>NW_026636279.1:600000-1000911 GCF_028554395.1 Pezoporus wallicus | reverse complement strand
GGTGACGGCTGTGGGTCTCTCCAGATGAGGCTCACAGCGACAAGGCGAAGGAGAGCATCCGAGCCAAGTGCGTGCAGTACCTGGACCGGGCGGAGAAGCTGAAGGACTACCTGCGGAGCAAGGACAAGCACGGCAAGAAGCCGGTCAAGGAGGCCCAGAATGACACCAAGGGGTGTGTGGAGGTGCTGGGCCCCCCCCCCCGACCGACCACACTGGGGCCAGTCCCGCTCCTGACCCCATGTACCCTCTCCCCAGGAGTGACAGTGACAGCGAGGGCGAGAACCCGGAGAAGAAAATGCTGCAGGAGCAGCTGATGGGTGAGGGGCTGTGCTGGGCACAGTGGGTACGGTCCTGGTGGTGGCTGCAGGGTCAGCAGAGGGGTTCCTGAAGGGCCACTGCAAGGGGTGGCTGTGGGGAGGGAGGCAGGCTGTGGGACTGGGGACCAGGGGTGTGTTGCTGGGGGTCTGGTAACCCCGGAACCAGCCTCTGTGCCAAGGGATGGTGGGGTTGGTGTGAGTGGAAGGGTTTGGTGGAGCAGAGTGCTAGGGAGGGATGAGGGCTCCGGCTGTCCCGGCTTTTGGTAGATGCTGGGAGCGTACTGGCCTGTCTCTGTGGGGCTGCATGGGCAGAGCTGCCTTCTCACAGGTGCCATCATGATGGATAAGCCTAACGTGCGGTGGAGTGATGTGGCTGGCTTGGAGGGAGCCAAGGAAGCCCTGAAGGAGGCTGTGATCCTGCCCATCAAATTCCCACACTTGTTTACTGGTGAGAGGCACGGCAGCGCCACGGCTGCTGCTTGCCCATGGAGGAGGTGCCATGGGGCAGCAGGTGGGGCAAGCGTGTGCTGGGATGTGACCCCAAGCACAGGAACGTGTGTCCCTGTGAGCCCACACGGATCTGGCCTGCGCAGGGACAGGGGAGCTGTGACACTGGCCTCTGTCGCAGGGAAGCGCACACCCTGGCGAGGGATCCTGCTCTTCGGCCCCCCTGGCACTGGCAAGTCCTACTTGGCCAAGGCCGTGGCCACTGAGGCCAACAACTCCACCTTCTTCTCCGTTTCGTCCTCTGACCTGATGTCAAAGTGGCTGGGAGAGAGTGAGAAGTAAGCTGGCAGCAAGGAGGTGTGGCTGCTGCGGGCTGGCTCCCGGCCTCCCCACCAGAGCTTGTCTGGGGCCCTGTTAATGCAGACAGTGGGTCCCATGGGAGAGCGTGGGCACTCACAGAGCTCCACAGGGGATGGTGGTCCTCCCAGCATGGTGCTTGCCTTGTTGTCAGCACGGGCTTCGCAGGGTGGGCTGGAGGAGTTTGGGGCTCCTGACCTGCGGCTGTCACAGGCGCTGGGTGTCTTTGGTGCTGTGCAGGGTTCCTGGTGGGGAACCCCATCCCTTGCTTTCTTTGTTCCCAGGCTGGTGAAGAATCTCTTTGAGCTGGCAAGGCAGCACAAGCCCTCCATCATCTTCATTGATGAGGTGGACTCACTGTGCGGCTCGCGCAATGAGAATGAGAGTGAGGCGGCCCGGCGCATCAAGACAGAATTCCTGGTGCAGATGCAGGGTGTGTGTGGGGAGAAAACAGGGAAAGGAGGGAGCGGGATGGACAGGCAGGCACAGGAAAACTGCCAGATGCCTGTATCACGCATGTCTTTCCTTGGGGATCACACTGAGCCATCTGTACTGCATTCCTGTGCAGGTGTAGGGAACAGCAGCGATGGGATCCTGGTGCTGGGTGCCACCAACATCCCCTGGGTGCTGGACTCTGCCATCAGGAGAAGGTGAGCAGGACCCGGCAGCCTCCTAGCTCCAGACCCACAGTCCTGGCAGGGTCTGGCAGCATGGGGCTCACCCCCTGCCTGCACTGCTCATAGGTTTGAGAAGCGCATCTACATCCCGCTGCCCGAGGAGGCAGCACGGGCCCAGATGTTCAAGCTGCACCTTGGCAACACCCCGCACAGCCTGACCGAGGCCAATATCCAGGAGCTGGCCCACAAGACTGATGGCTACTCAGGGGCTGACATCAGCATTATCGTGCGGGATGCCCTGATGCAGCCTGTACGCAAGGTGCAGTCGGCCACACACTTCAAGAAGGTGAGTGGGGACAGCTCCTGGCTTGGGGGGCCTGTCCTGGGGTGGTGGGGGAGCCCCATAACTGGTGCTGGTGCTGTGGCCACCATCCCACCCTGCCGCTCTGCTGCAGGTCCGTGGTCCCTCCCGCACCAGCCCTGGCACCTTTGTGGATGACCTCCTGATGCCGTGCTCGCCTGGCGACCCGGGAGCCACTGAGATGACCTGGATGGAGGTGCCCAGTGACAAGCTAATGGAGCCAATGGTCTGTATGGTGAGTGTGGTCACTGCCGCAGTGCCAGGCACCCATCCCGGTGCATGGAGGCTGGTGCAGGCCAGCAGTGCCCTGCCACATCCCTGTTCCTCCTCCAGTATCTCTGTCCCCAGGCCAAGGGTTGGGCAGGGCTGGGGAGTGTTAGGGGGCCCTTCTGCTTGCAGGAACCCCTTGGGACACTGGGGCCCATGACAGCCCGCTGGGTGGGCAGAGCTGCCTGCATTGCTTGAGGGGGGGGTCCCTACCCTGTGCCAGCTCGCAGCTGCCTGTGTTGCAGTCGGACATGCTGCGCTCACTGGCCACCACCCGCCCCACCGTGAATACTGACGATCTGCTGAAGGTGAAGAAATTCACAGAGGACTTCGGACAGGAAGGCTGAGGGGTGGGTAGGGCGTGGGGCTGGGGTGGCCCTTTCCCTGCTGCCTGTGCCAAACAGGTTCATCTTCTGCTCACCGCTCACCCAATTGCACTGCAGCACCTGGTGGGGCCCGGATGGATGGCCCGGGGTGGGGGGGATGGAGGGTATCTGGGCACGACCTGGGAGCTGATTGCCCCCCCTGGCTGCACCCCACTCTTCTTCCTGCTCTTTTTTATTTTTTAAATTAATGCTGCTTTGGGTTCTGTCTTGTTTATATGAAAATAAAAACAATCCAAAAGCTTCAGGTGGTGCCTGGTCCCTTCCATGAGGATCTGACTGCACTGGCAGGGGTCAGCTTGGCCCCTCAATTCCACCCAGTAACACACTGACTGTGCAACTGCTATGTGCAGGCAGGAGCCGCTGGGAGCTGCTGCCTGTTCCCAGGCAGAGTGTAGTGCTCTGCCCCCTCTGAGAGCAGCCCCCAGCCAAGGGAAGAGCCACAAGGGCTCCTGCCAGCTTGCCTCCCCCCCCTCTCACCCAAACTGCACGTCCCATCCCCAGCTTCACCCCAGACCACAAACAAGCCTTGGAAAAGGGGTTCCCTCTTCCAGTACAGCCCTGGCAGTGGTGCTGGAGTGGTGCTGGTTCCTAGACTCATAGGATGACTACAGGAGTCAGAACAATGAGGGCTGAACCCCTGTCTCACCCCCAACCCAGGAGCAGGAAGGGCCAGGAGCCAGGCTGAGGCTTCACAGTGTGTATTTTGGCTGTAGTAATGGTGAGTAGGAGCCCATGCAGTGCCGTGATGCCCCTCTGGCCAGTGTCCGGTGCGGGGCCCCGCTGCAGCTCTTCTCCAGTGGGATGAGGCCCGAAGGCGTCAGTCCATCAGCTCCATCCAGCTGATATTGGCGAAGGTGCGTGTGTCCATGCGGTCGATGTAGAGGATGCCATCCAGGTGGTCCATCTCATGCTGGACAACACGGGCGGCCCAGCCCTTTGCCTCCCAGCTCACCGGCTCCCCGCGCTCGTCCACCCCTGCTACCAGAGAGCAGCGGTCAGGGAGCAACCACGGCGCTGGGCGGACGCCGGGGGTGCAGGCAGGGCTGTGGGGTGCGTACCCGACACACTGACGGCCCAATGGCGCGGGACGTAGGCAGAGAAGCCGCGGATGCTGGCGCAGCCCTCGCGGCCGGTGACGAGCCGCGCGTCCACGACGCGAAGCACCGGGTTAACGAAGAGGCGGAGCGGGAAGGGCTCGATGCAGTGCGCGCTGCGCAGCGCCGCCGGGTACCGCTGGCAGAGGGCGGGGGGCAGCTCGGCAGCGAACACCCGCAGCGGCACACCGAGCTGCGGGGCGCTCAGCCCCAGGCACGGCCCGCGCCGCAGCCCGGCCGCCAGCGCCGCCGCCAGCTCCCGCAGCTCGGCGCCGCCCAGCAGCTCCGGGGCCACGGCGGCGGCGGCCGCGCGCAGCACCGGGGCTCCCACCTGGCAGGGGGCGGCGAAGGGCGGCGCGGGCGGGCCCAGCACCCTCCGCCGCAGCGCCCGCCAGTACGAGCGCTCCCGCTGGGCCCAGCCCGCGGCGTCCCCGCACCCGCGCCCCGCACCGGGCCCCAACACCGCCCGCGCCGCCCCGCGCCGCCCCGCTGCCAGCGCCGCCGCCATGCGCAAACCCCGCCGGGCACGACGGGCGGAGACGGCGACCCCTGCCGGCGGGGAGGACCGAAGGGTGTGACGGGGTGACGCGGCCCAGCCCCAGCCCCAGCCCCGCTACTCCGCGGTCGCTGTCGGCAGCGGAGCCCCTTCGGGGGACCCCTCCTGCCCGTGTGCAGGCAGGGGTGTGGGCAGGGACTCGGCCTCCTCTTCTTCCTTCGGGCGCAGAGGCTCCTCCTCATCTGGTGGAGCCGGCAGCAGGGAAGCCAGCGAGTCCCTCAGAGCGACCACGTTGATGCGGCCCAGGTGGCCGAAGCGCTGCAGCTGGGTTGGGGGGACGCCTGCCAGAGAGGGAAAGGGGGGCTGGTGGGAGCCTGTGGGCAAAGGGAAGCCCCACAGAGCCGGGACCAGCAGAACTAGGGGGCAATGAGGCTCCCCACTAGACACAACCCCCCGGGATCTCACCCAGTGCTTGTGCGATCTGTGCTGGCGGGAAGAGGACCTGCAGGCAACGGTTCAGGTAGGGCAGCAGGTCATCCAGGAAAGCCGTGCAGAACTGGGCAAAGAGCTCCTGCTCCCGCCCGCTGAAAGCTGCCTCCTCCGCACGGTGGAAGGCCAGGATGGTTTTAGTCACCTGGGGTGGAAAGCAGAGCTGTTAATACTCCCCACAGACAACCCTGCACGTAAAATGGACGCTCCTTTCCCACCCAATTGTACGAAGTTCAATAGGGCTCAGTGCCAGGTCCGGCATTTGGCCCACAACCACCCCATGCAATGCTCCAGCTGCGGGGAAAAGTGACTGGAAAGCCGCCCACAGAAATAACCTGGGGGTGTTGGTCAACAGCAGTTGAACGTGAGCCAGCTTGCGTGGAAGTGGACAAGAGCATCCTGGCCTGTATCAGCAACACTGTGGCAGCAGAGCCAGTGAAGTGACTGTTCCCCTACACTGGGGACCAGTGAAGCTTCACCTCAAATCCTGTGCTCAGTTCTGGGCCCCTCACTACAAGAGCAACATTGAGGTGTGGAGCAGGACCAGAAAAGGGCACCAGAGCTGGTGCAGGGCCTGGTGCACAAGTGTGATGGGGAATGGCTGAGGGACCTGGGGGGGGTCAGTCTGGAAAAAAGGCTCAGGGAGGACCTCATTGCTCCCTACAGTTGCCTGACAGAAAGATGTAGTGAGGTGGAGTCGGTCTCTTCTCCCAAGTAACAAGTGATGGGACAAGAGGAAACAGCCTCAAGCTGTGTCAGGTGAGGTTTGGACTGGAGATTAGGAACAATCTCTTTCCCAAAAGGGTTGTCAAGCACTGGAACAGGCTGCCCAAGGAAGTTGTGGAGTCACCAGGACACGGATACACGGCACTTAGGGACATGTTTAGCGGTGGTTTGGCGGTTACCAAGCTAACACTTGGCCTTGTTGATCTTAAAAAGTTTTTTCTAACCTAAATGAGTCTATGATTCCATCCTTCCAGTACTCAGAGCAGGACAAGCCTGCCCCCATGTCCTCCTGGGACAAGGCACAGCTCTATCCCCTGGCACCTCACCTGACCAAGCGCATCCTCCAGGCAGGTGGTGACATCCTGTGCCAGGGCGATGGGGCAGCAGAGCCTCAGGTCATTGAAAGCGACGAGGAGGCTGTTGAGGAAGCAAGCGAGGGGTGGGAAGTCCAGCAGCACCATGGGAGGCTGCAGCGTCCCTGGCTGGGCCATGGGCACCGGGACCCCCGCGCTGCCGCCCAACACTGCTGGCGTAGAGATGAGAGTGTAGGAATTCATCTCTTCCTGGAACTTCTCCACTGCCTCTTCCACCGCCTTCCTGAAAGCGCTGGTGGCCACATGCTGGAAGAGGGGGGCCAGCTGCCCGCGGAAATCGGCCCCTACCCGGCTGAAGGAGAGGCCGAAATACATGCACTGCCCTAGCAGTGAGTCCAGGCGGCCGCCCACCCCACGCCGCAGGTCGCGCTCCAGCGTCCGCAGGAACTCGGACACCTTCTGCAGCACCCAGCTGTGGAAGATGGCCCCCTCGTTGAGGGCCTGACCCTCGGCGGGCAGGAGCGGCTCCTCATCGGAGAAGATGGCGCGATACTGGGTGATGATGTCGAAAAGGTGGACGCGACAGGCTTCGATGGTCTTGGTGATGTGGAAGTAGGGGTCGTCGTCGGGGATGGAGGCCTGGATGGAACGCAGCCACGCATCCCGTGCCTGCAAGAACTTGATGCGCAGCTCAGCCTCCGTGAAGACATCCATGCGGCGCAGGTAGCCTATGACCCGCAGACAGGCTGGAAGCTGGATGTTGGTGCGGAGCTGCTGGATGAGCTGGTTCAGCATCAGCTGGGTGCACTGGCGCACTTCCTCCACAATGCCCTGGGGTGGGACAGAGACCTCAGCCACAGGAGCTGGGTGCAGGGTGGCACAAGGCAGGGGCAGAGCAGATCCTACCTGGATCACAGGAATGGTGCTGTGCTTCCTCTCCAGCCGTCGCACGTAGGCAGCGAGCTCCAGCGCCTCCTCGTAGTAGCCGTTGCGGACGCAGGTGTCCATGAGCTGCGGTATCTCCAGGATCTCCAGAATCTCCGTGTGCCGGTTCAGCGTCAGGCTGTTCATGCGCCGGCTGCAGGCGATCTCCTCGGCATCACGCATGAAATTCCTGCGGGATCAGGGTGGGATCAGCACGAGGCTCTCCCCTGCAGCAGGTAAACCCCGGGACCCTCACACCCTCCATTATTTCCCCTCAGTCCCATCCTTCCCAGCTCAGCACCACCTCCCTCTCACTCCCCAGCCCAGCCCTCCACTGCCCCATGGCTGCCTGTGCTCCGTCAGACCCTGTCCCAGCCTCCCTCCATCTCCCCCCGTGCCCTCACCGCTCCGCTCCCCGCCACCCCCGGTGTCCCCGAGTCCCCGGCGGGCTCCCCCCCGGTGCCCGTTCCCGCACCGGCAGGCGTCCTGCAGCGCGGGCAGGCGCTCCAGCAGGCTCCCGAGGCGGCTCTCGATGCCGCCGAAGCCGTGTCCGGCGCGGCCGGTGCACTCGGCGGAACGGATGAAGGCGCGGTAGTGCTCGAAGGCCAAGCGGCGGGTCTCCGCCCCGACCCGCGCCCGCTCCGCCGCCAGCCGCGCCGGCTCCCGGCCCAGCTCCGCCAGCCCCAGCGCCGCCAGCTCGGACACGTAAGCCGCGAGCTCGGGCCCACCGGGCGCCGCGGGGCCGCGCAGCCAGGCCAGCAGCCGCGCCTCCTCCGCCGCCGCCGCCATCGCGCCGCTCCAACGGGGCGCCGCGCCACTTCCGGCCCGGCACTTCCTGTTCCGACGCTCATTTCCCGTTCCGGTGGCTCCGGTGGGGTCCCGCGTGTGCGGCGTGGGGCGATGCGGCCGCTGACGGAGGCGGAGACGCGGACGGTGTTCGAGAAGCTGGGGCGATAGTGAGGGGCCGGGGGCACCGGGGGGGTGGGAGGCGGGAGGGGGTGGCGGGGGGACCGGGTGGGCCTCACGGCGTGTGTCCCCGCAGCATCGGTGAGAACATCCAGCTGCTGGTGGACCGGCCCGATGGCACCTACTGCTTCCGCCTGCACCGCGACCGCGTCTACTACGTGAGGTGAGGCGAGGGCCGGCAGCGGGGCGCCGGGCAGCGGGTGCTACCCCGGAGCTGCTCCAGCTCTGTTCCCGATCCCCGCAGCGAGAAGCTGCTGAAGGTGGCGGCGAGCATCCCCCGGGAGAGCCTGACGGCGCTGGGCACCTGCTTCGGGAAGTTCACCAAGACGCAGAAGTTCCGGCTCAGTGTCACGGCTCTGGACTTCCTCGCGCCCTACGCCAAGGTGGGAACCGGCCCTCGGCAGCCCCCGGCCCCCGACATCCCCCAGCCCTTCATCGTGCTGTGTCTCTCTTGCAGTTCAAGGTGTGGGTGAAGCCGGGCTCGGAGCAGTCTTTTCTTTACGGCAACCACGTCCTGAAGTCGGGCCTGGGCCGCATCACAGAGAACACAGCTCAGTACCAGGGAGTGGTGGTGTACTCCATGGCTGACGTCCCACTGGTGAGTGGCTGGTGCGGACCCCGTGCTTCCCAGGGCGGGAGTACAGGGTTGGGGGGTAAACTCTTATCTCCTGTTCATTCAGGGCTTTGGGGTGGCTGCCAAGTCCACGCAGGAGTGCCGGAAGGTGGATCCCATGGCCATCGTGGTGTTCCACCAGGCTGATGTTGGGGAGTACGTGCGGAACGAGGACACCCTCATGTAAGAGGACTCTGGCGCTCCAAAGACTCAAGTGTTCCTGGCCAGTGCAGGACAGTGTCAGTGCAGCAGTGTCACAGGGAGCCCACTCTGCTTCTGGGGTATGCTCTGGTGTGATAGGGCTGGGAGCCACCAGCACACAGCTGCATACTCTGGGGGAGCTGCTACCTAAGTGAGGAGCTGCTCCGCAGGCACCTGCCCCTGCTCTCAAATAAAGCCTGTTCCTTTTTCTAAAGTGCCTGTTGTTTAGGGCAATGTCTCAGAGGCGATCAGCCTTTGTCTGTGGTACATACCTCTGCCTTCCTTAGGCAGCATGATGCACTGGGGTGAGGCAGAGGGGAGAAACTGCACATGTAGTTCTGTAGAAGAGACTGGGAGAGGCACACAGCCTAGGGCTGGGTGAACAGGCTGACCACTGAGCTGAGGAGAGAGAAGGAGAGGGCAGGCAGCTGCCTGCAAGGCAGGACTTGCTTTGTGCAGGCTTGCAGAGGGTGGACAGAAGGCTGCTATCACGCCCCAGATTGGGTGCCAGGGGTTCTTTATTAAGTGCCTGGTAGAAAAGACATTATAGGACACCATAATGATGGGTAGGGAGGTAATAAACTGACCTAGCACACAAAGTCCAGTGTTGTGCTTTTCTTCTGTTGGGGTGATTTCAGCCAAGGGAGGGGCAGGGGAGCTCCCCTTCCTCAAAACAGGATCCGGCCTTTCCTCCCTCTCTGTGAAGGGTCAGAATTAGCTGTTAGCGCTGTCACCAAGCGCTGAAGGCACTGGTCCTTCCCACACTGTTGGACATTACTAGCACTTCTGCCTGCTGGGGGCTTGCACATTGAAGAGGCGCTTGAGGAAGTAGAGCTGCAGCACCCCGGAGAGGACAATGGCACAGCTCTGAGCCATCGACCACCAGTTGACGTAGTTGTAGTTGGACTCCAGGAGGAAGGAATCGGATGTTTTCCGCATCCGGGCAAAGTTGTAGAACCGCCACATGTGGAAGATGTGGAGCTGCAGTTTCTGGGTGCTGACCTGCAGGAGAGGTGGGTGCTGAGCAGCTGGGCTGCAGCAGAGCCTGGGGCTGGAAGAGCTGCTCTTGGAGCTCTCCCTGTGCTCAGCATTAACTTAAAGCTGCAGCTCAGCCAACAGCAAGCGCCCTTCTTGGTTCCCTCGGGAGAACCTGCCCATCCCCGCGGCATTGGAGCACTGTGGTCACCTTCACACTCACCCCAATTGCCTCCAGGGTGTCATTCAGCTCTTTCCGCTCTTCTGGCTGCTTGTTGTCTGTGTCGAAGGCATTGTAGTAGACACCAAAGTTGAGATACACCTGCATGAAGCCCAAGTGGTTTTGCTGGTTGTTCAGGCACAGCTGGTAGAAACCTGTGGAGAGAAATGGGGATTGTTGTTCCCTGAGCAGAAGAGCCACTGCCAGGCAAACCCATCCCCAGTGCTTGACCCTCATCCTCCCCTGAGGAGGGAGATGTGATCAGACTCATAACGCCCCTGGGAAATGCTGGCTGCCTGGGAAGGACCAGGGCAGCGAGGACCTTTCTCCTTGGTGAGGAAGTTGATTTGTCCCCGCACATGCTGGGAAGCACCAAGCTGGAAGCCACTGGGGTCGCTCGCTGTGACCAGGATGTTCCTGCTGTTGCCGATCCCTGTTGCACGCTGGACCTGGAGGCAGAAAACACCCAAGCGGCATTCATGAGCCTGATTCTGAGCTCAGGGAACAGACAGGAGCCCATAGGAGCCCTCCTGTGCAGGGCAGGGGCCCAGTGTGGTCCAGCCTCTACTGAGGGTTGTTTTGGGGTCCATGGGGAGCTGCCCCCTCCATTGCTGTGAGCTGGGGCCAGGAACAGCCTCCAGTGACATGTAAAAGAACCCCAAACCCCACAGCTCTGGATGATAAACAGCAAGGCTCCCAGTGCCCGCTCATGGTGCTGCAGGGTCCTGAACACACCCCGTGTCTCCTCCCCCCTGTACCTATTCCATCTCCCTGCTGCCTGGATGGGGTGCTCCTGGCACGGCTGCAGTGGTGGGAGATGGAGTTGTGCTGAGCCCCAGGGCTGTGCCATTCTTTTGTGGGGCTGCTTTGCTGAGGTCAGAGCCAGGGGGAAGCTGTCACTGCTGGGCATGGCCATGCTCTTGCTCTCCTTCAACCAGCCTAGTGTAAACAGGTGATAAAAGGCTGTCGTTTTCCCTTCGGGAAGGGAACAGAGCACGAGGACAAGTACATAGGGCTGTGCCTGAGACCTTTGTCGTGCCTCCCAGCTGCAGCTCAGAGAGACAAGGGCCGTGCAGCAGCCTTCAGCCAGCCCAGCAAATGGCAGAGCTCCCCCAATGCCAGGACACCCTGCAGCTCTCTGCATGCTCAGTCACCACATCCAGAGCTCTCACTACTCCTTTAAAACAGGTATTTAAAAAAAAAGAAATGTGATTCATGACAGAAATTGCCTAAAAAAAGTACAGTCCCTGAGGTGGAATACCCAAGCGACTGAAACCACTCCTGTCTCAACTCAGGATCTTCCCCATGCAAGGCAAACCCCCTCCGTCCTGGGGCTGGTGGATTTGGAGTTCAGCCTCAGTTGCCCTTCTGCACATAAGCCTGGTTCTAGGCCCATGGTGATGGAACTCCCACTGCAGGACCTGCAGTGCCCTCGGAGGAGGCAGTGGCTAGCACTGCCTGTGGAGCTGCAGCACTGGACTAAGCCAGCATAGCCATTCACTGACCTCATCAGCAGCTGCACACCTTCCTGGGATGCACCTCCAAAACTTACCTCGTAGTTGAAGAAGAAGTTCCCATTCTGGTGTGCAAACTGCCAGAAGCATTCCATGGTGCCGGCGGCAATGATGATGGCAAAGTCATAGCGATCTGCCCCATGGAATAGCGGGTCCTGGCTGGATGTGCTGAGGGGCTCAGTCCTGGGGCAGCCAGCGGAGCCCAGCAGAGCCAGGAACACCAGCAGCAGCATCCTGCTTCCCAGCCTTCTGCATTCCCTCCAGCCAGGGCAGGAGCGGGGACTGGAGGTGTCAGGGATAATCATTAACTTCCTCAGAGTGGCACCTTGGCAGGGCCAGGGCTGGAGTCGGGGGAATGAAGCACCCTTGAGATGATCTTGGGGAAGAGCAGGGGCTTATCCAGTTCACCCACATTAGAGCTCACCCAGATGAACCCTCTGCAGAGGCTGTTGTGAAGAAGCTCCACAGTCACCAGCAACACTGATCCAGTCCCCAGCCAGCCCTGCTCCTCACTGACCAACGCTCCACCAGTCTGTATCCTGTGAACAAGGAAATTAAGCAGGAAAAGTGTTTTACCACCAGAAAACGCACACAGGCATAAAGTGGGTTTGTGGGGGGATGTCCTTCCTCCCTGGCTCCTCCCTGCCTTGGCTGCAACAGCCTCCCTGCATAGCCAAGAGCCTGGTGCAGAGAAGGGAAGTATGGGTGAATCCATCTTCTCCAACTGGGCACAACCAATGGGCATTGCCTCACAACAGCAATTACTGGTCCAGCTTGTGGCTCACATCAAGCCTCTGCAAGTGCAGGGTGTCCCACCCACGGCTGCTCTGGCCCCAGGGAACAGTTTTACAAGCAGGCGGCAGGAGGAAACACACAGCCACAGCCAGGTGCTGGGGCAGGCTCAGTCCAGCAGCTCCTGCTGAAGGACAGAAGAGAAGCAGGTGTTTCCAGACAGGCTTCTCCCAGCCCCAACTCTGCAGGAATGCTGCTGGGAGAGGCTGCTTCTAGCAAATACTGCCGTGGCTCCTCAGCCTTTGACTTCAGCAGAAACCTCGTCCAGACGCTTCTGCCCTATGCAGCACCTCTGGGCATCACTGTTCTACCCCAAACAGCGGCTGACACAACAGCTCAGGAGGCAAAGGGAAAGCCCCATGTTCCTGACGTGCTGCCTGCCCCAACTGCCACATTTCCACCCATATGGTACAAGCTCACACTTACAACTCAAGCCGGCCAAGAAAACACAAACTTTATTTATGGAAGACTGGTAGTACATGAGCTCTGGCTTCGGCTGCTGGATATGCAATGCCCTGGGCACCCATACGCTTGCAGGGATTGCATACCAGCAAGAAGTGTCAGTAAGATATGGCCCAACTTTTAATATAGGAACAACCAACAGTTAAATCCTAAGATACACAAAATTATATTTTTTAAAGCCTCAAAGCTGTGAGGGAAAAATTCTCACTCCTAGGCTCGCTGCTGCTAAAAAAAAAAAGAAATGTGAAGAATGAAAGATCTATTTGTCTCAATCTCCTCCCTGTAAGCTGTGGGGCTACACGTTACCTCCCACCCACAGAGAACTGAGCACAAATGGATGAAACAAGTGACAGTTTAGACAACAGAAAAATAGGATGTGAGGGGACTACCCTGCTATTTGACAGCATCTGAGCAGACAAAACTCACTACAGCTGGGATTCATTCAACAAAGGTTGCAGTTGTCAGAAGAAAGTCCCAATCCAGGCCATTTCCAATCATGTGCTATCAAGCCTGCACAAAAACTAAAACCTGCAGCTAGAGCTCAAGGCTCCTTGGTTCTTGTCACATGATTTCTGTCTGCTACATCAGTCTCAGGTGCCACTAGCCACAGGGGTCCTGACACACACACATCAGAGGCAGGCACCCATGCTGTGACGCTCCAGTCGGTCTTTCCAAAGAAAAAGGTTTGTGCACTGGAGGTCCTGTGGCTGCCAGCTTTAGAGGATTCCCAGTTTTTTCATGGTCCGCCAGCGATCCTTGATCATCACTGCTGTGCGGTTCTGGAAGGGGTATTTCTGGAAAATTGCCTTCCATCTCCCTTCTCCAAACTTCCGCACGCCTTCTTTGATCCACTCGCTCTCTTCCACTGTCCATTTCTACAAAAGAGCATGTAAGCAGTGTCCTGTGAGTACAAAGTGCAGCATCAGAGTGCCACTAGCAGAGAACCACATGGTAACTCTTCCCGTGTGTGTTAGCTCCCCTTTACCATCTGTGCTAGTAACACGCAGGAAAGGCACAGATGTCCTGTCAACAGCACACGCAACACTCAATCACTCCTCTGTGGATGTGTTCTCGTACCCGTTATGAATAACAGAAGTGCTCAGCTCCAGCAGAGTGCTACGTGGTGTACAGCAGCACATGAGCCAGCAGCTCTCCTACAAGCCAGGCTGAGAGTTCCCAGCAGCAAAGTGGGGACCTCTTCCCCAGCAACAGCTGCTGTACGTGTGTCCTTCACGCAACCAAGATGATGAACCTCTCCAGCATGGAGGGAACCCAGCAAACCCAGCTCTGAACCACATGCATCGAGGAAAAAGGACTTCATGCACATACCCAGTGCCCAGCACACAGCCTTACCAGCTACCAAACTGGGCTGTTTTAACAGGGAAAGTCCACGCACCTCTGCAAATGCAAAGGCCTGCACAACTTGGATGACGCCGGCATACCACAAGCACCAGCCTGAGGAAGCACTTTCCAATCCAGCCTCCTCACTGAAAGCATGACAGCAGCTCACCCTGCTGTAGTGAACTGCAGGCTGCTGAGGAAGCAGTCTGAGCACCAACCCCCAGCAGTGTATTTCAGATTGTCTGGCATTTCGCTCTTCTCTGCAGATATATCATGATCTCAGGCCTTGCTGAAAGGACTTAAGGGCTCCACATTACCTGTTTCTTGGAACTGAAGACTGTACTGTTATAGCTGGCTGTCTCAAATGATGCTGAAAAACAAGGCAACAGGGTTACATTTCACCTTAAATCAAGAGGTAGAGACTTCCTTGACAGACTGCCTTGAGCTTAACTGCTGAAATACAGAGCCTACAATGAGAGTACCCCATGACGGACAAACCAAACTCCTTTATCCTTCCCTTTTCTGCAGCCCCAGCTGTTTCATGTGAAAGCTTTCCAATAGGATCTGATTTGTTTTAAACTAGCCAGAACAGGTGCATCCATCCAGGATGTGGCTAGACTGTACACTGAAGCTGGAATTAGACACCCATTATCCACTCCTTTTCACCAGTTAAGCTACATATCTAGCTGGAAAAAAGACTGGACAATTGATCTGACTGAAAACGTAAACTGAACCTTTATTTCATGGCACTAAAGTAGGAACAGGGAAAAAAGCTATATTTCTGATGTTCACATTCTTTAAGCTAAGCATGATTTATCTGAGACCGGAACAGGTGGCTTTGGCACACATTTCAAGGCAGATATACAAAGACCTGGACAGTTACCCATTTTTCTGGGTTTTAGGGTTTCTGGTTTCAAAATTCAGTCACACAGAAGGTAGCAAGAAACCCATAAATGAGCCCCACAGCCAGGATTAGCATCAATTAACACCCACAGGAGGGGCTCTGTTCTTACCGGCACCTGGGAAAAGCTCCTCCTCCTCACTCCAACTCTCTTTTTCTTCCAACCCCTGTCTGCTGTTCCACTTTCTTCTGAAGGACCTGAAAGCAGGCAAGCATTTACTTTGGCTGCTGGCTAGGAAGGATGCTGTTAGGGGAGAAGGTAGGGACACAGAGGATACAGCAAGCAAGTCTTTGATGAGGGTGAAGCGCTGAGAAAAGTGCCCATAAAGTGACTGATATATATATAAACACACTGCCACCTCCTCAAGTCCCCTCTGAAGGTGGATGAATCCTTAGCAGCCTCCATCTGAAGGTACAGTGTGCTATATGTACTCGATACAGGTGGAGTACTGTATTTTGTAGCCAGCATTAGCAAAAACAAGCGACAGGGTATTAACTACACAATGAAGTGCTTACAGCAGACAGAAAGCTGGACTTCCCAGGCCTCTGTATGTGGCACAGACTTGCCAACAACCTGGGGTAGAAGCCTTTAGACTTCCAAGGGAGCCTTTAATTCTTACTGGTTTACTGCTAGCACTACTGAGGTCAGCCAAGCTACAGAGGCCTCTCAGTGATATCAAGTGCCTCAGTGCTGTCACCTGCTTCCAGTCCTCAAACACAGACTTGTAAAGTTAAACTAAGCCTGTTAAAAAAAGCCTTCAGAAGGTTCAGCCAAGGATATTGCATCCAGTATAATTGAAGCCACTGAGAAACAACTGATCTCTGCTCTTACTTGAGGTTGCACTGTTGAACACCTCTTTCTTGCACATAAAGATTTGTGAAATAGCCTCTGGCAGAGATGCACACGATGAGATTTCCAGACAGATGTCAACACCACAGCTACCGTAAGTACTGACACAGAAAGACTTCAAGACAGGACATCCATACAAGGAGCACAGACAATAAATCACTTTCCAGGTGAACTGGAAACCAACTTGCACAGCATCAGGGCTTGAAACTCAAGAACTGCCTACACCAACACCAGCAGCCCCATTCTTGGCTCCCTCCCAGTCTGGC
Organism: Pezoporus wallicus; assembly: GCF_028554395.1. Lineage (NCBI taxonomy): Eukaryota > Metazoa > Chordata > Aves > Psittaciformes > Psittacidae > Pezoporus > Pezoporus wallicus. The sequence continues at coordinate 985,015 of NW_026636279.1, read as the reverse complement.
AGAACCCTCACTTTAGCTGGCACAGGATGGGAAGGCATCACATTCATGCCTGGCTGGCTCCTTCCCATGGCCATCAGGCAAAGCACATGGCCTCAGATGAGTTCACAAAACATCATCCTATTCTCACAGGGCTCCCTAGGATCATCAGAATAAACTCCAGACACCCCAGGACAGCAACATCACCTACCAGAAAAAAAAAACAAACAAACCAAAAGATAAAGCATTGCCACTCAAGTCCTTGAAGAGCAGGAAACTTAACGGCTAAATTTTCCCCATGACTCTTAAGACAATAGCAGGGTAGAAATCCCTTCCCAGCATCACCTCTGACAGCTTAACCCAGAGCAATGCAGACCAGCAAGAGTTTTTACCACTGCTTGCACAGACACCAGCTGCACTGCAGCACATCTCAACTTGTGGCCACCCTCCAGCACTTCAAAAACAGTCAACTCCAAAGCAGCCAAGCAATGCAGAACACCAAGATCTTTCCTGCCTGCCCTTCAAAACCAAACCTTCATATTCTCGAAATTCTTAAGCCAGAAGACAAAGGAGATTGTGTTTTATCTTTCCAAAGACATCAAGCTCTCCTCAGTCCTTCCAGTTTCACTCCTGGGGATCCAAAACATCGTTATTGCTGGCTGCTCTGCAACTTAACGGAAGAGCAACTCAGATGTTTAAGCAGGAAGCTTTGCCACACCCTTGTTACAGCCTACAGGAACTACTCATGAGACTCATAGTTTTACAGTCTCCTAACAGTCCTAATTTTAAACTTCTGCCAGTAAGCCTACTTTGCTGTCTTCTGTGGGTAATCCTTATAAACAGGAAAAACCCCCTAACATAGTCCCACATCTTACTGCAGTCATTTCAGCTGCAAGGTAAGCAACAACTCATACTGAAAGAGAAAGTTACAACTAGGAGTTTTTTATCCAACACTGGTGTCAGGGGGGAAAAAAAACCACCCAAAAAACAAAACCAAAAAACCCAGATACCTTAAGCAAGGTGAAGAAGTAAAGAGAGTTTAAAACACACCACTAGATGCATCCATGAACTCTTTCCACTGTCAGTGTCACTAACCAAAGCACAGAGAAACACACATTACCCACAATACACACACTGGAATTGCCTACCAGTACTACCTGCAGTATCTCCAACCCACTGCCAGTGGAAAACAGGTAATCTTCTCCTCCCCATTACCCCAAACAGTGAAGTGTAAGGACAAAGTATTTACTTTGCCCAGTTGCACATATGCTAGCAGACAAAGATGATCAATACACTCATCTTGAATTCAAGAGAAAGGTTTTTGTTCATGCTACCAATGTCAGCTGCAAGTCAAAAGACTGGGTGCATATTAGAATATACCAGAAGAGATGGACTTCATACTTGGCACTGTTGGTAGACACAGGCGGGTCACACAATTTCTGAACAGGTCTGGAAGCAGAAGATACAACTGGCTCCTGGGAAGAGTCTGGCCTCTCACTCAACTCGCTGCACTGGCTGTCTTGCTCCATGACCAGTTTGCTTATTGTGTACAAGCGCCTGGTCTTATGGATAATTTCAGGAGAGTCTGAGATGTCAGAATCTTGTTTCTCCGCTTCTTTCCGTTTCTTGGTTCTGTGGGATACAGAAGGAGACAGTTGCTTGGGGAAAGAAAAGTCTGTTTCATCCAGTTTGGTGAAGAGTGCACCAGAATCCCGGGAGTCAGACAGGATCTTGAAAGCTTCTCTCAGAACAGAAATCCCATACGTGGTTTCAGTTCCAGAGGGCCCCCTACAAAACAAACAGAACTGAGCAGGTTGTAGAAATACCACCAAAGTGGCTCCAATTCACTGAAATCAGGCTTTTCCCAAAGGGTGTGACCCTCAATAACTGATCCCAAGGTGCAAATAAAATTTAGTGAAGAAGGCATTCTCAGCCCTTCAGTCCTCCCTCCTTTTAAACCAGGTGGTGCAGCAACGAAGCAGGTCTTTAGAGAATATGCTCATGTGCTATTCTCAAATAAGGGTTGAGCCACATGGACACCAAACGCTGCTTTGTGAGAGCAAACCTGCTGCCAGCCACTGCCCTCCCTCCCTGGTTTGCAGTATCTGCAGAAAAAAATCCCAAACCAACTGAACACTTTTACTGTGATCTAGACAGAAGCCATACACTGAGCACCTCCAGGGCTTGCTTGGGCAGACCCCCTGAGGCTGGCATGGGGGAAAACTTAAGAGCTACCTGGAGAGAGGAAACTACTGACTGGAAGAGAACGGCTGCCACACTTTATCCACAGTGCAGGCCCAGATTCCTCTGCTCACCTTTTTGAGTCCATGCAGGACACTCCCAGAGGTTGTGGAGTTGCTGCTGGGTCAGCAGCTGGAAGTTCTGGAGTTGCTGCTGCTGCTAGTTCTTTAGATATATGCATAGGCTCTGATGCATCTTCGAAGTTATTATCCGTTGCTGTTATATGATCAGGAGTTGCTTCTGGGTCAGTACCCTCTTCCATAGGCTCAGATGCTGTTGCAAAGTCACTAGTTCCTTCCCTAAGATCTGAACCTGCTGTGGGGTCATCTGCCCCTTCTGCAGGGCTGGGAGCTCCCTCCAGGTCTTCCGGCATTTCTGCAGGCTCTGGAGTTCCTTCTGGGCCCTCTCCTTCTCCCAATGGCTCCAGAGTATCATCCTTTGGCCCATTTGCAGACTCAGGAGTCACTGATAGGCGTCTTGGTTTTTTTGCATGTTCTGAGCTCGAAGTCTTTTTAATTATCTTGGACAAAGAAAAAGCACATAACCATTAAAAGATGATTCCTTGTACTGGCACCCAATGTCATCTCCTCTCAAAGGCATTTTTAGCTGCCACCTGCAGCTAAATCAGCCCCAGGTACAGAGCTCATGCTTATCAATTAAAACTTGTTACACAGACTGAAAGATGCATTCACCTCTAGAAACCTTTCTGGAATAGACTGATTTTGTGGTATTTTGGATTTAATCCACCATTAATTAGCTGCATAAACTCAAACTCATTAACTGATACAGAAGGCATGTAAAAGACAAATTCCTGTATTTCATTGCCTTCTGGCAAAGTAAGTGTTGGTTCCCCCAATATCTACACCCTGTGCTGTACTGGGAAGCCAGGTAGGCAAGGCAGACACATACTGTTTGCAGCAGGGGCTCCGAATCATCCATGTAAGTCTCCAGGAACTGAAATGTGCTCCGCTGGAAGTCCTTGTAAGAGAAGTTTCTGACCACTGGATGACTGCAATCCTTGCCCTGGATGACAGTCAGCAACTCTTTCTTCTTTTTCTAGAGGAGAGGTAAGAATGCTCTGAATAGATACAAGGATATAAACACAGGAGCTAGGATCCAGGTGAAGTGTGGCCCCTTCCTATTTGAGATTCTCCAGGCACAACTACTTTACACTAACACAAGGCTAGGAAAAGGCCAGAGGAACAGGCCCATCACCTTGTTTCAGCAATCCTGACTTTCTGCTCCAGCACCCAAGACATTTCATTGCCTACAGAAAGAGGAATGGGGACTCTTGCTTTCAGAACCAACCCTTACCAATTCATGCTCTACACATGAGCCTGAGTTTTCCTTGAGGTAAAGGATGAATACCAATACCTGGAAGACCCATGGAGACACACGAGAGAATACAAGTAACAGATGGAGCTTCAGAAATTATCAATATGCTTGAGAAATGCAGAGCACTCAGGGTCCATTGCTCAAGGAGGACTCTTTAATTCCAGTTTTGGAATCCTTACCTTTCTTTCTTGTTTGTGTGTGTGCTTCTCAAGGAAACCTCTTAAACCCTCAGGGGTCATACTGCCCACCCTGTAAGACATACCAGAAACTCCTCCAGGTACCCCTGCACCCCAACACCCCACAGGACATACCAGACAGTGCTCAAGCAGCTGTCTCTCATTCCAGCACAGACTCACCTGGCTTTTGAGCTCCTTCCCTATATGCCTCCTGACAATTTCTGCAGCTTTCTCAAACTCTCTGTTTCTGATGCAGACAATAACAGCCTACAGGAGAAAACAAAAACCATTTTCTCTGCTGACACTGAACTTACCATGCTCTGTAGATCAACTTTGGAAAAGCATATATGATCATCAAGCACAGCACAGGTAACAGCTTAGTATCAACTTACAAAGAAACTCTTCTACATTAACTGATGAAGAAGCACATGCACTGAAGATACACATTTGCAGATAAGTCAGCCCTAATGATGGTATACCTGAGGCAATTTTCACTGTCATTTACACAAGACCTTTGTAAAACAGAGTATTTACTCAAAAACATCTTACAGCTTCCTTCACCATTTCCCGAAGAGTTTCCATTGTCTCCTGAGTCACAGCGAATTCTGTATGAATAAGCTCCAGGACACCGATTGCTGACTCCAGCGGGGTGAGGTCTGACTCCTTATCAAAAGTGCAATCTACAAGAAACCAGAGCTGGTGGTTTGTGAGGAGTTCACAGACATCTTACACAGATTTAGTCACTTGTTTGCCTGTTCCGACTGCAAATCCTACAGCTACCAAGGATGAAGGTGAGAAGGAACGGAAGGCTGTCTGCCAAGGGCCTAAACTGCAAGATCCACCCCTAGGCATAGGAAGGTACAGAAGCACCATGTGCTTATTAATAACTGATCTGGGGGAATGTTGCAGAAGCAACAAGGCTGAGCCAAAGCCACAACCACAGAACTGTAGAATCACGGAATGGTTTGGGTTGGAAAGGACCTTAACATCATCCAGTTCCAATCCCCTGCCATAGGGACACCTCACACTAGACCATGTCACCCAAGGCTCTGTCCAACCTGGCCTTGAACACTGCCAAGGATGGAGCATTCACCACTTCTCTGGGCAACCCATTCCAGGGTCTTGCCACCTTCACAGTGAAGAACTTACATCTAACTTGGATATGTACACTAATGTTGGTGTGTGTCTGGCTAACAGGACAGACTGGTATCTAGGACACTACTCCTGCCTATGGCAGCACGATGCAGACATGAAAAGCCACGCTCTTCAGACCCTTGCCTTCAGGGAAAAGCTGCTACAGATGAACAGCTTCAGCCCAGGCTTCTGCTCTGCGCAGAAACGCTGCTCCTGCCTGCTACTGAGACGGAGCACAGGGACAACGGGCTGAAGGCTCACCCGGCCGCGTCTTTTCCCAGGGTATTACTGGGAGGTTTGGGGACGCACCGAGGTTCTCGCCTTCCTCGACCCGTGACAGGAATTGCATCAAGCGCAGCCTCCGGGCCATGACGTGATCCTTCTCCAGGGGCCGCACAAGCAGCGCTGCGGGACAACGGGTAGGTTACACGGCGCTGGTACAACACGGCGCGGCCCCGGCTCCCCCCCTCGGCCCCGGCGCACCCTGCATGACATCGCGGAGCTGTCGGAAGTCGCGGTTGCGCCCGGCGCGGTAGGCCGCTAAGGCCTGGTGGAAGTAGAACTGCAGGACGTGGCTGTTCACCGCGGCCTCCTCGGCGTCCCGCGCCCCCATCGCGTTCTGCCGCGGCGCCCGCCGCCGTTTCCCCACCATGGAGCCGGGCACTGAGGCGCAGCCCCCGCCGAACGAGCGACGACGACGAATCATCCCCTCGGCCGGCCGCGCGGCGGACCTAAAGCCTCGCACAGCCCGCTGGTACCGGCATGCACCGCGGCCAGCCACCCGCGCCACGCTCCCACCCCGCCCCGGACTGGCGCCCTCTGTCGGTGGGAGGTGCAGCCGCCAGCCACCCGCCTGTTCCGCGCCCCGCAGAGCCCGGTCCCGCCGTGCCGGAGCTCGGGGGTTGCTCTCCGCCCGCCTAGAGGGAGGCCCAGAGCAAGGGACGGGGCTGTCCTCCGGCTGGTGTCGTTCTCTGGGTACAAGCAGCGTTTCCCGGAGCCCTGCATGCCCTGTTCGGGGTGGGAGGCGTGGAGCAGGAGGGCAGTGCCCGCTGTGAGCGATGGGAGCCTGGGTGAGAGCTTCCCCGGGCACCTCACCGGGGGCACACGTGTCCCTTCAGCCTGTCCCAGCACCCGGAACAGAGCCAGTGCCCTTGCCGCCAGCACAGACATGCTCAGAGCTGTGTGCCAAAGCATGAGCCATCCCACCCACCATGCCCAAGTGGCACTGGGAGAACCGACATGATGTTAAGGCAGAAGCACAGCCTGTGCTTGTAGATGTGACTGAACACTTCAGGTATTAGAGCAGCGTCATTATTTTATGCTTTATTTGGGGTTTTATTTTACTTTATGCTCTTTATTCCACTCTTTTGAACAGCTGGATGTTTTCTACACTGCATACACCCATTGCCATGACAGGATGGCTCCCACTCAGACACAGCACCTATGTGGCCTGGGGAACATCACCAGCACCTCCAGGGAACACCACCAAATGCCATTTGGGAGACAATATCACCTGAGGCGGAAAAGCAGGTGGTTAAAGGGGTTACTCCCTCCCTTGTGAGCAAAATCCCAGTCTCCAATGGAAAACAGTAAAAGCAGGAGGGAGTTTTACAGGCAAACAAACTGAAGTTTGTTCCATCAGGAAAGGAGGGTGGCTGCTCATTTGCCAGGCCATTACGGCGCCACACGGCTGCTAAATGTTAGGAAGGATGCGACAACACCAGCTGCTTCTTGGGCTGAAGGGGTGCTGGGGTGACACACTTTGGTAAAACACTTTTCCCTATGAAATACTTGTGCTCCTGCACCTCAGACACACACTGGTCCAACCAGATGAGCCAGGGCTTTGTCAGATCCCACCAGCTCAGTGCAGGTTTTGGGATTTTGGAGCTATTTTTGCTCAAAGATTGGGAAAGAGGAGTCCCTGGAGTCCTTTCCCAAGGGAAACAAGCTGTGTCAGGGCTTCCTTCCCACACGTTATGGGGCCTGCCCATGCCAATTATGTGCTCACAGCACCCAGCACTGGAAAATGAGCCTGAAACTGCGGTTTCCAGAGTAAACACAAACCAGTTTTACTCTCTCAATCTTGTACAATGAATGAAAGGGAAGCAGGGAATATGGAAGCAGGCAGTGGACCTGGAATGCTGGTGGCCTTCCTGTCCTTTTCACCAAATCGTTGCCTGGTGTCATCACCAATCCGTTTCAGAAAAAGGTTTAGGGTTCACGTGCCGGGCGAAATGCTGGGCAGGAAGGCACAAATTACAGTCATGTGCTTTTTAGCTGTAACTCATTGATTTATGGATTTGATGAAGTGATTACAGATTAAACAAAACATTCCAGGGAACAAGATCAGCATGTTGCCGCAGTCTCATGTCTTTCTGTATGAGTTACAGTGGAAAATAAAGGAGAATCACCGGGAGCACCTGGTCACTGCACTCTGTTCTCTTTGCTGTTGTTGAGCACAGGCTTCAAAAACAGGAGATGACAGCAACTGTGCACAGGGTTTTTTGCTCTGCAGATGGACACATGACAGATTTCTGACTAAACTTTGGGCTTGATAATGGTAAGAGAGAGCAGTGACTGAATCGTGTTGCTCAGTAAGTAAATAGATACAGAGCTTGTTTGTTACTGTGATCATTAATGGTATTGCTAATTTGCCTAGAAAGCCTGGACATGGAACAGGGCACCACATGTAATGCACAAGTGGAGTTGTCTAACAGAGGCAGTGACAGCTGCCAAAAACCAGGCAGCAGTTAAACAGCAGGAAAGGGGAATGTTGAGGAGGATCATGAGACCACTGTGCAAAATACGCGGCAAACCCTCCAGGTGTGAGAGCTGCAGAGAAGCACAAAGGCACTTATTAAAGAGATTTATCGAGTAGGTTATAGAAAGGGATGCTGTGAACCAATTTGAAGCAGAGGTGAGTACTTTGTATTGAAATCAAGCCAGGTGGGAATAAGCTGGGATGTAGGAAAAGAGATGTAGCTTTTGATGCAACCAAGGACTGGGACCAACCGAAATATGCCAAGAGGTGGTCAGCCTCATGAAAGCAAAAGAGCAGTGATCTTTGCTGCAGTATTTTGTGCGAGATGAGACTTGGCTGCCCTTGTTAAGGCCAGGCAGAAGGATGTTGGGTGCATGATGATGAAATCCCCTTTAGTTTACAGTCTACGGCCTGGCTGGGGGAAGCTTCTCTCTCAGACATGTTACCCAGTAAGGGACCTGCACAGTTGTATGTCACATCAGAGCAAGGAGCTAAAAGGCTTACATTTCAGAGGGGGTACTTTGGTCACACAAAGAATCAAGGAAACATCCCTCATGACTGGGAAAAGGTACACAGAAAGAATCAAAAGGAGAAGAACAAGTTTAGGGTTTCATCTGTGCTGAGACTGAGCTATTGATGAGAAGTCTGCAGAAAAGTTTCAGGACAACAGGCCAAGACTTTGACAATATACAAATACCTGGTTAAGTAAATGCACGGACTTGCCCCAGTAAAGAAGATACCCAAATCTGTGTTTGCAGACAAAGTGAGAAATAGCCAGAGGCAGCTGAAAGGTCTGTGCCCTCCAGCCTGCAACAGAGCTCCATAGGAGGATGATGATTTTGGGAACAGCCTGCTACTTTGCACAGCCAAAGCGTGTATGGAGAGAGCACTGTCTGACACTCAGCTTGGAAGAAGGCACTGTGCAGTCTCTTAGGCAATGGTAGGGAATGAGTGTATATTTAAAGGAAGACTTCAAGTGTGTACGTGTTGCCTCAGTCAAAAAAAACCCTCCCAAAATTATAATAGATTAAAACACAAAGAGACAATATTGTAACTCTATGGCTGTGTCAGTAAACGTCATAAAGTTTAATGTAGAGGCTGGCCACACAAAAGCGTTCAGTTCACCACAGCAATATAACAAAGGCAGTAAGTGGAGCCACACACTGCACTACCTACCAGGCTTTGGAGGAGCAGAAATCCTGGTATGCATTACTAGCAAAGCATGAGTGATAACTGAGGAGATCAAGAGCTCGCTGGGAAGCACAGGGCAGTAAATGTGCTTACAAAAAAGACAAACACTGCTACAGCAGTGAGAAACTAGCATCTTACAGAACAACATGAGGAAAAGTTGCCAGCGCAGCAGGTCCTAAAGGATGTGAAGCAGTCGGTACCGTGGTACATTCAGGTTTGCAGTTTACCTTTTTAAGATAGAGCACACTGATAGCAAGAGACAGGTATGAATCCTGCACATCCAATGCTTCCTCTCCCTGCACTTAGCTCTTTACCTCTTAAGGTGGCTTTATTTCCTTGCTACTTTGATTGTACCTTGACCCCCAGTTCCTGGTACAAAACCAGCAGAACAATGACAGGATAAGCTGGTGTATGAAAACCAGCTGCCAGTGCCAGGCCTCAGGCCAGAATTGCAGCCATTTGCAAAGGTTGTGCCTTACAGCAGTAACTGGATTAGAGATGATGGTTGGCAGGCACCACTGGAGCAATTCCTTTCCCTCTAGTAATAAAAGACCTTTGTCAGGATGACATCTCTGAGCTGATAAATCTCCCAGACTGTGCCATGAGATATGTCTCATTCCCATGGAATCCCAGCTTGGTGACACAGGTACCTACTTCACTGAGCTCCTTTTAAAGTCCCAGCTGCAGCAAACTGCACAGCTGTGAGCCTAATTGAACTCTCCTTGCAGACACCTTTAATCTTTAGTTAGTGTAGCCAATGATATTAGCACATATCACAACACAGCAGTTACATTAAAACAAACTGTCCAGCCTTACACCTGCAAGTGCAAGGAAATAATTTCCATAGCCAAAAATGTCAGTTTATAAATGAAAAGCATCAGACTTAAAAATTACTCGTGTTTTTGAGCTTCCAAACAGCCTCTTTGGCCCTAAATCTGTTCAGTGGGGCTGGCAGGGAAGAATTTAGATCTGCACATGAACATTTTCCTTTGGGAACTGGTGATAACACAGCACTGGCAGGTGTGCCGCACCTCCGCTGGCTGTTTAAAGGTCTGAGATGGCCATCTATTTTATGTTGATTCGGAGAAAACTCCAGGAACAAACTTGCCAACAGAGTTTCAAGTTGACAAGCAGGTATTCTTTATTGCGGCGCCGGGAGACACGGGGAATAGCTCCTCCTAACGCGTGTCCCCGAATTGCTATACGGGTCATCCTTACATGGTCACTGAGCATATTACATCACTTTCCAAAAGGTTTCCGGCACGCATACAAAAATGTGGTGGTCTTTAAGGGTCGTTTACTTTTCCCAACAAGCTTAATTAACATTACAGACATAGCAATAATCCTGCCCTACTACTTATCAGTTAGTTTAACTGCTCTCATCCTGGACATCTGCTAGTGCGGGATACTCCCTAGTAGATGCTTACACCAGCTTAATGGGTTTATTAACACCCCAAACATAGCAATCATCCTGTCCTTTTACTTATCACTGAGTTTATCTGTGCCCACCCTGGACATCTGCTAGTCCCAGATACTCCCCATCCCCAGGTCCTGTCCTTCTATTCTGCTTTTCTCACACCTTTTGTACTGAGGACCTGAACCTATGTCAACTACCTCCAAGCACCGCAGTTATTTTCCATTACAAAGCCATCAAACTCAACATTACTTAGAACTGATTACATTTCGTACTTTTGTGCCTCCTAGTCTCAATGTACATAAAGAATACACCAAAAGGAGGGGTACAGATCTCCTTCCCGTTGGCAGTGGAATCAAAAGCCAACCAAAGGAGCGCTACAGCTCGGCCAAGGGACCCTCACGCCTCAATAACCCTTACCAGCACACATCCCGTACGCTTCCCAATGGAAGCAACCACTCCCTGTCCCCGCACTCACGTGGATGGCTGGCACCACTCATCCGCAGCCTTTACTACCAGAGGCCCAGCTCGGGAGGGCAGCTCAGGCAGTCCCTGACAGGGGCTGGGACGTGCAACCCGCTCTCCGGTAGCCCCGGAGGGATCCGGGGCCGGGCCCGACCGGACCGGGGCCCAGCGGAGCGCGCGGCCTGAGGCAACGCGAGGCCACGCCCAACACCTTCCCGCTCAATCGCTCTGCCCGCTTCCTATTGGCCCAGGCCCGGCGCCGTGCCCGCCCATTGGCTGCAGCCGGCACCACCGACCGCGCCACCGCCGCCCGCTCCTCATTGGCCCGCGGCCTGGGCCGGTGGCTGTAGGGGGCGGGCGCGGGGAGGGTGTGGGGTGCGTGCTGTCGCTACGGCGGCTGCCATGAGCCAAACCCGTCGTTTCGCGAAGCTGTCGGCAGCCGCCATGGAGTCCGGGAAGGCCGCGGAGGCCGGGGATTGCTCGGAGGCCGGGCCCGTGTTCACGCTGGAGGAGGTGGGGAAGCGGAACTCCAGCCGCGAGGCCTGGTTCGTTATCCACGGGCGCGTCTACGATGTCACGCGCTTTCTGGAGGAGGTGAGGCCGGGCGGGGAGGGGGCATGGCCCGTTCCCCATGGGGCAGGCGGTGCGGGGTCAGGACATGCGGGTGCTGAGGGACGAGAGCCTGGGGTTGGCGTTGGGGGGTGATAGGGAAGGGGAGGGCCGGGGGGTGATGGGGAAGGGGAGGGTTGGGGGGTGCGGGAGCGGTGACACGGGGGGGGGGGGGGGGGCAGAGATCCCGGAGCGGGAGGGGCTCCGGGCCCAGGCTGTGGGGGCCCAGCACTGGCGGAAGGAGGGTCCCATGAGCCCTGACTCTCCGCCTGTGCGGTTCGTGTGCGCAGCACAGGGCCTGCCCCTGCTCCAAGGACCTGCCGTAAACGGGAGAGGAACGGCGGGTCATGGTGGCCAAGGCCAGGCGGGCGGAGGGGTTGTGCTTGGACTCCTTTGAGTCACCTTCTGCTCCGCATGGAGCTGCTGCGGCACGCCTCACCTGCGAGGTGCAGCTCTCCGTACGCTGTGTTACTTCACTTCTGGCCTTGTAGGGTAAACCTCACGGGCCGGATCAGTAGTTTATATGTGACATCTCCAGGGACACGCCATAACCTGAAGGAGAGAGTAATGGTGATTCAGTAGGTGAGCACCTGCTGCAGCACTGCCTTCCCTCAGGGACCGTCCATGGATGGCGTGGAACCGATGCAGCCTCTGCTGCCTGATCTCCAGTTCTCTTGGCTCTGTGGACAAACATTGCTTCTGGACTTGATGCTTTTGCCTTCTGTTTTTTGAGAAGGCTGAGATTGTGGTGTTAGCATTTGGAGATGAAAACAGAGTGGGAAGAAACGGCAAAAACTTTCAAAGGGGTTTATCCCAGCTTAAAATACCACCGAACCCGTTGTAGCATCTACAGGGTAACGTACAAAAGTTACTCTGAATTGGCTTTAAAAGCAGGGCAACCCATTGAAAATGCACATGTTGCTGCTTGTTGGTTTGCTTGTCTAAATTAAACTACTATTTTCCTCCAGGCATGTATGATTAAAGCACATCTGCTATGTAGTCATAACATATAATGGCAAAGCTACCTTTGTGAGGTGTAGAAGCTTACCAGAGGAGGAGGGAACAATAACCTGGCTGCTTTTTTTGCAGCAGACTGACAGTTGAAGGTAGTGGCTTTCTGTGTAGGTTTTGGTATTTTATTACAAAGTTGGAGACAATCTGTTTTGTTCTTTGGGTCCAGCATCATAATATTTCCTTCAGGATCTGACTTGTGCTTTGAGTCTTGCCCCAACATTTATTTTAAGAGACCCTCTAAGGTATTTCAGTGGCCAGATTAGGGAGCTGTCTTTTACTACAGTGGCTTGAACTAGCCTTTGCCATAGCCAGTTCTGCACTGTTTATAGCTTTCATAACAAAACAAATCTTGCTTCCAAAGGACCATAAATGGATCCTGGCTGCTCTCTCGTTTGCTCACTGGTGTCTACTGTTGGTACTCCATCACTATAGAGGCCTCTGTGTCAGGTCCAGGAGCTGAAAGGCAGCTGCTGCTCTTGCTCTTGGGTCTTTGATACTCAAGAGAGACTTGAGGCCCCCAGTATGGTGCAAAGAAAGGCCTGTGGGACAGTGGGATGGTGCTTGGTGGAAGCATGGAGCTTTGGAGCTACAGAGCAGCAGTGGTGTGAAGAATTACCAGCTGATGCTCAGCTGTTGGTTTTACCTGAGAGCCCATAGGTCCAGCTGAGGTGAGAGACCAGTTGCATGTTTAGTCACACACATCTACAACAAGATCAACAAGATGCAAACTGTACTGTAGACAGCTTATTCTTGGGGTGGGAAAGAGAAGACAAATCATTTTGAGTGTGACTCTTAACTCAGGAAGCTCTGAAGTGGTGGAGCTATGAGCAGAATTAAGGTACTCTGATTCCTGTTCCAGGTTAGTTCACAAGACCAGAAGTTTTCCAGATGGTATGTGAGGTTTTTTTTAAGCAGCTGACTGCTTCCTCCTACATGTACACACAACCCACCCCTCCACCCCCCGGCCACTGTTTGGGCTCCCCAGCACTAGGCCAAACCTGTCATCTGGCATCTCTGAAATTCCTGAGAATTTGGGTGGGTGCAGTGGAGTACAAAGCTGTGAGCCCAGCTACCTCTGCTGAGCAAGTCAAACTGGCAGAGTGGTGGGTGTGTTCTGAAGAAGGCTTGTTACTCCACTAGTTTTTTAAATCTTCCATGTTTGCCTGCAACTAGAAGTCTAGTACAAGAACAAGGGGACATCAAAGAAGCTGGAGCCAGGTCCAGAACAAACAAATGGTGTTTCTTCATGCAACAGGGAGCAGACCAGTGGAACTCCTTGCCAAAGGTTGTTGTGGATGCAAGAAGGTTAAGTAGATTACGGGGAAGACTAGGCAAAAATGTGGAAAAGCAATCCGCTGCTGGTTTCTGAATAGCAAAGCACTGTGGGTTTAGGAAGAGCCAAAACCAGCTGGAGGTTGGGACAGTACTTGCAGAAACCATCTGCCTTGTCTTACACTTGCCTCTGTGTTCCAGATATGGTTGCTACTTACTGCTTTTCAGACTTAACAATTAGAAAACTGTTTCTGAGATACTAACCCTTGTGTGAATAATGATGTCCTTCAGAGCAGGGACACTGCGTGGTGCTCAGTCTTCATCTCAGTGTTCTCTGTTGCATCTGAGACATGCTCCTTGAGACACCTTCAGTATTATAAATAAGCCCAGAAAGACACTTTGCTCCCCCCCCCCCGCAAGCTAGGTGTAGCAGTGCCCTGAATTTTACCTTTAGATGATATTTCATGTTGTCCTTTCCAAGCTCTTTATCCCATTTGTGTCTTTTCCCCAACATGAAAAACTTCTACTCGGACTAGGGATTGAAGAATAAGGTGACTGTTTTAACTGTGCCAGTGTGGCTGACACAACAGTCTGCTATGTATGCCCCTTGCTGATGTAGTGCGACTTCTAAGTGTAGATCAAGGCCTAAATTATTCACAAAAATGCACTTTATATCTCTTACCCCACTGTAATCAGTTGAGCGACAGGGGAACAATGTGCAACTGATTGGAACCAGGGATGTTTGTCTTGTTTAAAAGTTGAAGTTGTCTGATAAACTGTTCTGCTTTAAAACATTGACTGCTGTAGCTGCAACTCTCAGGCTTTCAGTGGGTAGTGTTTCCCCTTCACCCTGTGTAGTCACTGAAGCTGTGTCTAACTGTTGCCTTTTCTGGCCTTTGGTCACAGATTATTTGAACAGGATTGCTGAATATCCATCAGATCATTACCTCAGAGTGCTTGTGTAATGTGAACAAGCCTCGCTGCTAAGAGATTGTTCAATTCTGCTTCATGGTTCCTGCAAACTAGGTACAGCAGGTCAGCCATTAGCTAGCCAACTCACAATCCATATGTTGTTTGAAGCATAGATCACTTTAAACTTCCAATTTACTTTGTTATTTGCTGTGTAATAGGAGTAACAATTAAGACACCACAGAGCAAAATTCCGCTGAAGTCTGAGGTGAACAAAATGCAGGCAATGTGCAAAGAAAGCAACTGATATTTCATAGGAGTTTCTGAGAGGCTGCAACCTCCTGTGCTTCAGAAAGCCTGTAAGTACATTCTGAGATAGCCTGTGGCAACAGTGTAATTTTCTCCCAAATCAAGGTGGCTGGACCACCAGAATACTACTCCTTATTGCAGCAGTCTATAAAAGCAAGGGAAGGCTATGGCTAGAGTAGAAAGGGCTGGCTGCTGAGATAGGTGTGAATGATGAGTCAGGAAGCGGAGGAAGGCAGGTCTACCTCCCTGACAGGCGCTTTGAGGGCTGGTCTGCTCACACATACACCCTCACAATCTGTAATAGACTTAATTTCACACACATTCTAGTGATGGAGGGACACGGTTTATCTCTATTTTTACGCAGTACTAAAAGAGTCTGGAGGTATGTGTTTCTTCAGTGTATGTCTGTTGCCTGAGTCCACAAGACACAGCGGTCACCACCACTTTGTGTCTTGGGATGTGCTGTTGCTTCTGATACCCATGAGAAGTGTGGCTAGAAATCTATTTGAACTTGTTTCCAAGTGGCATGAGCCTGGGTTGTAACAACTCTAGCCCACATTGGTCAGTTGGTTTCAAATATAATGTTCTTCAAACTGTGTTTCAAATGAAGGAAATACTCTACTACTGACAGCTTCTCATTAAACGTACATGGTTCTAACAGAGCATATCACTTAGATGGAAGTGGAGGGGCTTATCAGATGGTTGCTTTCACAACAGAGGCAGCAAGTTTGAATACCTTTCTTTGTCCTTCTGCATTTGAGTCTTGCTTACCCTGGTGTATCTGAAACCAGAACTCTGTAAGGGGGAAGGAGGAATGTCAGAGATCTGTTTCTGCTCATGCTGACTTGCTCCAGCTTTGCAGAGGTATTTTTGGGGGAACCTGTTCCACATTTTAAAACAAGCTTTGAAGGATGTGTGGCTGATGAACACCATTGGTGTCTACGTGGCTGCTTGTCCTTGTTTCCTGTCTTGTATTGTACTGGCACCTTATTACTGCACAGTGATCCTCTTCCTTTCCTGGCTTATTTGTCTTAATACTGGGGGCCAGGAATGAAAGCTGCTGCATCCCTCCTCAACCTGATGATCCTGTGTCTTACCTGCTCCAGCAATCTAATTAGTAGTAGAGCTTAGCTTTGCTTCTGAGTTCATTTGTAGTCTGCAGTGGGTCTGTAGCAGCAGTTGCCAGGCAGACGTATGCAGATGGGCACTTGGGAGTCTGCAGAAAGGCGGCTGGCTCTTGGCTCTCGCCTTCTCCAGCGAGTTTGTGTTGTGCCTTTGCTGTGCGCCTCAGTTCTGGCTTGCTGCTGCTTTTTGCTTGTTCCATATCCCTTCTAAAGGCTACACAGATAAAGCATCTTCTGAGGTCTCATGAATAAATACAGCCTTGCTGGCTGAACACTGGAGATGGACTATATGAGTTGCTAATTAGGAAGTGAGTCATCAAGGACAAACTTGGCCATCTTAAGGGTGTCAGTAACACTTAAGTGAGCTTAGTATGAATATGGGGCTGCACAACTCCCTACTCTGCTGTTCTCTGGACCCAGTTTGGAGAACTCAATTGAAATGTCACACTGAAACAGTGCTTTTGAGAGCACCTCTTGTAGCTGTGAGTGCTGCAGAGCACGAGGAAGTCTTGGGTTTCCTCCCCCCAAGTCTCCTGACTATGGCAGGAGCAGGCTGGCCTCCCTTCTGTGCTGCCTGGGCCAAGGCCTCTTAAGCTGATGGTGGCTGTTGTGTTTTTTACTCCCAAAGGACAGGGGTCTCCCTGTAGAACTGTGTTCTTTGCTCAGTAGTGTTGGTCATACCCTTCCAGAATTGGTGCTTCAAGACTATTAATGTTGTTGTCAATGTGTACTTTACTGTGTGTGCTGAAGGCCCCAGTGACAAGGAGGTTCCACTTCTGTTGCTGTTGTTGAGGAAGACTTCTGAGGACTGGCACTTGGGCCCACCTCTCTTGTTCTTATTTGCTTTCGTCTATTTCTTTTCAGAAACAGACATTTTTCAGCCATTGCTTCCTCTGGAAGCACTTCCCCTTCCTTCCTTTCCCCTCTCCCGCAGTTGCAACATTTCCAGTTTTCATGTTTTCCTGCAGAAACTGTAGCTTTGAGAAGTTTTGTGGCAGCGTAAATGACTTCCTGTATAAATAGTCTGGGTTTACGTTAGCTGAGATATGACAGGGTAAGAATTGTCTGGTTGCAGTTGTGGCTGTCCTTTTAGAAAGATGACATGCCAAAATGGTCTGAAGTCTTTTGGTTTGGGGATTACAGCAAAGGACAGATGTGCATGAATAATTAATTCTTTTTTTTTTGTCACTGTGGATTTAGTAAGTGCATAGAAAGGCTTCAGACCCAAAGAGGAGTAAACTTTACCTTTCTTCTTGTCTCTCCTATGTGCAAAGACTCGATGCCACCAAAAGCCAATATCCACTGCATGTTCCCTATTACTGCAGGTTTTTTTCTGCCCTTTTAGGGTGGATGATTAGGAAAGCAAAGGTGTTGCCCTTAAAATTCAGTTCTGATATTTTTCTATCTGAAATGAGATCCCTGGTTAAACATCCCCAAGGAGTTCTTCTAGAACGCTTAAAGTAGATGGCCAGTTTTTATCCCCTGGTTTCTACAGGTGCTTTTATAAGCACCTCAGCATATTTAGTGCTTGTTGCCTGATGCTGTAGAAAACTGGGTTAGTCCCTGTGTGTGCACTCAGAAGCCAGACTTTATTGGTTTAACTGTATGAGCTGATTGTTTAGATTTAACTAGTTGTTCACACTCACACTGTAAAGACATTGCATTTTGCTGGCTTTGTGGTTAGCATGCCTGTTCCTGGACTTATGGTATTGACAGTGCTAGACAAGAATCCAAACCATCAAGGAGAACAGAACTGCACCAGGGTTCTGCGTCAGTTCATACCACTTGGTCTGTCAGTTTTCTGTGACCATCAGCCACCGTAGAATCATCAGTGTCGTTGTGGAGCATCCTTGTGGGTTTGGTACTTTTGTTGTTACAACTTCTGAATCTGAGATCAGTTTGTGATGTCAAACTGATCATTTTTCATGACACTTCTCTTCGTGGTTGTTGAGTGGCTGGTTGTACACTGGATGAATGCAGTATTGTTGGTGCTACACTTGAGCTGTAGCCACATATGCCACTAGCAAACATGATGCAGTTCTCTGTTCTTTTGTATTCGTTTGACTGTCAGCCAAATACTATTATTTTCTGAAGTATCTAAAGAAGCAGAATATCCTTTCCTGGTGCCTGTGAAGGTAGTGTTGTCTTGTGCTTCTTAGCAGCTAAGATGCCTCAGGGCAGTTCTTGCGAAAATCATGCAGGAGAGGCTCCTCTGCAAGCAGGGGAGTCTGATTTGTGCAGCAGAGCCCATGAAGAACTACATGAGGATATTCTTCCGTCTGTGTTATTTTCTTGCCCAAATCCATTATGGAATCACAGAAGGGATAGCTTTGCTGTGGGGGACAAAGCTGTGCTCCCTGTGTACATTGGGGATTTGCTTCTTTGGAAGGCTTTTTATTATGGAAGGTGTTTTCCAGGCTGTGCAGCACACATAGTTCTCTGTAAATTCCTGAAGGAGAGGTTAGACAATTGAACTTTTGGAAGATTTTCTTGATGGTGCTGGTTTGAGGCATCTGTGATGAACAGAAGAAACGAAAGCAGGCAGGCAAAGGTACTCTTGTACCTTTTTTGCATCTAGCCCTTTGCTCACCTGAACTCTTCTCTTCCAGCATCCAGGTGGAGAAGAGGTTTTGCTGGAACAAGCTGGCAGAGATGCCACTGAGAGCTTTGAAGATGTTGGGCATTCCTCAGATGCCAGGGAAATGCTCAAGCAGTACTACATCGGGGAGATCCACCCGGTAAGGACCAGCTGACTGTCACAGCCTCTTTCAAACACACGATGGGACTGTGTGAAAGTGTGATTCTCCTTTGTGTAACCCACTGAACACACAGACTAAGATGTGTCTTGTGAAATAAGTAAGTAGTTAAGGGTTTTGGGCAGTCTTTATGTTGCCCAGGATTTCTGTTGAGGAAAACCAATCTCTGTTGAGGAAACAAAACTAAATTAGACTTCTCTTCCCACCATTTAAAACAGATTTCTCACTACAATTAAATTAAGGGCACTTAAAGAATGTCATCTAATCAGTTTCCTCCTTTAGTGGTGGTACCATAACTTTGCCTTGCCTTGTAATTTAGAGTTCAAGAGGGTGAGAGATCACAGGGGCATGGCACAAACACCAGCTTCCTGCCTGCTGCAACAACTGTGCCTTTGGGTGCTGAAGGAATGACTCCTTTGAAACCTGAGTCCAGGCAATTGCCCCTTCCTTGAGGACTGTGTACAGAACAATTCCCTTGTCAGGACTGCAGGTTTCTCTTGCAGTCAGTGCTTATATTTTTTCTTCTTATTTTTTTTCCCCTTGACAGCACGATCGTAAAAAAGAAGGTTCCAAGGTAAGCTATTAGTATTTTACTTTCCTGTTTTAATTTAATGCAGTGGAAATGACGCTCATAAAATGAAACAAAGAAGTTGTCACACACCTCTTTTATGTGTTTGTTTTTTTTTTTCTATGGAGCTTGTGGCTTTCTATTTAAACAAGCTAAAGTAATGAATAAATCTTCCAAGCAAATTATACGTTTGTTCTGAAACTCAGCAGTCATCTTGGTGTGAAATTGGAAGGGTTTTTTGTGCCCTCTCTCCCCTGACATCAGCAATGTTATTTCCACACCTTGAACCACAAACTGTTTTCTTTGCATCACTCGCTATGTCCTGACCACTGAACTGTTGGTGTTGTTTCATTCAAGCCAGCAGACAGGCACAGCCACTGTGGGGTTGGCTGTAAAACAAGAATTCTCTGTTAACTGCCCTAGTAATTATTGGCATTGCTTAAAACTCAGGTACTCCTGGATTAGAACAGAGCACAGTGTTGCAAAATGCCTTTGAAATGGATGGGGAGGGGGAAATGGTAATAAATAGAATCCCGTAGGAGAGGTAAACATGTGCCTTGCAGCTGGCTTCTCTTCGTGCTTGGCTTGAAGGCTTAGACCAGGCGCAGCTTTGCCTTCAACAACACTTTCATTAGCTGCTGTTCGAAGCAGGGCCACTTGCAGGGTAGCCGGACCCAAGAGGGAAACTGTCAACAGAGGGAGCAGTGGCTGAAGCCCTTGAGAGTGTTTGCTTGCTGTAGTCATAGAATAATTCAGGCTGTATGAAGCCTACACTTAGTTAAAACATGGGACTGCATAATTATGCATATATTCACCTTGAAATCTATTGTTCCGTTTAACTCTGTTTCATAAGCAGGATCATAAATGTGTCTAGAAATAAAGAGTAATCTGAGTGGCTCCCTTGGATATGAGTTAAATACTTTTTCTCTTCTGAAGATAAAGTCCAGTGAATTATGTACTGCTAAGGCCTTTCTCCAGTGTACATCATCTGTTTTGAAAAAGCAAGCCCAAGTATAACCTAAAAACAGCAGCAAGAGGTAGAACTCAGTAATGTGAAAATAAATAGGCGGGAGGAACAAACACATAAAAAACTGTACGTGTATATCCTTGTGATGCAGCTCAAGAGGTAGCTTCCCACAGGTAAGGGTCAGTGTTTAGCAGCCACTGGGCGTATTACAGCAGAAGGGAAGCACTAAAGCTCTCAGGAAATTGAGATAATTCCGTTCAGGATGGGCATGAAAGGTGATTTTTGGTTGGTAGTTATTGTTTAAACTGGAGAGCAGCAATCGCCATCGAGGCTGTAGAGTTGATGAAAGCCCAGCTGAGAATTGCAGCTGACTGGAAGGAGGATTTAAGTTAGCAAGAGTTCTATGAAAGGAGGAGTGCAGAAGTTTGGAAACAGGTTGTGTGCGAGGGAGAGCCGATGAGAACATTGTGGTTGTATGCTTCAGTGGTCAGGGAGCAGGATAGCAAATGGGAACGTGGGCAGGGGTTTAGAGAGGGCATCACACTGAAAGGATGGTCTGTATCGGAGTGCAGATCACAGTCCCTAGTGTTTAAAAGGAACAGGCTGCTTTGCAAGACCTTTTATTATGAGGATGCAAGTTCCAGTGTGAAGTTGGTGACTGGGTGGGAGGGATTGGATTGGGTTGAATTGATGGAAAGAATGTGGAGGTGAAGACAATGGCAAACAGCCCCAGAAACATCCATGCTTGTGATAGAGGGTGACTGGGAGAGGAAGGGAGTGTTATTTTTACCTTGTGTTTGTAATCACATGTTTAGTCTTGTAGTCTCATTAGCTCGTGTTTAACTCCCTATTTCTTCCTTCAGAATCCAAGTGTGACATCCTCAGGCCAATCAAGGTATGGTATCCTCTTAAGAAAAACTGAATAAGAAATCAAGGGGTTAGGACTCTCCCTTTGTAAAAATGCATTATTAACTCTAATGGGCAGGAAAAAAACCCTGGGGATATTAGTGCACTATAGTCCCTCTGCACTATAGGGATTATTTCAGTGGGCACTGCAAACCACAGGGTGACACAACGCAGTGATGTGCATGTTTTTGGAGGTTCTTCACCATGATCAGCCCCATTTACTTGAAAATCCTTAGAGCCAGAACAGGGCCTTAGTCTTTTGTAGCTGATGCAGAATCTTTTAGCTAAGGAGGCTGCTGAAGGTGAGCCTGTGGCCTCTGGTTTACGAGTGAGGAAGATTTGTTATGGGATGGATGTAGCAATTTCCATCCTTGAGTCAACTCAGCTGTTTGTATAGCACAAATTACAGTCTGACTTATTTAAGGAAAAACAAAACAAGACAAACCAACAACAAAAAACCCCAAACTGGTTTCTGTATGTGCCAGGCTGGAAGCTTCAACAATTCAGCTGCTGTTTTCTAAGGCACCAAGCCCTTGCAGGCACAGGGGACTCTCACAGGGACTGGGCTGAGCACTGAACATGGGGATGGCCAATGCTGCCCAGCCCTGAGAGCCACAGCCCCTTTGGCTGGTCTGTTAGCTGATGAGAGATGGGTTTATAGAGTTCCCTGGGAGAAAACAGACATGTAATAAGTGATGAACATTTTGAATGAATCATTAACCTGTGATTTTCTTCTATTTTATGTGTGTGTGTTTTGGTTTGTTGTGTGTTTGGTTTTTATTCTCTCTGTAGTTTCTGGTCAACATGGCTAATCCCCATCTTCGGAGCACTGGTCTTAGGTTTAATGTATCGCTATTACACGTTGGATGGGAGAACCTCTTGAACTGACCTTGCTGGGACCTCAGAAAGCCTGAAGAGGAGGGTGTGAGAGAGAATGCACACATGCAACACATGGAGTTCTGTCCCCCTTAACCTTTCTTGCCTTGCTTTTAGCTTAGTCTGTCAAGTGATGTTGAGATCCATGGGACCAAGCTAATCCCAACCTGTACTAACTCTGGGAGCTGCTGTACTTTCCTCCTGTGGTGGCAGGGCGAGTGTAGCTTCCTGGTATTCTCTCATTTGTGTGTGATCTCCTCGCGTGTGCATGGTTGTGCACTCTCTCTCGTGCTCTTTCTTGGTTTCTGAAGTAAACCACAGACAACATTTTTATTTCAATGCCTTTTTGTTAAGCCAGACGACATGAGACAGCTGCCAGTGAGCCTGTGGATTGCCTCAGTCCTTCACATAGCATCATCAGACATAAACTGCAAGTTGTCCAGAAGAGATGGCCAGAGATTCGGTTCCACAATAACTATTCCAGTGCATGCAGGCAACACTAACTGGAGCAGCAGGAAGTTGTTAGCTTTGCTAGCTCTTTCTGTACATGTCTTTTTTAACGGTTAAACAAATACAAGCATTTTAAAAATGATTCTGTTCATTTTGTAATGTTTGTACTTGTCCCTTTTAAAATGTATGTTCTGTGAAACCATTTATACCTTTGAAGCCTGGTTTGTTTGGGTGCTTTTGTGCTGTGTGTCGCAGTGCCAGAAATGGGAACTGACACGTGGCTGCTCAAAATCCAGATTTTTCCCCTTTTTCCTTGAGGTCCCGATCCAACCCATGTATTGGAAGCAAAACTCATTATTACTGTGAATGTGCACCAGATGGGGGGGGGCGCGGTGGGGGGTGTTGGGGAAGACAAATCCCGTCTTTTCTTCCTAAATGAAAAGGGGAAAAAATCCATTTGGGATTTGTGCATAATGCTGGTTTTGTCTTGGAATAGAGGAGGATATTTCTCTCTTCTGTTTTTGTGTGTGTGATGTGGTTGGACTCTAACAGTGCAGAGACAATATAAAGTACGCTTTGTGCATTGAGGCACAAATCTTTCCAGCTCTTCCAGCATGTTGGTCTGTGGCTCCAGGAACTGCTAAATAAAGGGAACTCATGTCCTGGTGTCTGATACCCTTCAGTGGAGCTCTACAACACTGCTCTGACACAAAGGTTACAGCAAAGCTGATCAGCTCTTTGAATTGCTGCAAAAAGGGATGCAATCTACTGGGGTCCTGTTTGTGAAAACCTCCTGGAGGTTGTGGCTTCTTCCATGAAACCACTCTGTGCCCCTGAAGGTCATGTAGAAGAATTTATTGATGTGGGATTACACTCCACCTGTTCAAAGCAGAAGTCAAAGGAGCTGCTTGGTCCCTCAGCTCCTCCCATGGGCATGGCAGTTGCTAGCAGCAGCTTAGCTTCTGGTGCTCATTGAGCAGAGGAGCAACAGCAGTCCCTGTAGATGTCTGTCTTCCCATGGGACTTTTTCCACTGCCATCAATTGTTTTATCTCTTACAGTGAATTATCTGGCCAGAGAAACCTGGAATTCACTGCTGCAGTGGGTCTTGGATATCCCTCCAAGTCCCTCATTAGGCCTGGGCTGCTTCCATGGTTTAGTCTGAGTTTGGTCTGCCCTAACGAAAGCGTAGCAGAAGAGTGTAAATCTGAGCCAAGGAAAATCCCGTAGGAAGGACCTGGGATATTCTGGTTAGCTACATGATAAACGACAAAGGTGACAGGCCACAGAGTCATACGTTAACATTGGTCTTAAACTCAGCAAGGGGTCACTCATTGTAAGTTTATGGAAAATAGATCTTATCATCTAAAATGATATTTTTATATTCCAGACTACTGTTGGCAATACCGCCTGTGACTTTCTATCTCTTGCAGAACTTCTCTGTTCTGCTGCTTCCTTTCAGCAGATTAACTGCCTGGGGAAGACCTTCAGTCTTGTTCCAGGGCCTCTCAGAGCTGTTCGAAGTCTTGCCCAATACCTTGTGGAAACCCAAGCAACCTTTGCCAAACAGCTATCCCTTTTCTGCACACTCACTAGCTCTCTCAAGCATTTTGAGGAGCTTGAGATGCATTTACAGAACCCACATCCAAGTTTTCCCACTTCTCCATCAGGTACAAGCTTAGAACAGCATCAGTATGCCCAGCACAGGCACGTGTTTTACTGGTCCATGGCTCTGCAGATCCTCCCTGCAGCTCTCTGCCCATGCAACTTGTTTGAAGGGGAGCATGTACATGATGGAGGCAGGCTAGCGTGAGCCTTGTGCTCTCCTGATACTGAGCTCCCCTCCCAGGGCTCTCTCTGGCAACATCATCAGCCCAGCCTGCCTCCCCTCATCCCTTTCTCCTCTGGCTTGATGAATGGTGGGTCCCACAGGTGTGGAACTGCTCAGATGACAAGGGAGGCATTAACAAAGCTTGTTTACCTGTTTTATTTGAGGATTAAAAAAGACAATTCCAAATCTTTGTCCTTACATTGAACTTCTCGCTCAGCAATGGTTGGTTGCCAGGTTCCCTGCACAATGCAGGCACTGTCTCAGCTTTCAGCCTGTGAAAAAACTCTCTGGCTGAAATTAAAGCTGTTTATGTGTGTTTTGCTTCCTTCAGGTGCTCTGGAAAATAAGTTGAGTGAAGAACTGTAAACATGAGCATGGAGGCAGCTTTCGCTGTTCATGTAACCATGTTGCTGGCAGAACTGTACAGGTCTCTTTGCCTCTCCACAAACCTGAATCCCTTGACAAAACAGAATGTAACTGTTGACTGAATTGATGGTTTGCAGACGATAAGTAGGAGGTCTGAGCATGTTCCTGGTTTTGCTGAAATTAGCTGATAAAAGGAAGGAGTAGCAAGGGAATGTGATGTGGGGCTTTCCATACTGCAAAGGTTGGAGTTGGGAGCTGTGGGCTGGGCCTGGCTGGGCACTGCTCTGTTCTGAGCTGGGAGACCCCAGAAAATGCTGCTTCTTGTACCCAGAGTAATAAGGGTCACACAGCTACAGTGAACAAACTCCTGCCCTGGGTCATGCTCTGACAGTAGCAAAGCCTGTGTGGAGCCAGATGCTTGCCTTGCTGCCAGTAGACCATGAAGACTCGGTACCTCCTGATGCAGCCGAGTTGTGTTTGTCCATCATATCTGCTGCTCTGGGAGGAAATGCTGGGGATGCTGTTGTGGCTTCATCCTGGATTGAATGGGAAGACCCATTGCATCAATGGTTTTTAAGTCTTTTTTTCTCTTTTTAAAAGCCTTACAAGCTAGCCAAATATTCAGGAAACCAGCAAATCACACAAACTGGGTTCTTGTCCCTAAAACCCTGCCCAGCTATCCGCCACACAGGCTAGGATCCCCAGTCATCCCATTCCCCATCTCCAGCATGAGGTGCAGAGGTGCTGGTGTCTCATGGCAGCAGTAACCTGATGTCTCCCAGCTGCCCCGTACCTCCATTATGAGGATGATGTTGACGCCAGTGTCACATGCCTCACAGTGTCTCTTCTCCAGGGACACCGCCAAGAGAAATTACTATAAAACAAGTTTCCTGCCAACCTCAGCAGCTCTAATGAGTCAGGAAGCAGTAATCTGGGAATAGGGGAACTGTTGACAGAGCCTAATTATTTCATGACAGTCTTTCTAAAACAGTTAGAAAATAAAACACCTACACAGGCTTCAAAATTGGAAATGGGGTTAGCAGTACTACGCATGTACCTGCTAATTTATCCCCACAATCCTGGTTTAGGCTCCTTCCTCTTCACACCTGCTGCTCTCCAACTGCTTCTGCAGGCAGAAGAACTTCATTGTAAAAAAGATAAAATACCTTAATTACACAGAACATGTAACTTCAAATGGGAAGTCTCCTGTTCTGGTGTCTGGCGGTTAATTTGTTAGGACTTCAGTGTATTTTGGTTACATGTATTCCATATATTATTGCAAAAAGCACTGCTACATTTCACAGACACGTGAGCAAGAACAGACTTGTTGAGGTGTCGTCTTGCCCAGGTCCGCTGCCATGTGCTGCTGCTCCTTCGTTCATTCATGCTTTGAGGATCAGGATTTTCCAGACTCCAAAGGCAGATTGCCAGCTGGAGCCCATCTTCTTCTAAATCTCTGCTGCAGAGACTAGAAAACCCCATCATAGCTGCATACCACACTCAGCTGCAATCCCTCCTGCTCCTAAACAGGGCACTAATTTCCTTTACTGTACTATTTCAACTTCCACTGTTTGTGTAACTTCCACAGTTTGAATCCTGCTTACTGTTCCCACCACAGGCACTGGTTTGAGTTTGCCCTTTCAGGACATTAAAGGTTTTGCCCATCAGCCAATCTGACATTTGAAAAGGATCTACAGAACTTGTATAAAGAATTCCCCAGCACACCTCTCCAGAGCTGGCACTGAAAACTGTATGTTTATCCAAAGCAAGAGGCAGAAGATGTTCCAAAATCATAGAAGAAAAATACACAAGCAGCTCAGTGGTCATTCATGTATAACCTCCTTTAATATACAATAAAGCTCCCCAGCTTCTAGTTTTACTTGTGATCAAGACCTATAGCCCAGCACCAACAATGTGTTTGGAGGACTCAGTCCCACACTGACTTCTGGGGTTAGGTACCAAAGAGCTACGCTGTGCCACCCTCATGAGCAGCTGGATTGAATCCATCCTATACTGTCCCTTAATTTTCCTGGATAGGGAATACAAGCCAGGTTTCATTTGCTGTTAACACAGCACATCATTACAGTGAGGTATGAAGTGTGTGACCAGGGGCTGGTGAGAACATCCAAGAGAAAGATTTAGTTGAACATTGTAGTTGCTTTTGTAGCTTAAACCTCACCCTGATCTTGGGCAAGTCAAGGGAAGTTGGAGGCTAAGTTCCTGACTGAGAGTCATTAGTGAAGGTAACCCTCTCTCTTCCCTTGCTTTATCAGTTCAGCCTGTTCACATGAACATTTTCTCTGCCTTGGGAAGCATAAGCAGCTTTTCTTTCCTGGGTAATTAGTACCAGACCTCCACTGAAGGGTATCAGACATCAGTGAGTGGTGCTGGGCTTCTGCAAGCAGCCCAGAAGCTCCCCTCTGATTCAGTGAAAGTGCACGTCCACAAAAAGTAAAAACATAAGTAAAACCAATCCTGTAAGTCCTCGCTGCTGCTATCTACCAGCAGTGAGAGACAAGGCTCAATTAATGTACTACTTCATGGCATCCCCTGAACAGCACAATTGGTGCCCTCCCTCTGTGACACAGGATCCTCTGCCATGGGCTTGGGCTGCTGCCTCCTGCATTGGTGAGACCCTTCACTGGTGTATCCAGGCTAACTGGAATTTTGTTTTTCATGTATTTCCATCATACACCATTCAGGATAAGCATCTGTCTTAACATTTGTCTAAGGCGCAGGAATGGGTCACTCCATGGGCTAGACGGGTGATTCAGCAGCTCTGCTTAATGAAACATTTTTTATTGCCTTGGGTAAATCCGTGTCCTGGCTCAGTTTGTCAACGCTGGGTATGTGCAATGTCCTGAACACACTCCCGGGCTCTGGCTCGTGAGGTCTTTCTGTTCACCCTATTGTGCCTCCTCTTTTTACCTGTCTGCCCCTTTCAATGTATCTTGTAACTCAAGCTGGATTTCAAAACTGTTAGATAAGAAGGTGCAGTCCTGCCTTCCCTGACAGCTCCTCTGTTGTTTGCTCCACATGGATTTTTTACCTGCTGGGGTCCATGGGAGGAGTTTATGGCTTCAACTGGATTCCAGTAAACCTTGTACTTGTGTTTTGCTGACCTGTCTGGCTGCAGTTATTTCCCTGAGTCCCATTGCTAGGTACTGCTCCATGCTGCACCCTGGACTGATTTTATTTAGTCATTAGAATTCTAATTACACAGGACTGCATTCTCCTCCCAAAGAGCAGATTATCTGTTTCTTCAAATTTGGCCTTTGCCCATTGCCTCCCCTTCTTCATGCCTCTCCTCCCATTTCAGATGTGCGGTCAGTCCTGGGTACACTGGGGAGGGAGTTCTGCCTAAGAGTAGCATTCCCAGCACTCAGTGTCCTGATCAGACATGGAAGCCCAGGACAACGCCTGGTTGGCTGCAGGACACTGTGCTCTGGACACAAACACAGTCTGCATTGGTTGGACAGAGGCGCTTAGCTTGTGCCTTGAGCAGGAAGAGAATGTTCTTGTGCCACCTGCAACTGTCCTGGCAAACCAGTCACCAGCTGTGGGGTGACCTGTCCCCTGCTGCAGTGGAAGTCCTTCAGTCATGTAGCTGCTGCAGTGCCAGTACGTCTGGGATTTTGGCACTGTCCAGTCTGGCTGGCTGGCAATGAATTCCTCTGCTCCACAAAGGCAGGGGAGCTACCTGCTCCATCCCAGACTGCTCTGTCTCTCATCATTCCTCTCTCAGAACTAAGTTGTGTTTTTCTTCTCTGCCACAAACCATCTGTTAGTAGCACCTTCTCAGAAAGCTTTTTTTCCATCATTACTTAGACAGGAGGTGATCATAGCACAGTCTGACATTTTTTATCCTGGATGCTTCCCAAATGGTTTGATTTTGTACTGCCAGAGTAGGAGTAGCTCACTCTCTTCTCAAGGCACTCTTCCCTCGCGGGGTAGGGCAACCCTCACCTGGAACAGAGGAGTTCACCAGCCCTTCCAGAGCTGGCAGGTACATGATTTCAAAGGAGGGATCTTTCCCTTCAGCTCTTCTGAATATGACCACTCCACAACCTTTTTTTTGCCTCTCTCTGAAGTTCCCATCATAAAAAATAATTTACAATTGTTCAGTAAATTTATCAGCAAATCCTTTTAATTTCACAATCATATAATCTGAACCTGCCAGTCTGCGCAGTGCCATGTGTATTCTGCCCTCCTCTTTCCTCCTGCACACTCTGATAGCTCTACAAGGCCCCTGTGCTGTTCAGCCTTTAAATTTAGGCTTTGAAATTATTTATTGGATTTATAGCTGGTGTTTTACCTGATTTCAGTCACTCAGTATTGCTCCATTTGGGAAACTGCGTTGTTGGTTTTCATATTCTTAGGCAGCCTAACAGTTGAGGTTGGCTGTGGCCCTGCAGTCACGCTGAGCTACGTTGAGCTGAGTTAAACTGAGCTGAGTTGAACTGGGCTATGCTGCTCTGAGTAAGTCTCACCTCTCTGCTGCACCACCTGCCCTGTGCTGGCACTCGCGCTGAGCAGGATGGACTCCAGCTGCAAAAATGACCCCATTGCAAACTATCCTCAGTAACACCCCCCCCCCCCCCCCCTTAGCTTTAGACAGCTTCATCAGGCAGTGGTGATCCTGCAGCCTGCAGTTCCTGGCTATTTCCTATTTGTCTTGCACAGGAATGAACCAATATCTTTTCAGGACAGCAATGAAGTGGTAACAGCTAAATGCAGCTTGTGAGTGCTGTGGGTGATACACAACACTTACTGCACCCTCCATCCTCTGCTAAGGACCCCTATCATACCCACGTCAGCTGTCCCTCCTCCTTTACAGAGTGCTGCCCACCCCAGCTTCCCATGGCCTTGTTCTCAGGGTCTCAACTGCTTTTGGACATGGCACATATCACGTCTTCACCCTCACGGACAGCTTGTATCACATACAGCTTCTTCTTATCAGCTACCATGAAACTGTGCACGAAATGCCTTCAAGTGGGATTCCGTATCTGCCTCTCACATTGCTTCCCTTTCCTCCATTAACAAAAGGATAGTTTTGCTCTGGTAACATTTCCAGAATCAGCCCGCCAAAACCCTGCTATCTGCACACTCATCTTTCAGTAAGGGAATTTTTTGCCGAAGTTAAGAACTGCCATGCAGAACCTGGCAGTGGGACATCAACCTCTGAGAGTCAGCAGCCCCTCTGTGCCATTGCCATAGCTTCAGGAAACAGCCAGCCACAGGGAAATGTTGCCTGTAAGCTGGTAACAGAGTGATTACAGGAAAACCCTCAGGAAGATTTTAATTTGGGAGGATACTTGGGCCTGGCTTGAAGCAAATGAACAATGTCCTCACACGATGCCGTCTGCCCACTCCACTGGAGAAGGCAAGGCTCTGGGGAGACCTTAGAGCAGCTCCAGTGCCTGAAGAGGCTACAAGAAACCTGGAAAGGGGGTTTGGCCAAGGGCCTGTAGGGACAGGCCAAGGGGAATGGCTTTAACCTGCCAGAGGGGAGACTGAGATGAGCTCTTAGGGAGAAGCTCTTCCCTGTGAGGGTGCTGAGGCGCTGGCACAGGGTGCCCAGAGAAGCTGTGGCTGCCCCATCCCTGGCAGTGTTCAAGGCCAGGCTGGACACAGGGGCTTGGAGCAAGCTGCTCCAGTGGAAGGGGTCCCTGCCCGTGGCAGGGGTTGGGACTGGATGAGCTTTAAGGTCCGGGATGCCGTGTTCCTACGATTCCCATTCTGTTTGCTTTCAAACCCATGCTCCTTTACCTGCCACAACGCAGAGCTCTAGCTCCCATCCTCATCCCCACCCTTATGACCAACACCACCCCACCCAGCACCGCGCTCTCCCTCAGGGACCGGGGCCGGCCCCCGCTCCATTCTAGACGCTTCCACGCCCCCCGCCGCCACCGCGGCGGCTCTTCCGCCCGGCAGCTCCCCCGCCCTCCGCCACCCCTTCCCGCATGCGCACTGCGACGCTGCCGGCGACGGGGGAGAGCGCGGCAACGGGCTCTTCTGCGCAGGCGCATAGGGCCAGCCCGGTGGGCTGTTCTATCTCCGTACCACCGCCCGCCGGGACGCATGCGCGGAAGGGCAGCGCTGGTGTTCCGTGTGCGCGCCTCAACCCCCGGCGGCCGCGCAGGCGCAGAGTGGCACCTGAGGAGGCAGTCGGGCTCGTTCCGTTGGGAGCAGCCGGTTACTGTCAGGGGTGGCGGTGCCCGGTCCCGACAGCGAGCGGAGCCCCCGGCCTGGCCCGACCCGGCCCCATTCGCGGCCCCGACGTGAGGAGAGCCGCGCTCTCGCCTGCCGGTGTCTCCCCTCCCTACCCCGGGGCGGCGGAGGCAGCAGCGCCCCCCTCCCGGCCCGGCCCCCTCCTCCCGCCGCCCCCCTCGCCCCTGCCGGGCCGCGGAGCTGCGATGCCCTCGGACTTCATCTCTCTGCTCAGCGCCGACCTCGACCTCGAGTCCCCCAAGTCCCTCTACTCCAAGGGTGAGTGTGGCACCGGGCCGGGAGGTGGGGCCGCGGAGGGGGAGCACCGTGCCCGCGCCGTTAAGTGCTGTTAACGGCCGGCCCTGCCTCCGGGCCCGCGCGTCGGGCGGCCCCCCCCCTCCCGCCCTTCTGGCGCCGTCGGGGAGCTTCGCCCGCCCCGACCTCTTCCCCCACCCCCCCCCCCCCCCTCCTCCCCCGCCGGCGTGCGGGCCGCACCGGGATGCTCGGCCGAGGGGCCCTGGCACCCGCGCCGGGGCCGAGTCCGGCTCCCCCGGCCGCATTCCTGGCCCGGCCGCGACGGCCTCAAGAATGTGTCCCGACAGGTTCTTGCGCTCGGGGCCCTGCGGCGGCCCCCGCGGGAGCGGCGCCACGGCGGGGGGCTCCCCCACCCCACTTCCTCTCTCCCCGCTCCCTGCCTCGCCGCCGGTGCCGGCCGGGAGGGCGGCCGCGGCCCCGCTGCCGCTCGCTTGACCTCGCCGTTTGGCGGCGCATCCGCAGGGATGCGGCTGGAGACCGACGCTGCCCCGATGGGGGCTGGTGGGGAGGCAGCGCCTTCGGCCTGGAGCTGCGAGGGCAGAGTAACGGGGTGCGGGCGTCTGCAGGCTCCCCGAATTTCTCGGGAGGGGGCTTCGGCCTCGGAGCGACCCTGAAGGCTCTGATTTGGGTTAGAAACTGGGCAGGGGGCCCCGAAAGTAGAGGGCTGGTTTCCGTTCCGGTGGTGTGTACCGATACCAGGGGCTTGGAGCATCCCTGGCTGTTAACTCTTGGAGCAAGTGTAAAACGGCATCGCTGGGGCGTAGGAAGTGGAGCCTAAGGGAGAACGTGGGGAATATTAAACGAAGAGAACGCCAGTTTTCATAGGATTTCTGTTCTGAGAAGCGCACACTCTCCGAGGGTGTGTGTGTTCAGAGAAGTGCTACATGCCACGCAAGTTCTTAACCTCGCCATTGCTTATTTGAGACTTAAGTCACTACAAGTAGTTTGTTGAGCACGTCCGCCCACAACACAGGTGGTGGGGAGCAGCTCTGCGGGGCATGACAGAAGAAATTGTCAGTCTTTTATTAGCCGGAAGGTACCTCAGCGGAGTTCTGTATTCTTACGGGAAAGATTAAACTTCTGAAGAATTTCTGGAGCTAACTGCAGTGTGCTCATAACTCAGAGTTGTGTGTTGTTAGTGGTGAAGCTATAAGAAATAAAAGGACTTTAACTAAATCAGAGCACACCTTTAAAGCCCTTAAAGTGCTCTAGGTTATTGTCGTGCTGTTTAGAGATCTTAAAAGTTAGCGCCAATTTGTAATAGCGTAGAAATTTTAAGATGTTCCTGCAGGGGCTTGAAGCTCTCCTGTTCCCTAACCCGTGCGTATGCCAGTTGATTTCAGTCCTAGTGAGGGTGGCAGAAAGGAAAAGAGTATTTTGAAGCAGGGCAGCTTGATTAAAAACACCGAGGTGATAAATCCCCATCAAAGTGACCATTTATTGTACTGGATATTTGAGAAATGTGCAGTGTGAATTTGTAAAAATTTTAAATAAAAATGTTCTATGTGAGTTACTAAACTTCTTTAAGGACTTGTGCTTAACTGGGCAGAACTTTGGAACAATTTGATCTTACTATGATTTTCCAACTTTTTTATATTTAATGGAATGGCTGAGATCCTTTTCCTACCTGAAACAGACACTCGGACTGATTAATCAAGAGTGTATTTTTAATTCTGGTGGTGTTGATGCAAGTTCAGAGCTAGAAAAGATCTAGAGAGGGATGTTTGGTCCATCTCTATCGTTTTCTTGAGCGATGTTTAGGAGAGGCCATAATGAGCTGTTGGATCCAGCAAGATGGCACATGACAGAGGTGTCTGGAGCAGTGAGTGGTTATAAAGAGATTACAGCAAAGTTGGCTTGTCATGTTTTGTCATAATAAAAGATCAAGGAGATGTTAAGTTGAAATGCAGTTTAATTAAAATTTAGAGCCAATGAATACACTTTTCCAGAGTGAATAACAAAGCGATCGTCTCTTTATTGAGATGTATATTAGTATGATTTCTAGCTGGATTTAGAAAAGGTGGTTAGTGTTATCTGGTTAATCAGAACACACTTCAGTGTGCTTTTGTTTTTTTTCCCCTCTATATGTACAGATAAACTTACCCCATGGACAAATTTCTGGATCAGAGTATGAATACAGCTGATGCGATAAAGGGAAAGGCCTGAACACAGTGAGAAAGCCACAAATATGCATTTGTGATGAGGGTGTGTTAGGAGCATGTAGCTTCTCATAACTGCTCTCCTTTTAGAAATGCAGCTACCCTGCAGTTTGGAATCCATCTTGCAGATTGAATTGGGGCCAGTAACTTCTCCTCTGAATTGCATTCCTGTGTGTGAGTTGGGATGGTTGCGGTTTAGTGATGCCCGTCTTGTATGTTTGTCCGTGGCGATCCCTGTGGTGTTCTGGAAATGCAGAGATGATGAAAGCAAGAGATTGGGGTGGTCCCGGGAGTAACGGGGTTTTCTAACATTCAAACCTCAGTTAAAGTGGAAGAGTTTTAGAGTGTTGATTAAAACACACTTGCCTATTATTAAAAGTGAAGTTCTATTTGAAACCCCAGAGAATCAACATGCAGCTTCTGCTAGTGCAGTTTTTAATGGTACAGTTTGTCCCCTTCTCTGGAGAGATTGGGTTGTGTCATCAGTCATGCTGCGTGTTAAAGTTTTGGCTTGTGTGGCCATCTCAGTTAAGATTTTTGTTTTCATATTCCTCAAAAAATATTAAGCAAGACTAAAAGCACACAAACCTAAGGCGACATGGCAGTACAAGCAAAGGGAGAGTCATTAGTTTAAAATCTCAGTTATTTCTTTTCATTTATGCATGGCTTAGGAAAGGGAATATTTTTCTTTGACTATTTAAATACTTCCAGTTTTCACTCTTCTAGTGTGTTTTCATGAGCAGTTCCAGCCAGTATGAATTCCCACTTGCTGAGTTCAAGCAGTCTTGTCCCCTGTCTGTTCCTTACTGCTCTGTGCATGTGAACTCTTGTGACAATGTGGAGAGCTGGGTTGGGGAACTGGTCATACTAAAATGAAATCTACTCTTCCCCCTATTCCTTCTCAACAACAACAAAAAGGAAAAAGGGAAGAGAAATGTTGGTTTTTAACTAGGTGAGTATCTTTGTCATGTTTGCTGTGGGTCTTTGTGAATGGCTTGTGCTGACTCAAGAAAAGGACATGTGGAAACTAGCAGTGGGGAAGGGTGGGACAGCTTCTTTCAGCAGCAGTGCCAGCTTATATTGGCTTAAAATGATAGTGAAACCATACTTAAAGTTGCAGGCTTCTGGAATATGACTGATTATAGCTGCTAGAAATAAAAAGAAATATGAAGTCTTGATTCCAAGGCCTGTTGCTGAAGCTTGTCCCCACAGCTCCTGAAAAACTGAGTTGTGCTAAGGACTAAAACCTGTCTTGTGATGTTTAATCAGTTGGGTTTTTTTTGGAAGTATATCCTTTGTAACCATTGCAGAAGTATGGTATCTCCTAACAAGACAGTAGACATCTACAGAAATATATGCATTTTTGAATGCTGAAAATCTTTAGAATGTAATGGGTTTAATTCCCATCTTTACATAACATACTGTCCTATTTGAAATAAAAAAAAACAAATGTGCATACAAATTAGTAATGTAGTAAAAAAATCACTGGAGCATAAACCATAAAACCTTGAGGCTAGTTTTTTGCGGTTGAATATCATATGCACCATTCAGATACAGCAGTTAGCTATTCATTGTCAACAGGCAGAGCTGAGAAACTGTGATTAAAGGAGTTCATCAGGTGTCAGGTACTAAAGCCAAATTGATTAAATATGGGATTAATTTAGCAAATATATTCATTTTAAACAAATAAAGTGTGTGTTTGTTAATACAGTTGCATTTTTGAACTGCAGCAAGTTCATCCAGAACTTTTTGTTTGTCGTCTCCTCCCTCTGATTTCTTTTTACCCAGCCGAGTAACTGTAAAACTGTGAGACTTTCTGGAACTTGGAAGCATCAAGAAAAATGTTTGTAGTCTCCTAAATAACTCTTTTGTCCTAAATATGTCATATAGTTAGAACTCAATTTTCTTCCATGATTAAATGTTACATGACAGTAATCTACTTGTATTTACTGAGAATTGTTGGTACAGCACGTGGTTTTGGGTGAATTTTTTTTCTTTTTCCTACCAGAACTTTTTTCTTTCCATGATCCAGAGGATAACTCTGGTAATTGAATTATCAAAAAGGGATGGAGCAGATGCTTTATAAAAACAGGAAGAGCCTGCTTTTAGTTTTGAACTTTAGCTAGTACTAGCAGATTTTAGGAATAGAAATAATACTTAGCTTCTTCTTGTAATAATACTTAGCTGCTTTCTAGCTTGCAGAAGGTGCCGTGCTGGACAAGGAGTGCTGAGTGATGGACTGCATGCACCCGGCTGCTGCAGCTCTGCCAGCTGACCCCAGCACCTTCTGTTTTAAGTGAAGGAACCAGTTAAATTCTGTGTCAGCCCTGTAAATGTCTATTTCTACTTTGAATCTTACTAGTTTATTAGCTATAAAAACAAAAGTCTGGAAAATATTGCTTCAAGATGAGTATGTGTGGTGCTGGGATAAGGAGAAGGATTTTGAATTCACAGCTTTCCACACTGTAATTTGAATATTCTGGTGACAGAGCTGTTTTAACAGACCACTTACCCTCCCATCTGTTCTCACCCATGTGCTGTTCTCTGCATTGTGCCAAAACAATTGCTTTTTGTGGTGGCAAGATGAATGGGATTGGGAAACCAATCTAGAATGAGTATCCTGTACTTCTTGATAAGATCCAGGGAGAACAATGTTAAAAAATCCTAAGTGTGCTGCTGCGCAAGTGATGGTGTGAGGGCAAGAAAAGGAGGTTTTGAGGACTGGGATTAAATGGTGGAGGAGGTAGGAGATAAGGTAGAACTGAAAAACTGGCTTTGCAATGGAATGAAATGCTCCTCATGTTGTGCCTTCTGTTGCATTTGCTGTGCCTGTGCTCTTGTGCTTACACCGTGAAAGCCAAGCTTTCTGCCTGGGCTGTTTTTCTGGGGGATAGATGAGGGAATCCATGTCTGGAGCTTGAGAAACTGGGCAGGGTATAGCAGCACCTCCCCTGCTACAGGTGTGAACGGAACAGTGCAAGACTGTTCCTGCCATAGGCTCTCCGGTGCTTGCTTCGAGAATATATGTAGTGTAAATGTGTGGTGTGGGTCAAGGAGTAAAGGGATTAAGAGGAGTTAAGTAAGCTTTTTCTTTAGTTCTAAGACTAGTTGGTTTTTTTCATTGTCGGTTTTACTCATTTTGGATACTTAACATCTGTGGAAGTAAAGATGTTTTATTTTCCTTTTGGAGAATCTCCATATATTGCCCAACACTCTTGTCCCATTTAAGTTTAGATATTCAAAGAAACCATGAGTGGAGAAAATATATTTCAATCCCATGGAAAGATCTGAATATTGCAGTGGGGAGCTGGAATTTGACTTGGTTTAGTGAGACCTCAGTGTCAGCATGGCCACTTGTCAGAGTAGTGTGTTTGCAGCGGTGGTTTCACAAGAAAATGGGCTCTGGTGCTTTGTCAGCCTGGCTGCTGCTTTTGAAGCCTGTGGGCCGTGAATGTGTGGTTCCCTGCAACCAGAGGTGTTTGGTCCAGACTTCTACTTGCAGAGTTAAACGGGTATGTTTTATTATGTTGTCTTTTATTTCAGCAATCTTGGAGAGTTCTCAGGGACCCAGAGGCTAGAAAACTGATTTAAGTTACAGTGCAGATATTTCTGATCGTGGATGTGCTTTAGAGGAAGACGTGATTTTGCAATAGTTCCCATCCATTTTAGTCTATTTTCGGCTCATCACATTCTTTGCTGCCAGGTTATGCCACTCAGCATCCCTTATATTATATCAATCAGCGGCATCACACCTTGCATTTTATTTTGTTCTGGAAAGTTCTTTTTGCACTTTTGACGCTTAGCAGAGATCTGAGAATCTTTAGAATGTAAAAATATGTAAGTCAAGAGTGCTTGTGCTTCAGTTAATTCAGGATTGTGCTTCATCATGTTTGAAATCCGCTGTAACTGCTCATAAGGGGAATCCATAGGGAACTGCTGTTCAGTCGTCAAGAGGTATAATTTTTTTATCTCATGTTTTCCAGATTGTAGGTTAGGATTTTTCTATTTTTATAATGCATCTGATTTTTATTTCTAAGTTTTTGACAGCATAGTTACCTTTTGGGGTCTGTTGACTAAAAATTGTAGTTAGTTTGAGGCTTGGATTTTTTTTTTTTTCCTGATTTTTGCACTGGTATGCATACTATTTAGTTTTATGTGGAAGTATATTTCTTTTGAGTTGGAGAAAACAAAAGAGAAGTAATGCGTTCTTTTATGCAAAAAAGGCAGTGGCCTGAACTCATTTTGAAGTGTAGATAATGCTGGTAAACCCTAGAGGGAATTGATGAGTGTCCAAAGTGCAGGTGAAGTAAGGCATGTGATCATGTCTCTGCAGTTTATCACGTTTGTTATCTTCTCTGGGTTTATGTAAAGAGCGAACTGATGAGGTTGAATATTCGGACAAGTTTTGGCTTTCTCGTCTGCAAGTACAGCAATTATTTTAGGAACTGACTGAAATGAACTCTTGGATCTAACTTTAAACTCTGGTGTAAGAGCAGATTCTGATGGGCACATAAGAAAATCTTAAGTATTTGCGATTTGTGAAAGTGTGCAGTGCTTTAGCAGTGTTGGATGGAAATGCTCAGAATCAGTTGCATTATGTTATTAACTTGTGTAGTTCTGAGTGATTTGTATAGTGAATATCATCAACTGAACTAAGAGGAATGTTTTCACTGTTTATATAAATAAACTCTGAAGAATTGTTCTCCAGTTCCCTCAATTACTTGTCCCTCCAGTAGTTGGAAGGGTAACCTGACAAAGTTTATAAAACTAATGCAGTATGCCAAAGTAATGCAAAGTTTTGATGCTGAAAGCAGATTTGAGTTGCTGTGAAGTTCAGATTGTTTGGCAAACAAAGGGAAGCTGGACAGCAGTCCCTGTTAACGTCCAGACAAGGTGAAGCATATAGGAAAGATAAAGACAGTAATAAATGTTTTCAAGTATTGGAGTTCCATTCCTGTTCAGAAACTTTGACATTACAAGCCAGTTGTTTCAGCCTCTCATTGTCTAGAGGCCTGTGTTTTTTTGTATGTATTCACTCAGCAGAAGAATCTAAGTTTTGATAGCTGCAGAGTTCAGTAGCTTCTATTAACTGTGACAGTTTCTGTTGTCTTCTGCTGAGGGAACATGACCTTCTAATGGGACTGTTAACTGGTAGTGGTCATGCAAACGTCTTTGTGAAGTGGGGCAGGAAGATGTGAGTTGTAAGTTCCAATCTGCCTCTGCTAAAACTACATTCTGCTTCCCTGTGTGCCTCTCCTGGGAGAGTGTTGATGGCAGCAGTGGCTCCTCCTGAGCTGGAGGCGGTAGTGGAGTTCTTGTTGAGCAGGACTGCACACCTACATGTTTAAGTAACGTTGAGTACCACTATTAACATGTGTTTCACAGTTCAGTCAGTACATCTGCCTTTGCAGTGAGGTTCCTTTGTGTGTATGTGATACATGTCTAACTATGCCTGGCGCTCCAGGCATACTTAGCAGGTTCTAACTGTTTTAAACTCCTCTCTGCTGCGTTTGTTAAGAGTCATAGAATAGTTAAGGTTGGAAAGGATCTTAAGATCATCTAGTTCCAACCCCCCTACCATGGGCAGGGACGCTTCACGCTAGACCATGTCTCCCAAGGCTCAGTCCAACTTGGCCTTGAACACTGTGGATGGGGCAGCCACAGCTTCTCTGGACAACCTGTGCCAGTGCCTCAGCACCCTCACAGTGAAGATGAATGCCACACCACCCTCATTCAACCTAAACCTCCCCTGTTTAAGTTTGAACCCATAATAGATAGTGATAAGTGATGAAGAACTTCCACCATCTCGTCTGTGAGTATATTTCAGAGTGATCAGTGCCTTTCCTTAGCCTGTGTGCAGATATCATTTGGGAGTAGATCTTACTTTGCTTTTCTTTTAGGGCATCTGAGTTCTGGACAGGGCCATTTTTCTTGGCTTGAAACTTGAACCACCCCTGGAATGGATTTGCTTTTTAATCAACTGGGAAGGAAAAAAAAAAAGTTTTCTTATTTTGTTGTCTGAAAAGATTCAGTTTAAGCTTCCATAATTTAGTTATTTGCTGCCACTTAAGTAGGAACGGTTCTTTTGGAGGTGTGGCAGCAAGGAAGGGATTATATTGTTTAGAGTACCCCTTGCTGTGCAGGTATTTCAATACATTAATACAATAGCAAAAGAATTCATTTAGGAGGATTACTACCATTCTGCACCTGATCTGGGGAGTTTACAGGCTTTATTTACACTTCATTCAGCTTTTAGATATAGAGGAAAGACAGCTGAAGTACCCTGGGTGTTTGCAACAAACACTTTATATAGTGGGTTACTAGTTTTCTTGTTGAAGAAACTCTGAGTACAATTTTTTCCCTCCCTGAGAAGGACAGTAAGGGAAGACAATCAGGCTGAAGAGATCTTTCAAGTTTAACAGCATATGACTTCTGAGAAGCTGGTCATAGCAGCCTATAATAGCTCAGTTTCTTGGGGAGCAGGGTGGGATAGTCTCGGGGAATGCTGGAATCCTCTGTAGGAGGTAGGCTGTGTTCATCCAGATGTAATCATCTGCACGCTTGCTATTTATCCCCATGAACTCTAACCCTCAGAGGACTTGCCTTCTGTTATGTTGTCTTTCCTTGACTTGGTGTCAAGGTTTAACATAGACAAGGTCTTGCATGATTTAACTGGAGATACCAAACTGAAGAAGATTTAAATGAGGGGGAGAGGAGTATGAAAGCCAGGAATGGTATAGCACAGATAAATAGGCTGTGCTTGTTTATTATTTTTCATGGCTTCAGAGATAATATGTGCCCAATGCAAAGTCTAAGCAGCAATTTAAAACAAAAGATGATGTTGTGGTTCAAGCCCAGCCGGTAACTCAGACCTGCGCAGCTGCTCTCTCACTCCCTGCCTTCTTCCCCTCCTGCCCCCAGAGGGATGGGGAGGAGAATCGAAAGAATGTAAATCCCACAAATTGAGATAAGAGCAGTCCAGTATCTAAGGTATAACACAAACCACTACTGCTACCACCACTAATGATAATGATAAGGGAAATAACAAGGGGAGAGAATATAAAATGAAAACGGGAAAAGAAAACAATAAACACAAGTGATGAACAATACAGCTGCTCACCACCCGTGAACCAATACCTAGTCCAACCTGAGCAGTGATCTGGGCCTTTCGGGTAACTCCCCCCGGTTTCTGCACTGGGGATGATGTGCTGTGGTATGGAATACCCCTTTGGCTAGTTTGGGTCAGGGGTCCTGTCTCTGCTTCCTCCTGGCTTTGTGTGCCACTCCTCATGGCAGAGCATGAGACTGAAAAGTCCTTGATTGGAGTAAGCATTACTGAGCAACAACTAAGACATTGGTGTGTTATCAGCATTATTCTCAGGCTAAAGTAGAAAACCCAGAACTGCACCAGCTATTAAGAAGCAGAAAAACAACTGTTAGAGCTGAACCCAGGACAGATTGCTTTTTTTCCCCTTCTCTTCTGTACACCACTTAGTTGTGGAAACAGTTGAAAAATGCTTTGAGTGGTAAAAGGATAAATGGTT
The DNA here is from genome assembly GCF_028554395.1 of Pezoporus wallicus. Classification (NCBI taxonomy): domain Eukaryota; kingdom Metazoa; phylum Chordata; class Aves; order Psittaciformes; family Psittacidae; genus Pezoporus; species Pezoporus wallicus. Next base: position 944,138 of record NW_026636279.1, on the reverse strand, counting down.
CAAGAAGCTGTTAGATTTGTAGAGGGTATATCTATTTATGGAAACCTGTAAACTGGGGAGTTAACCTACAGTAGGGCTGCTGTCAGTCCATTCTCCACCTAGCCTGTAGTTGTGCTTGGGATTGCCCTGACTCAAGTGCAGGACCTTGCACTTGGCCTTGTTTAACTCCATGAGGTTCACGTGGTCCCACCTCTCCAGCCTGTCCAGATCCCTCTGGATCTTACCCCTTCCCTCCAGTGTTTTGACTGCACCATACAGCTCTGTATGGTGTCATCAGTAAATATGCTGAGCATGCTCGACGCCACTGTCCATGTCTCCGACAAGGATGTTAAACAGCATGCACCTCATCAGTTGCATCCCTCTTTATCTGCAGCCTAAGGGAGCCTTGGTGCGTATCAGGAGCACTGCTTGTTGGGAAGAACATGGGGCTCGTAGTAATGAGAGACAGCCTGCATGTTTCACATGCTTTTCGTGCAGTCACAAGGCATCTCAGAGCATGGCACACAAGTCCCAGATTACCTGCTCAGCTTTCTGTCACATTTAGCACTACAGCAGCTATTGTAGCAGAATAGCAGTGTTACGGACAGCTTGTTCAAAGTAAGCTTTTACCAAGCCAAGGTGCTACGGTTCCATTTCAAGGCATTAGTAAACTGAGGGTTGGGTGGACTCCTCTGTGCCTCCAAACTTGAATGGTGCTTGCACCTAAGGAATGAGCATAACTGTGTTTCTGGTGAACTTTGGTTCTGAAAACAATCCTGATGTTTTAACATGGTTGATAAATAGCTAATAATGATACTCTTTGGTCATACTGTATTTGGATTTCTTTGAACATTTGAGAAATTAAGTCTTTGAGGTGGTAGAATGTGAAGTTGGGAAGAAAACCAACTCTCCTTAAAACCCATTGTAGTATAGAATCATAAATAACTAAATGCCATTGTTACGACAACTGTATCCAAGAGTGTTGCATGGGAAAATGAGGTGATTTGAATTCCTTAATTGAATTTTTATACCTGTCATATTTGGATTCTTTCCAAACATAAGCTTAGCTCAGTTTCCTGCATGCTATCAGATTAAAACATGGCAACATCAGATTTACTGTTTTTAATTCTTACAGTGTTGTGAACGGATTGATTCCCCCCCCCCCCCCCCCCCCCCCCATATTTTTATTTCCGCTACCATTTTGGGTTGTTTGAGAGAACTCTTGTCTTTAAATGCTACTCCTTATATGTGATTAAAGCCTTCCAGAAATGTTGCTGAAGAGTTAACTTCATCAGAGCGGTACCCTGTTGTGCATGCATGTACTTTTCAATATGTCATTACCAATCCGTTTCTTGAAGTGGCAATTACTAGATAATGATGTTCTATCTTTTGGAGGTGTGTAAAATTGCATGCAAACAAGACACAGGATTTATACTGCCTGTCTACATTTAGAAAAGTACTCTTTGAGCTGTGAATGGGGATGACTGAAACACAGCCAGGAAAGCTTTATTTGATATTTGGATGGATGCCGTAAATAGAATTCAGCTAACACATGCCTTTGTCAGTTGTGGAAATTCAACTTTAAAAGGGTTAATTTCTCAACCCTGTCCTGCTGTTCAGAATCCTGAATATTGAGATTAACAGCTTTTCTGAAGGTTAGTGGAATACCACAGTAGCTGGTTTTGTTCAGTTGTGAATTGCTTGCAAAGTTACCTTTTTAATACTAGCAATTTTTGCTACTCGTACTTGTGCTTTAAAAAAAAAAGGCAAGAAACAACATTTAGGTTTCATTTTTAAGTACAAAAAAATAATGATATTACAGCTGTGATAAAAGTTTAATGACTTTGGTTAATAATAATTACTGATCATCTTTCTTAAAATAGAAGGTCTGTCTTCCAGCAAGCTCTTCTCTCTCTTTGCTAACACACTATAATGTGCATTTCAGTAGCAACATTTGCAGGCAAGATTTGGATTTTACAGCGTCTGGTTCTAGATCATCAACACAGAGTGCTTGGATCCTCTGCTGATCCTTCAAAGTGGAGCTGCAATGCCATAAACTTTTTAATCATTAAGTTTTCTAATGTGGTCAGAACCATGGCATCTGCCTTTCCCTATGTGCTTATGAGTTGTGTTGATTTAGGGTTTGCTGCTTTTGTCTGAAGCCAGAGGGAACTGGAAGGAAGATTTTCTGTTTGGCTGTGTAAAACATCCTTGTATACACTGCAGTTTCTTTGAAAACCTGCCACTGTTGCTGTAGCAGCAATATAATTCTGCCAGCATTGATAATAACAGGAGCACTGGCGGGAAGACTTGCTTCCAGTCCTTTACTGCTTTACCATCTACAAATGCTCTGAATATAATGTGGCAGATAAGAGGGAGGGAATAGTAGTACTCTCTAGTTGTTTCCACTGACCTCTCCTTAGACGTGCTGCTGAAATGAAAGCACCAGTACAAAGTCAGGAAGCATGCCAAGTGTCTTCACACCTTCATTTGAGAGATGTGTGAAAAATAGTGTTCTGGGTACTGCTGGAGAGCCTGTTCAGGATACCTTAATGTCTACAGGACAGTCTACAGGCTGTAGTCTTTACATATTTTAGGTACATTGTTGATTTGAACAGAGTGCTGTGTTTAACCACATTATTCTGAGATATACTTGAAGACATGAAATAAAGACATTGTTTTAGTGTGTGTTACCTAGCGAACCGAGCGCTGTATGAGATCAGTTTGACTATGTACTGTTGCTGGCTGGCAGGGGAGCCTGGGAAGTTATGTTCTTCTTACAACTTCTTGCAAACTCAATTTTGCATTGGCAAAAATAGGAGTAATCAGGCTGACAACTTTGTAAAATGTTTGATGGTGTCTGCATCAAGACTATAGTCTTTTGCTGAGCATCATCTAACTGTTCTAAGATTCCTTGAACTACAGTCTTTTTCTTGCTTTTTGACTTTTTTGACATGCAGTTATGCAACAAGTATCTTCATGGTGTAGTGGGACTTGGCAGAGAAGGTTTATGATTGGACTCAATGATTTTAAAGGTGTTTCCCAACCTAAATGATTCTGTGGTTCTTTGAATAGTTGCTGCTTTTTGTCTGTTATGTATGCTCAAGTAGGGTCTTCCCTTCTTGCTTGGTATGAAACTTAAACCTGCCTTCAGGGCTGTTTGCCTCATTTTCACTACTGCTAAGCAAGCCTGTGTTAAATCTACTGAAGTTGTAAAGACGTTAGGCAGCACAGAAGCTGTGGTAGTCTGTAACGTATCATAAATCCTCTTTTAACAGATACAGAACAAAAGCTGATTTACTCTTTTATGTCGTCTACTCTTCTTCCAAATCTTTCTTGTAACTTTATAATATAAAATCTCTGCTGTTCCTCAAGCAGAGCTGCCATTGCCTGCAGTTGTGGTGAGTCTCACTTATGCAAGTGAAAGTTTTGGGTCTCCTGTGGAGTACTTGAAAAATACAACCAAACTAAAAAGAAAGGGGAAAAAAACTGCACAAACCCAAACTCCCAACAGCAACACAAACACGATGCTAGAGTAGAAAGTACTTTAGCGGTCACAGGTTCGTCTGGCCTGTGCCTGTCTCAGGCTGTTTCTGTTCTGGTTTTATGCACTTGTCTGTCTCTCAGTCTACTAGTTGCCTTTCTCGACTCTCAAAGCTTCCTCTGTTGAGCTGCTTACTGGGTCCTGCTTATCCTGCTTTGGCTTCCTGTCTGTACAGTCCCTGTTTGGTTCACCATACCAGTCCTGGCATGCCATCTTACGGGGTAACAAAGTATTCTACAGGCAATGTACAAATTGTTTCATTTGTGCAAAGGTATAGGTATGCCTTCTCAATGTAGCTGTAGTAATGTTTTGTCTTGTTAACTTCGAGGCAAGCTGTATTTTCTATAGTTTTTGTTTATTTATGTCTCTGTTTTCACTGCAGAATGTAGTCCAGTGTATCCTCATGTTACTTCTTCCAGTTTACCCTAGATGAATGAAGTAAGAGCAGTCTCTGTGCTGTGAAGGATGGACTATCTTTGTTGGTTCTCATGCCTGTACTTAAGGGTGGCCTAAGTTTTCTGAAACATATCCTATGTTCTCTATGCTGCAATAACCAAACCCATTCAGTAAATGTTTTTTTTGGGTTCTGCAGAAAAACCTGCTTGTCTTTGGTGAGTGTATGGAGGGAGCCATGGGGAGGGCTGAGAACTGAAGAGGCTCATCAGCCACCTCTTAGGGGTTCTTCCTGGCAGGCAGAAGTCTCTTCACAGTATTCCCACACCAACCTTTTTGCATACAGAAAAATCCACAAGGGTCACATGGCACTAACATTTAGCAACAAAGCGAAGCTTTCATTCGATGTTGAGTGTTTAGAGCTGATGTAACACTATCCTTGTTCCCCGCATCATTCGTTAAAAAACTCTTTGTGAACTAAGCTGTGGTGGTGGAATCAGTGGCATACAATCAACTCAACGATGAAACTGTATTGTTCATCATAGATACTAGACTTCTGAGTAGAGCAGAACTTGAAGTTAAACAAACCAACCTCGGGGTCTTCTGACAGATTCAGAGAACTGAACTTTTTAGGTGTAGAATAGATTCTGGGTTTAGCATCTCTTGCCCACAGAAGTTTCTGAGAGATACACAGCTGCACATTCAGTTTTATGGAAATGCAGCTACGTTTGGAATGAGGAGGGGTCACAGTCAGGCCCTTAGCTGACATTTGGAACGTTGGTAATACAGGTTTAGCCCCAAACTCTGTCTTTACATAGACTGATTGGCATCATAGAATCTGTATACATGTGTGTATGAGTACTCTGAACCTGATCTGTCTGCTTAGCTGGGGATGTGGTGAAATATGAGCATCATTATTTTTTCTTTTTTAGAGTTGTTTTAATTTGCTGAGCATGTTTCTCCACTTTCCTCACTTACCTCCCGTGTAGGAGAGGCTACTTGAAGATTCATGTATTTCTAATTGATTTTTAATCTTCATTCCATATAAACAACTCTCTTTGCCTGCTTGCTTGGTTGTTTTTTTGATCAGCTTAGAGTACATCATTAGAAGAGATTTCTGCTTAGATGCTGCCAACTGATTAGAAGAATACACCAAGGTTTTTTCTTAATCTCTGGTATGACTGTCATGTGCTGCAGTGAGGAAATGGCCTTGGAAGAAGCAGCCAAATCTGTACGGGTATTAAAACATGTTGAGATGGGTATCAGTGGGGATCAAATGCACAGCGTCCAGTGCAGGGAGCTTATTAAAAGACAAGGATTAACTTTGCTGTTGTCCAGGAGGTCATGGAAGTGGATGTACCTACCCTTAAAGGCAAAAGCCACCACCACCACCAAGTGGAAGATGCCCTGTCTCTGCCTCTGTTGCAGACAGGCTGGTTTTCATTGTCACCCGTTTATTGATTGTGCTCTCCCACATAATTGCCTTTAGAGTAGGAAGGCGGTCATTACCGTTTAGCCTAGGGCTGGGGATAAAAGGAGTGCTGCTTAAGGATCCCCCAGCGTTAGAGGGGGTGAAGTCACAGGAGAAGATCCCCATGGTGGAACAGGCAGACAGACGGGTAGCCTGCGGAAGAACAAGGAGAGTTGGAATGGAGGTAGAAGCTGTAGCTGTAGCAGAGTTAAATGATGTCTGCCCTCTTTGTTGTGAAGAGGGAAACTTCAGCAAAAAATGGGATTTTTCACATCATGATCAGAAATTGATTTAGAGGGCATTACGTGCAGTGGAAGGATGTCTTCATGCAAAGGCAGACGCAATACTTCTTTCCTGGGTCCCTTTTTTTGTGTTCTTAGCTGTGTGTTGTCAAAAATAACCTGCTAACTTTCCCCCACTATTTCAGGTTTAACTGGTTATTCCACTGAAATTGATGACTTGAGCCTCCCCAGAACAGGAGGGTATAGGGGGAATTGCATGCCTAAAAATCAGAAATGGCTGTTCTACTGCCTATTGCTCTCTTGGTTCTGTAGCAGGATTCTCTGCACCTGTAGCAGTCTGAAGATGACCTTTCCAGATGGTGATATTGGTCTCCCCCTGCGTTAGTTATGACCTTGTTTGCTAGCAGGTCAGGGCAAAGTTCTGCATCACATTCGTAACTTGGCTTCCATGTGTGGAAGTTCAGGATGGCCTGGCCTTGCTCCTGGTACAAAAGAGCAATGCGCAGGGAAATCATTGGCCTATATAAGCCCATTCCACAGCGTTTAAGGCGCTCATGGCAAAATGAGGATGCCGGCATTCATCATGGATGAGCCTGCTGTTGCTTTTGAACATTGAAAATGGGTATTCTCTGCTGGTTGATGTATCTTCTGTGCACCAAGTGCTGAGTTATGAGAAGAAGCTCTCTGGTCAACCAAGCAGAAGGATCTCAGTTAAATTTGGGATAGGGTAAGAAAGCCTCACAAAAGTTTGAGGATGGAAAAGTCCTTGGGTAGCATTGTGCACTAGTACTAACACAGTGCAAGTTAATGAGGCACTAAATTACTAGAAATGGCAGTTCTTAATCTGTACATCTGAAATTCCTGTGTAGCTGCAATGGAAAAGTCAGTCAAGATTCATTAAAGGTAAGCAGCTGTAGAAAAGGCTTGCAAGGGCTGCTTGTGATAGAGTACTGGATCCATGTGTACTTAGTTTGCTGTGTTAAAGCTGAACTGATTATTTGCAACTACTTTCATTAGCTCTTCTGGGGAAACTGCTTCTCTTTCCTCTTCTGCCTTCCGTACTCTTGAAGTGACAGCATCTATTTCTGTTTCAGTGTTAAACTTACGTTATTTAACAAGAGGTCTTCTACTTGAAAGTGATTTCTGTTGTGACCATAAAAGGTCATTTTAAAATGAGAATTCCTGTTTTGTGTTAGGAGGGAGAGCCCTCTCCATGGTGGGAATACGTATGTTTTGGAAAAAGTGGGGCTTTCTTTGGGACATGTCCAAAGCTGGTGACTTCTCACAGAATCTTAGAGTTGTCGTAGCGCTCCTAGGCAGGAAGCAGTTGTATTGTGGTCCCTTTGCTCCCATAAGCTTAACTGCTATGTTCCTAAGAATAAAGTTTAAACAGAATCACAGTTTCTTGTTTATAAGGAAGCATCTAATGTTGCTGGTCACAAGGCATGGTCTGTTTCTGAAAGGTCCTTTGATACTGTGGTGATGAGAATGGTTTAAAAATTTCAATGTAGTGTTTTCTGTTGGTGGTGATGGGGGAAAGCTGGAGTACTTAGATTTTGGTGCAAGCTCAGGTACCTGTCAGCTGGGTTAGTCTGTGTGTAGGAATCTAAAAACATTCCTACAAAAGGCCCAAATGTCTGTGTGCAGTGAGGTGGATAGAGTCAAATAGGAAGAGAAGGAGCGCCTACAATTGTGAGCTTGCCATTGTGATCCACCAGCATTCATGCAATCACAGAATCGCAGACTGGTTTGGGTTTGAAGGGACCTTAAAGCTCATCCAGTTCCAACCTTCTGCCATGGGCAGGGACACCTTCCACTAGAGCAGCTTGCTGCAAGCCCCTGAACAACGCCAGGGATGAGGCAGCTACAGCTTCTCTGGGCACCCTGTGCCAGGGCCTCACCAGTCTTACAGGGAAGAACTCCTTCCATACATCCAACCTAAATCTTCTCTGTTTAAGTTTGAACCCACTGAGATCAGATCAGCTTCACCCACTGCTTCTTGCCTTCTGTGGGTTATTTTGCCTGCATCTTTCCGAGTCCTCTTCTCTCTCCTCCTCAAAGACACAGCTCCTGTCACAAGCTGTTGGGACTGATCCAGATATGTGTTGACCCAAGGAGATGTTTTTGTGGTGATGGATGGTGATGCATCCAGCCTTTTCACAGGTAGCTTTTGTTCAGTTCTCTCAATTTCAGCTGTGTGCAGCAGTTTAAATGAGGTGAACATACCTTCTAGGAGTGCTATATATATACTTTTGTGTATCTTCAGGTTTTGTTGCTGCTCTTGCAGCACTTTGGGAAGAGTGGTGGGGATACTTTTCACCTGAGACAGGATGCTGGCTTCATTCCCATTGATAGCTAGGTGTGCTGGAATGCTTATTATTTGGTTTGGGTGCACTGTTTTTGATGTGCTGCAAAAAACAGTCAAGTCTGGTATAATATTACTTAATTATTTTAATATTTCAATTCTGAACGCTTTGTTTCAAGCAATACACTGGCAAAAACTTATCTTCCTCTGACTGAAATTTGGCATTTTTGGTTATTGACCTAATTGTCCTGCTCAGTATAGCCTCATGAAATGCAGCTTTCTGAACTGTCAGTGTAACTGGCAGGAAGATCAAAGTTACAAGCAGCTGATCTCAGATAAGAGGTTATAAGGATAGAATAATCGGATAAAGGGCAGTTGAAGAAATTTGACACTTGCTGTAAATCTGCCTCTCCCCATGTGTCCTTGATTTCAGTAGTAGAATTTGCAAAGCCTGGGCTCATCTAGTTAGTTTAGTTATTTTGAGGGAAGGTATGAGATTTGGGAGTTTATTGTAAATAGGGTGTGTACTAACTTATTACATGAATGCAGGTGAAGGTTTATATGTGGAAATGAGTTTCTGTGACTCAGCTGATCATAAGTAGCTTGTTATATTGTTTGTGTGTTGATCTTATTTAAATTTATATACCCTGAAAAGTATATATATATAATATAGATATTTTATATATCCTGAAACACATGTTCCTTTCTTCCGGTATGGTGAAAAAAAATGTGTTTGGAGAAGATGCTGGATATAAATGGAGCTACTGCTAGAAAAAACAGCCCAGAATCTTCAGGTCAATTAATGTATTTGTTGAGAGGGTTTGAAATGAGCAATAAGTTACAAGACACCTTTTACTGTCAGTGAATGAAATTTCAGTTGCTGCTTCAACACAGTGCTAAAAACATTCCTGCTGAAACCAGGATTTTGTCTACATACTTTTTTTTCTTGTTAATTAAATAGAAATATGTAATGATGCTGAATTTTTCCTTTTGCCTTCAGATGTAATGCTGCATTTACATACATCTTTTATTTTTTTTTGTGGGTGTTTTCCACGTGAGTAGCCTTAAAATTATAGCAGATAATTTCATACACTTAATGTTCTTGTGTGCGCGCTGGTGTAAAACATGGCAATGGAGGTGAGCTGATCAATAGGAGCTTTAGCTATTTAAATACAGTATCCGGTGTGGAGGGAAACTGTATCCTCTGGGAAGAATTAGCTTCCTTGCAACAACTCTAGTCTTTCTGGAATTTGTCAGTTTTTGCTTTAACGCTATTTATAGTGCAGCATATATAAACACTGGCCTGTGTTTAGGTGAAAACACAAAAGTTTCATTTGAAGTCTGGTGTGTGCAAAGCAGGTTTATTGCTTTCTTAAGCTTTCTTAAAGATACCCAAACAATTTCAGATTCTTCAGAGAAGTGTTGAAGCGATAGTTCGTAATAATCCACTGCACTAAAGATGTGTTTTAGACTGTGAAGCTACATCTGTTCTCATGAAAGGTCAGGAGTTTGTGTGGGTTTTTTTTCTTTTTTTTTTCTTTTTTTCCTTAAAGTTTGGGTTTGACCTTAAACTTCTGCCATGTGTTCATAGAATCCCAGCCTGGTTTGTGTTGGAAGGGACCTTAAAGCTCATCCAGCTCCTACCCCTGCCATGGGCAGGGACCCCTTCCACTAGAGCAGCTTGCTCCAAGCCCCTGTGTCCAACCTGCCCTTGAACACTGCCAGGGATGGGGCTGCCACAGCTTCTCTGGGCACCCTGTGCCAGCGCCTCAGCACCCTCACAGGAGAGAGCTTCTGCCTAAGAGCTCATCTCAGTCTCCCCTCTGGCAGGTTAAAGCCATTCCCCTTGGCCTGTCCCTACAGTGAGGTGTGTGAGTTTCTTAGATGGCTTAGCAGGAAGAATTTGTTGCAGGGTGCACCTTGAGCTATGATCACTCTTTGTCAACACAGCTGACTGGGCATAATTTTCCGTATGGGAGGTTGTGACAAATACCTTGGGTGGCATTTACAGTGCAGCAGCTGCTGCAGCACTGAGCATCTGCCTCTGGCTCAGCAAGCCTGGGTTTTACTAACCTGTAGCACCAGTGCCGCCCAGAATAAAGGCTGCTGCTAATTTACAAGAGTTTGCTGTCTGGAGCTATTGTATGAACTGCTAGCTGCAGGGGCAATTATAGTTCAAGGTGCAGGGATGTCAAGTAGGGAAGCACCCTCTTTTGTCATAACTGTATTTTTCTTCAGCTCATATTTGTGCTTTTTGTTACTGGGACAAAATCTGAACCTTCCATTCTTTAGTCTCTTGAATTAAGATACTCATCTTGAAGAACACTTGCAGTTCAGAAGAAAAGAGGACCACACACATCTTATGGTTTCCAAATGCCACATTTTATTTGGAGTATTTTTTGACGTATTGAGGCTAGTGGCCAAGCTTACAGGAGCCATTCAGTGTGGACATAAATAAATGTTTCCTCTGAAACTGCTTGGGCTTTTGTGGTTTATAGAAGCTTTCTCAGAATCCAGCATGTCAAATAATGAACATGTGCAAATATGCAGCACTGGCTGTGCTTCAGGGGATGTAGAATGTGAGTGGTTTGGGAGCGTGAGTCAGGCTGGCTTGTTTTCAGCAAGGTGCAGACACGTTTCATTCTTCCCTGGGCTTTGTGCATCAGGACTGGCTTCGCAGCTTATGAAAGAAAAAGGACTGAGACTGAAAATCCCCAGTAGCAGTCAGAAAGTATGGTAATGGAATCATAGTACAACTAGGGTTGGAAAGGACCTTAACTTCATCTAGTTCCACACCAGCTGCCATGGGCAGGGACATCTCACACTGGGCCTTCTATCCCAGGGCTCTATCCAACCTGGCCTTGAACACTGCCAGGGATGGAGCATTTACTGCTTCCTTGAGCAACCCATTCCAGTGCCTCACCACCCTCACAGTAAAGAACTTCTTTCTTATACCCAACCTGGACTTCCCCTGTCTAAGTTTGAACCCTTACCTGTTGTCCTATCACTAGGATCCCTGATGACGAGAAAGGGTTCCCACTCTAATGATTCCATCTGTTAAACCAGATTTGAATTTACAGTGACACCTGCTAATAAATTGTACTGTCCTTACAGTGCTGAAACTGCCTAACAGTGACTGAAGTAGTTACTGGGCTTCTCGGCTTAAAATTTCTGGCCCTTCCACTTTCTTCCCTGTTGTTAAAGTTTCAGATACAGCTGCATAGAGTCTTAAAGGTTATTAGAACAACTGTGTTCCTTTTTGCAAGCAAGACGCACAGACTCCCTCCTCTTCTTCAGTGGATGGTCCCTCCAGAACTTGGCTGGTAGATTTTCATGTTTTTTTTTTAACTACAGCAGAGTTGTGTAACAGTTGATCTCAGCTGATCTTCCAGTGTTCTGCTTATTCCTGCTGCGCCTATTGCATCTTTCCAGTGAATTCAGCCCTTGTGGTTTGTTGGCTGAAGTACATTCAATACAATGAAAAGAAATTCTATACTTCCTTCACCTTCCTCAGACATTCTTGTTCAAATAGCAGTATAACTTCTTTTTGATTATTTAGTTAACAGATTTTTTCCTTGTCCTTTTTGCACATCATTCTCATCTTAAAACTAACAAAATGTGCCTTTGGAGCCTCCTTTCTTCCTCCACTGCTTACATAAAGAGATGCTATTTGAGTAGTAGCAGTTCAAAATGCAGTTTAGTTTGGGTTTTATTTTTTGAATCAGATTCAAGTCTGTATGTGCATGCAACTTAAGTAAAAATTGTAATATATAAAGTTAAAATTCATCTTTAATAGAGCTATAATTTAGAATATATTTAAACTGTGGAGGTTCTCATGCACACAGACAGTACACAATGCTGCTTAGTAAAATGTAGTATATTGGCACTAAAAAAGAGCTAACCTTTTTGAGAAAAGTAAATGAAGTATAAAATGAGAAGCGTTATTGTGACCATACCTTTACTCAACCACTTTTAAACCAGTTCACAGTCATTCCTGGTAGCCACTTGTGATGTGCATAACAGACAAGTAGTATCCTGCAAACAGCATTGTGGTTTTTTTTGGCTCTTTCTGTGCTCCACCAGTTGGCGGTGGGAGAGTTTGCAGTCTTACCCAGTACAGTAACTGTTCTGGTTTGTTGCATAGCCAGCATTTGGTATGGGTTGTGGTTTTAATACAGTTACATTTTGCTGGGTGTGTATAAACCTGTGCATTTGTCTAGAATATGTTTCATTTTTTTATGGGGTCTGATGCAGCTGAAGCTCTTTGAACAGCTCTGGAATTCTAATTTTTACAGAATTGCTGCACAAATATATTTTTCTTTAGGACTGAGTATAATTGTTGCTTCGTAGGAGGGAAAAAACCCTTTAAAAGTACACACTGATTTTTTCCATATGTCTCTCAGGCACCTAAACACATAGAAATGAATTTCGTAAAGTTTTGTGGCGTGTGATAGCTGGTCCAGTTTATAGCTGTTCATCTATAACTGTTTATAGCTATATTCAGTTTATAGCCCTTCATTTATAGCTGTCCCTGCCCATAGCAAGGGGGTTGGAACTGTTTAATCTGTAAGGTCCCTTATAACCCAGACCATCCTATGAGTCGATGTTCAAGGTTATTTACATCCCTGGATTGGGGGTTTGAAACAGGGCATCTTTGGTGTATCCAGTGGAAAAGGCACACATAGCTGTTTGCTCATGCCTGAATGGAGCTGTTTGGATCACTCAGTGATCCTGAGATAATTTCACAACAGAAATCACAAAAAGAATGTCTTAGAGGTTCTACTACTGTATGAGATCTGCCAGACCTGTATCATGGGGCTTTCTCTGTAAAATGGACTCGGATGAGCCATTTTGTTGGTGGAGACACCTTTCTGTGGAACATCTGTGTGAGTTTACAGGGAGTTTGAAGGAAAACTTCAGGAGACTCAGGGAACTGGAGTACCTCCCGTATGGAGACAGGCTGAGAAAGTTGGGTCTGTTCAGCCTGGAGAAGAGAAGGCTGCATGGAGACCTCATAGCAGCCTTCCAGTATCTGAAGAGGGCCTACAAGGATGCTGGTGGGGGGCTCCTCATTAGGGATTGTAGTGATAGGACAAGGGGTAATGGGTTCAAACTTAAACAGGGGAAGTTTAGATTGGATATAAGGAGGAGGTTCTTTACCTTACAGTAAGGTGGTGAGGCACTGGAATGGGTTGCCCAGGGAAGCTGTGAATGCTCCATCCCTGGTGGTGTTCAAGGCCAGGTTGAACAGAGCCTTGAGTGACATGGTTTAGTGTGAGATATCCCTGCCCATGGCAGAGGGGTTGGAACTGAATGATCTTAAGGTCCTTTCCAACCCTAACTATTCTATGATTCTATGAAAAAGAAATGTTACAGATAAATGGAAGTGAAGGATCTTACCTAACAAGAATTGGCACTTAATACATGGGAAGAGCCTAGAGTGCTCTGTGGATGATGGTACTAAATTAATCTCTTTCTTTGGAAGTTGCACATCTTGCTCTGAGAATGGGTTTGTCTTTGATTCTCATGTACATGCTGTCAACCCCTTCATTCTAAATGAGGGCTGTTTCTGTGGAAGTTCATGAATTATTTCTTTGTTTGAACAAGATTGCGTCCTTTTGTTTCAGTCTTGAGAATGTGCATCTTAACATTTTTGTGGTTGGTTTGTTTTCTGACATAACTTTATTCCATGATGTTGAGATTTCCAAGTGCTTAATGTGACCTTTTCAAAGGCTGGATTATTGTTCCTATTTTAGGCAAAAATGTTATTTCTTTTCCTGTGCAGAACATGAATAACATTTTGATTAAATCCTTTATGTTCAACAGAATCTGTCTATGACCTTCTCCCAAAGGAGCTGCAGTTACCACCTTCCAGAGAAACATCTGTAGCATCCATGAGCCAAACAAGTGGTGGCGAGGCAGGTTCGCCGCCTCCAGCTGTAGTTGCTGCTGGTAAGTGTTCTCATTTATTCAATTACTTTAAGGTTGGTAACGTTCTGGCCAACATGAACAGTGCTGGCAAAGTTTTAATTGTGAAAAAGAGCATGTCGAGAAGTATCAGAGTTCATTCTAGGAGAACTCAGTATAAATTATGCTGGGTGATCTAAATTATCAGGTATTCTGTTTTAATTTGCTGTATTTCATCTGTGTAGATATTTATTTTCATAAGAAATAAGTTACTTGTGCTGTTATTATCAGCACAGACCTGTTAACTCCTAGAATGCTCTCTGACTTCAGTGGTAGTAAATTCCTACTTGGAACTAAGGGACAATTCCGACCGACTAAACCAGCGAATTCTAGGTAGGATAAAAAATGGAATGGGAGATTACATTTTGAGTGATGAAGCTTTTGCCAGACTAAAGGAGGAAAAAGGTTGTGTTTTCCTTTAAGATGCCTGAGGAAGCTTAGTATTTAAACTCCATTCACACATATTACAAAATTCTCAAATACGTGAGAACAGAGTATATGTCAGGATGGCACTTTCATAAACTGTTAGGTTAGAATTAGCTACTTTTTCTAATTGACAGCATATAAAAATGAGGCATGACCTTTTTAGCTTCATCTTTATCTTGCTCCCAGTCATGTTTCAGACTTTAGTCTAAAGATGCTGTCACTGATCTTCATTAAACATAAAAAAGTGAGGATTTAAGGACAAAGTTAGGTTAGCGTTAGTGCTGGTTTGCATTTGGAGTTCTTGTCAGTAACTTGTATGTTCTAGTAAATATATGTGCAATGGGGAAAAAATCATTATGCTCAGGACAGATGCATTTTTCTTCATTGGATGAGGAAGTTTTTGCATAATTTGATCCCTGTATTTCTTACAAGGTCATGTTCCACTTTCCTAATTGGCCTTAAATTGTTTCTTGAGAAAAATGTGTATATTTAAGGCGAGGATTCAGATAGCTGCAATATTCTTTTTTCTCTATATCATATGCATTAAATGTTTGTGTGAGAATGTTTCCCAGATTTGCATGGTACAGGAATCGTGTTCAGAAACTGAAGTGATTGTAGACGTGTCAGAGAAACTTTACAGCACTGCTCACCATTCATGTTTTGCTACACCTCTTCTGAGAGAACCTGTGGATTTAACTGTGCACAGTGGAACTTCTGTTATTGAAAGAATTTGATGGGTTTATTATATTGAAAGGATTTGATATTTTTCTATCACTTATTAAAAATAATCTGAGCAATATATTTCTAAAATCAGGATGCTTAATGATCAGTTTGGTTCAAAGACACAGCAGCAGCCAAATCCTGTAGAAACATGTATTGTAAAAACAAGTAAACAAAAGAGAACAATCCCACAAACCCTGTTACACTCTAAATCCACAGATAGACGTGAACTGCTAATTAATTCTGAATCTAACAGAGAAGACTTAAAAACTTGAATGGAACTAAATGTCTGCTACCTCCAGGTATTTCGTGTCTGCTTACAGCCAGTCCTGTTCCTTTTAAAAAACTAAGAACACATTAGCTGTGTTTGGGTTAAACTGCAGCACAATTTTATTGAATGAAAAAGTTAAATAGTGTTGAGATTATTTTTTTTTTTTTTTGTTAACTCACAAAGGAGACCCACTTGTTCAATTAAGAACACATTTCCATGTCAGAGAGTCGTGTAGTTTCAGAGACTTCAGGGTGATACCACTGCCCAAAGTGTGTGCTGTGTCAAGAACCTGCTCCAGGTTAGAGTTGACACTGGTGGGTCCACTGTGGGTCAGCACAACTGCTTTTGGTGGCGCGGGATGAGGAGTGATCTGGAAAAGAGCAGCCAGAAAAGGTGGAGGTAGCTGGTGTCCATGTCTTTCAGCTTGTGCAGTTTGAATTGTTCGCTGACCCATGGCTTTGGAGACCTTCCAGAGGTGTGATGAAACAGTTAAGTTCCTGGGTGCTGTATAAGTGAGAAGTATTAAGCACAAGCAACTAGAGCTGTTAAAAGTTGTGTTCAAAGAAAACTAACCAGTCAGACAAGACCCCCCAAACAGAGCCAAGGCAAGTTTTGTTTTCATTGCTTATGTCACTGTGCACTACAGTGAGGACAAAACCAGTGCGCCCTCAGCAAGTTTGCCGATGACACCAAGCTGTGTGGTTCGGTTGATACGCTGGAGGGAAGGAATGCCATCCAGAGGGACCTCGACACGCTTGTGAGGTGGGCTGATGCCAACCTCATGAAGTTTAACCATGCCAAGTGCAAGGTCCTACACCTGGGTGGGAGCAATCCCAGGCACAGCTACAGGTTGGGCAGAGAAGAGATTTAGAGCAGCCCTGTGGAGAAGGACTTGGGGGTGTTGGTCAATAGGAAACTGAACATGAGCCGGCTTCAGTGTGCGCTCGCAGCCCAGAAAGGAGCCGTATCCTGGGCTGCATCAAAAGGAACGTGACCAGCAGGGCGAAGGAGGTGATCCTGCCCCTCTACTCTGCTCTCGTGAGACCTCACCTGGAGCATTGTGTGCAGTTCTGGTGTCCTCAGCATAAGAGGGAAATGGAACTGTTGGAACAAGTCCAGAGGAGGTCACGAGGATGATCAGTTGGGGCTGTTCAGCCTGGGGAAGAGAAGGCTGCGTGGAGACCTCATAGCAGCCTTCCAGTATCTGAAGGAGCCTATAGGGATGCTGGTGAGGGACTCTTCATTAGGGACTGTAGTGATAGGACAAGGGGTAACGGGTTAAAATTTAAACAGGGGAACTTTAGATTGGATATAAGGAGGAGGCTCTTTACTGTGAGGGTGGTGAGGCACTGGAACGGGTTGCCCAGGGAAGCTGTGAATGCTCCATCCCTGGCAGTGTTCAAGGCCAGGTTGAACAGGGCCTTGGGTGGCATAGTTTAGTGTGAGGTATCCCTGCCCATGGCAGTGGGGTTGGAACTTGATGATCTTAAGGTCCTTTCCAACCCTAACTATTCTATGATTCTATGAATCATGTCCTTCTGTAAGAGGGTAACTGTTGACTAGGGTCACTCAGTAGTGAGTTGTGCTGTGGACATGCATAAGGAGAGGCAAGCCCCAGCCCGAAGTAGCTAGGGCTGGTTATCGGGGAGTGGGTGCCAAACCCCGTAGGTGTTGGGGAAGGTTCAGCCAGTGGATTCTATCAGATAGATAGTTTCAGTGTAACATGTTAGGGGTGTCTTTGTTTTTATGTGTGCTTGTCATAGAATCCTAGAAGGTTGGAAGAGACCTTTAAGATCATCAAGTCCAACCATTATCCCAGGACTGCCAAGACCACTACATACTTTTGTTTTTTTTTCCCTACTTCTCGATCCCATCCTCGAAAGAAAACACATGCATCTTGGACAAGTGTTTACCAAAACAGGTTCACAGACCCCTCCAAAACTATAGGGACAGAGCAGAAGGCTGAAAAGAGCAGTTCCTGCTCCTCTCTCTGGTGTTGGAAGGTAAGAGAGATAGATAATATGTAAGATATAATATAAACCAAGGGTGGACATGTCCTTCTTCTGGTAAGTCTGAGGCCAGACTTTCTCTTTAAAGCTGGAGACAAAGTGTTAGGAATAGAGGAAGGAATATCAGTGTGTACAAAAGTTGTAGGTTGGGGTACAGAAAGTGGACCCTATTGGATTGTTTTATAGTCATAGTCCCCCCTCCCAAAAGTTCCTGCTGTGTAGTGGGCAGCTAGGATTCCTCCTATAAGTCATCTTGAACTCAGCACTTCTGAACTGATGGTGGTACCCACAGCACATGGATACCTTGGAGCAGGAGCATTCTTCAGTGTTCTCAGCTGACTTTGAGAATCCCAGGAGCGCTTTTGAGGTTAGCTGTGTGTTCTGCGCCCAAATCTCTGTTTTATCAATAAACTGAATGCAAGTGTTTTGGCTCCATTCTTGCCTTAACTGTACCATATTTCTAGATAAGAGGGTGTATTGCATTTTCCTATTTTCTTTAGTTTCAGGATTGCTACAGTCTCTGAATAGTTGCTACCACATTTTCAATCCCCGGCACCCTGCCTTGTGTAATAATGAGAAGTTTGGCTGGCCTGGGCTCTGATTTCTTAACAGGAAAATAAGAGGAAAATCAGCCTGGGCTTTGTGCATGTCTACATACTTGTACAGGAAAACAGACTTTACATGTCTATTTTAAAAGACCAAAATAGACTATTAATTTGCTGATGTCAGGTCCTAATAGCAGACTTGTAGGCACATTTCTGAGGATCTGACACTGTACAGATGAGAGGATGAGGAGGAAAGATGACTTTGGCAACTTAGTGTTCCGGAATTGGAATCCTTGGTTTGTGTAAGTCTTTCTTTTTCTTTTATTTTCTTCTTTTTTTTTTGTGTCAGCTCTTGCTCTAACCCATCACTTTATTTGGGAAATGACAGTTCAGTCTCCATAGCATTGCAGGTGATTTCATTTACTCTTGTTTTTCAAAGGATGGGGTGATTTGAAATGCTGCTAGCAACACTGTAGGTAGAAATCGGTTGCAGATACGATTACTCTTAATAATGAGAGGATTATGTTACAGGGAATGAACTGAAGTGGTGAGAGGTTTTTATTACTCTCATAGTTAACACAGTTTGTTCTCTTTCCCAAAACACAAGAGTAAGGTAGTATCTGGCTGAAATTCAACTTACTTGTGGCTTTTTTGTTGGTCACTGTGCTGTGGGGTTTTGTTCTACATAAATCACATTATAGGTGAGAAATAGATATTGCTGCAGTTAACTTCTCTTTTTTTTTGGAGGAGCAGGATGGGCTGTTTTTAGCAGCAATGACCTTGCACGGGCAGACTTCTAGTTCTTCCATTTGGAAATTTGTTTTGTGATTTACAGAACAGTTTTAAGAGTATTATGTTGCTGATTGGATTTTAATTGTTAATAAATGTATATCTCATATTAATTAATCCAGAGAAAAGGTATTACCCACTCTCTGAATATCGCACAGGCAAGTGTCATTTAAAAGAACTCTAGGATTTTGAGTTGCGATGTTCACAAACTGAGCTGCTCTCTCAAGCTTCTAATTCTGTTATTGTTCTGGAAGGCAGAAGGGAAGTGAAGGATCTTGTTTTACTGCTAGAAACTGTTCGGAATCACAAGTGTCTTTGTTCAGGGGACAGGAAAAGGAGGATTTTGCCTGGTGAGGTACCATAAGCACATTAAATATGAATCATCATCTAGACTCTTGAAATGCATGAGGGTGTCATGCTGAGAAATGTCATTGTAAGCTGTGCTTGGAGATTTCTACACAATATTTTTAAGCTCCTGTTGCAAGGGGGGATGCTTGATTTTTTCCTGTTGGTTCTTAACGGTTAAGCAGTTTTTTCTTGTTGATCAAGACACATTGAACAAGTGCTTCAAATGCTCAAAATTCACACTGCTGATTTAAGCCTTTTCTCAAAGGTGTCTATTTCGTTGGTAGATCAACACCTTATTCTTGTCCTTTGGGAATGATTCAGGAATATTTTTGACCATGTAATTTAAACAAGTCTTGCATTTTCACCTTTTATCTCCAGTAACAGGAATGCTCAAACCTTCTGAAACCCCAATGAAGAAAACTGTTGCAGAAACTTGCTTCTCTGCTTACCATCCATTCTTCCTGTAGCAGATCTCGGGATGAGCTGCTTCAGTTTGCTGTTGATGCTTTAAGCTGCTCTCCATTTGCCACTGAGGCAAATATATTTATTTTTTCATATACTTTGCACTGATCCCTAGGACAGTATTTCTTGCTTTGCTTCCATCCTGACAGTTCCCAGTTCTTAAATTGAATTTTCCAGAGCTGTAGCAAAAGGGGAACAGATTTTACGCTATTATAATGTATTTACTGATCTCTCTTTGCATTTTTCATATTTGGATACAAATAACCTGTGATGTATTGATCTTTTTTTTTCTGGCTCTCAAAACATCTATGATTATGTCCTGGGAACACATTTGGTACACAGTTAAGCTCTACCTTTTTGTGATCGTATCAGTTTTGTGCTCCTTTTTAATTAAAGGGACAACTACTTGTCCCAAGCAGGCATAATTGGCTTTTTTGATTAGAGTCGTTATTTAAGTACTTGCCATAAGCATTTTTTGTCATTATAATCATGAAAATAAGGCTTTGCCTCTCAATTGCTACTGTAGAGAAATGGATGAAAATACTTGCATCCTCTGTGGGGTAGAGGCTGGGTGCTGAGGGGTATGGGACATGTTTTCCACTGCCAGGACAAGGCTTTTTCGTCATTCTCAAGCCAAAGTTTCTAATAAAGCCTCAGAATGGAGATGTGGATGGTTTGTTTTGTGTGTACAGGGGTTTTTTTGTTGTTTTTTATTTCTGAATAGCTAGTAGAGCTTCTTTATTTTTATTGAAAATATTTTGTCAATTTATCATCCTTCCTGGTGTCATTAGTCAGTTTTTCCTGTTGATACAGAAATAATTACCAGAGATTTCAAAGGGGATGTCAGTGCTGCTACTAATTCTATTATCCTAGGGTTATAAGTACATATTATAAACAAATTATAAGAAAAAAGCATTATTCTTTGTAGTTGGTCTATAAAAACTTCCATTTCTTTGTAGGCTTTTCCCTTCCTCTTCCCACCGCCCTCCCAGTTGGAAACACCTTCCTGTAATTTCCTAGGAGGATGTCTTCCAGGGATTTCTGTCTGCAGCTTGCTTGCTTCAGTCATGTGTCAAATGCTTTTTTCTTACAGAATTAATTTAAACCAGATCCTAAAGTTCTTTAAAAAGGCATCTTCCTGGTGCTGTATGTTGGTACAGTGCCTGGCTGCTCTGTCTCGCTAGTACTAACATAGATGTGAACAATTTTAATGATTTTATGTGCCTTCAGTGCATATGTTCTCCTCTGCGTGGAGCAGAGCTCCCTTATAATTACCTCTTAAAGGTTATGTAGATGTACTCTAGATCATCTCTTTTTTCCTAAATTAAGCTTATTTCAGGTCTTCCTGAATGTCATACAGTCAATAAACCCAGCTTTCCAGAACTGCTCAAAGGGGAGTTGTTTTATCCTTCTGAGAAATGTTTTGTTAATAGCTAATTCTTGCAGTAAGTGGCTCCTATTCTTGCATCAAAAGGCTTGAGAATTACTTTGCAATAAGAGAATTGCCTGTTCCTTAATGAGTAATGAGAACCAAAGCCAGTGACAGGCAAAAAGGGAACAGCCTTATTGTACTGTTGTGGGGGCACCTCCTTGCATCAAAGGCTTTGTGAAGGCCAAGAGGCGTCCTTAATTTTTTAGGGAAAACCCAAGAACAAAAGAGTCTGTTTCTTCAGTTGGGGTGTTCTTTGTCAGATCCATCAATCTTGACACAGCCATACAGTCCCTCATTTAGGGTGGCAGGAGCTGAGGAGATGACAGGTAGAGCTTCAAGAGAGCAGCTGAGGGTCCTAGAGTTCTGACTTGCTTGGATGCAGCTGGTTATTGCTCTGAGTGGGGAAGGATGTAAGATACATGGAATTGGTGTGTGTGAGCCACTAACAAAAGCTCTATTTAAATACCTAGAGTGTTAATTTAAGAATGGATGTAATTTATAACAAAACCAGATTGACTGATGTATTTACCCAAAGTATAATACACTGCTTGGTTCAGCATGTGAATGTAAGGGGAATTTACACTGTTGGGCTTAATGTACATTAAATTAACCTACCTATCTTGAATCTAAGTGTTTTTAATAACTGGTGAATTGGATTGCTTTATTTTATTTGCTGGGATGCTAGTTTTTTTCTCTATTAATACACTTAACTTGCATTCTAGCTTCGCCATTCAGAGACAGGCATCGAGTGGTGGGTTGTGTGACAGTGTCTGTCAATAGTGAAGACAAATAGTGCCAGAGACATTTAACCCATCCAATCTCACCCAGGGTATAGGTCGGTCTTGTTTTCAGACTTCTTCATAAGTCTCTTTTCTTTCTTCCTTTTTTGTTTTTTCTTTTTTAAAATCTTTTTTTTTTTAATTTATTTCTAAATAGTGAATTGATACTGATTTGAAACTTAACATTTTGGAAAAGTTTTTGACATTACATCAGTAATATGAGAAGAAGAAAAGTAGAAACCCAAGTTTGGCATGTGAGGTGTTGAAAGCAGGTTTGCAGCCACTTTGTAAGTTCTGATGTTTACCTTTCAAACCTTTGGCAACACAAGGGCTGATGGTAGAAATTTTGCACATAGTACCCTGTGGTTTTGTTCTGAAATTGTCCTTCTGTGTTCAGATCAACATGGGAGAGTCTTATTCAAGAACATGACATGTTAGATAAATTAACAAATGTAATAAATGTGTATACTTTATATATTAAGCCTGTACATCACCTAAACCTCACCCTGTGACTTTCCTTTTTTGACACTTAATTTTTTCCCAACACAGTATAGGGGTCACGTGGGATGCAGGTTAGGCTCTGAGGAAGAGTTCTTTAATGGCTTTTTGCTAGTCCTGGCTGTTCATGCACAGGTGGCTGAAAAGCTCATGAACCCCAAAATATCTCCACTTATTTATGTTCACAATCTTAAGCTTTCCAGGCTGGGAAATGACTTGCTTTGCACTCCAGCTGCAGTTAAGAAACAAAAGTCATCAGGACGCTATTTGTTTCGTTTGGAGGACTTGGTAATCCTTGTTGTATTAAAGGATCTCTTTGGAAAGAGCAAACAAGGATTTCAGGATTGGCTCCATGTAAGTGTTATCTAAATGGAAGATTCCCTCAATGCCAGGTAGTCATTTTTTTGCTTTCTCCTGCCTTTCAGATGTTTTTTTAGAGGCTGAATGCCTTGTTTTGACTTCACAAGTTAATACGATATAGAAATATGTGCCATTGCCTTAATTGCTAACTCAGGGGATAATAAGTTTTCTTTGTACAATGCTTTATGTTACTGAAAAGAAAAAGACTGCACTGATTTGCTCAATGGGATGCTCTTTTCTCTGTGTTCCCTTAGTTTTTGATATTGTATTAGCCTGTGATTTTTAGCAGCATGTATTTGTGCTACACGCATGTTGTAGCCCTTCTTCCACTGCCTGCTTTTTGGCTGCTTTTTGTTTTCAGAAGGATCCTCAATTACTCAGTCTGTTGGTTGTGAATGTAGTTCTGTTCACTGCCTGAAAATGAGGGAAATGGTTGGGAGCAATAGGCACCTCTTTTGATTTCCTGAGAGGCAACAGTACAATGACTGGTAACACGAACAACTGGAATTTCTTTGAACTTTAGTCTTCCTTGGAGTTGTGCAGAGTAATTGGTTATCTTTATTTGCATTCTGAACTCCAACACTAAGCACTTAGTTTGTTATTTCTTGGTTATTTCCTCTTTTTGATTTACACGTTACAGAATTGCTTATTATTGATGTGTAAATTATGAAGTCCAAAACAGACCGAGGACATCCTTATGCTGAACTGTTTGTTACCGTTCTGCCTCTCCTGAAGAAAAAAGGCTTGTAGGACAGACAACAAATTCTGAATTATTTATTTTACCTACCTTAAAAGTTACAGTGATGGCAATGAATAGATTCAGGAGGTTTAGTTTCAACAGTGATCAGACTTGCTCTAACTTGGAAGTAGTCTTCTCTCTCTTTTTTTTTTTTAAATTAAAAAGAAAAAAAAAAGGAAAAAACCAACCTTGTGATGCTGGTGCACGTTTCATTTCTAATAGTGTGGCTGCAGTCTTGCCATAACATGCACTTGGCTTCTGTTCAGTGCTAAAAAGCCATTTTTATTTTGAGGTTCTGTTGAAATATATCCAGTGTTATATTTCAAAATGTACATACTCACTTAACCTATATATTTGTCATTGCAAGCTCTGTTAAACTGCAATTCAAAGAGCCACCTGTAACAATTCCAGTTATTATGTGTCTAAAGAAAATAACATCAAATAAAAGAAATGCTGAAACTGGGGAAGGGGTGTGTGTTTCCATTCCAACCTGACAGACCAGTGACCAGGTACACCCTGCATTGAATGGCCACTATCTATTTGGGTGGTGTCTGCGCTTCATTCTCAAAACCAGGAAATGCAAAATGCTCTCCCCTTTTAAAACAATACCAGTCCAGCCTGAATTACTGAAAACTTCATAATATTTTTTAATTTTTTTTTAACCCCTTCCTCATGCAGCATATTCAACCAACAGATCTCTTTTGGGTGTCACATACCTGTGTGGCAGTGTGTTGTCACTGGCTTTAGAATAAACTGATAAAACCAAATGGGAGCCATGAAATATCTAGTGGTTTATTCTTTACAGTAACTTCATTAATTCTTTTTGACCCCATTTACTTACTAGATGTTAAAAAAAAAGTTCGAAAGAGGATGTGTTGGCTAAAGGCCTGCAGACTCCATGAGAAAACATATTTTACTGTGTTTCTCAGTATTTGCAGCTTAAAATGTTGCTAAAGCAGTTAATAATTTATCTCCCAAAATAGATTTTAGAATGCTCAAATACACAGGTTTAATATATCTAGTGTATTTCATTGGCTATATTCCTTTCTTATATTTTTTTAATTACTATAATAGAGAAGACACTGGCCTGGACATGCTTTAAAACACTTGCATGTTTATGGATGGTAATGACATTCGTCTGAGAATATATAAGGCTAAAGAGAGGTTTTCTTGCCATTACTGTTTAGCTTGATGTTGTTTTGATACTCTAATCTTTCTGTTACACAGCAGTGTCTCTGGTAGATGGAGGAGAGTATAACCAGTTTATAATGGACAGTATTTCTTTCCTTTGTAAAGGTACAGAGGAAGAGCATACACCAAAGACTCATACACATACATGCTTTTTAACTTCTAGGCAAAAAAAAATGGAGGAGAAGAAATGGAGGAAACAGTGATTTATTTATTTTTTCCTAGAAAAGTGAGGGGAAAAATACAATTATTGAATTTCTGGGCAGGATATGCATTGAACCATTTGATAGCAGGGTATGGTCAGTGTTTGACATACTTGTTCCAGTGCAGACCATGTCCCTTTTAAGTTTTTCTTTCAGGTCTTTTAAAAGACCTTTCTAAAACATTCTCAATATTTGCTGCAAAAAGAGAAGTTTTTGATAATCTTGGAGGAGGAGTTTTCCAGTTCAAGAGCCCTGCTGCCTGGGTCAATGTACATAATTACTGATTTGTTCAAGTCTTTGTCATGCAGAGGCAAACAGGAGAGGTGCATACACTGTGTTGTACTGTGCATGATACTCAGTTTCTTCCATTAAAAGAAGAATTAATTTGAAGGAAAATATTGCTATTCAGTAATCCAATTCTGCAGCATTACTGCCATGTGCCATGTGTTACCATTTGCCAACACTTGCATGCAGCATATATGCTGTATGTATGCTGCTTATTTCCGCAGTGTGGTTTCTTTCTGTTTGAGTGTATAAATGATGAATGGAAACTAATTCTATTTAACAAACCAAAGTAAACATCCCAAATAGCAAAGGTCTTTCTCAACTCAAAGTGGCTGCAAATCAGCTCCTAAATATTGTCACTGAAATTAATATCTAGATTTAATAGTTCTTGCGAATTCTGTGTTTTTGAAAAACAGCATTGCATTAATGCATGATATAAAAAGGATAAATTCACCTTTAAATTGGAATGCAGTTCAAAGTGACTGAATTCTCCCTATTTCAGCCACTATATTTGCCAAAGAACAAACTGGAAAATGGAACTGGTATCATTCATCTGCTCCTGCTTCACTGGGAGGTTTGGGTAATGGACTTCCTATGAAGATAAGAGCAGAATAGTTTATGGATAACCTGTAATGACCACTGAATTTGACAGTCTGAAGTAGCATAGGTTTACTTTTAAATTCACTTAGCATGGAAAAGTTGTAAGAAATGGTACTGTTTTAAAAAATCTTTATCATCACTCATTGATCCTCCTGGTAATCACAAGTAGGCTGATTTATAGAAAGGCTTGCTCCATTTTACTGTTAACTAAATACATACGTCATGGCTGAACATGCTTTATTCTGTTACTTTTAAATTGCTTAAACTGGATAAGTTGTTAAACTATCTGAATCTTTTAGTCTTGAGAGATTAATATAATATTTTGCCTTTTAAAAAAAATCCTCAACAAGAAGGAAGCCATCATGTTCCTCTTGATAATAGGTGTTACCTCTGTGGCACCAGTAATTACATGAACAAACATACTGGATAAGTATGTAGATATATTATATACAATTTGTTTGCAAAATTAGATTATTTCTGTGGTTCTGGTTTATTGTGTAAGATGTGGTCAGCAGGGCAGAAATACAATAAATAGCAGCTCCCTCTCAGGAAGCTTATATCTGGCTATAAAATTCAGTTTTCTGTTTCTTTAAATCAGCTGTGTGTCACTGAGGAATCAAGACTTAATGTTTGTTCATACTGCTTCCTCTGAAGTATTTCAGCTTAGGCTTTCACCTGATCTGTCCATTAAAATTCTTCAGTGGAAATGATTATGTTGGTGTCCAGAAATATTCAGAAGTTTGTTTTAATCATTTAGTTGTCCTCCCATGTTTCTAAACCAGATTGATCTGTGCGACCTCTGGAGGAGTCACAATCATGTTCTTTAAAATACCTTACTTCCTATGAACTTCTTGGAGGTCTGTCCCAAGCTGTCTCTGTCTGCATAAGGGACTTGGCTGATAAAGTCTGAGAGAAATCTCTCAGTGTCTGAAAGAGTCAAATTACAGAAATTTCACATTGTCTTGTATCACCATGTCACCAATACAGATACTTCATCCCTGTTTTGAATGTTCGAAAGAGCTGTCATATAGTGACTGATACCAGTTCCATTTTGCCTCCCAACTCAGTTGATTTTATATTTTATTTCTCATTTATGATGGAATAATCAGCAGCTCTTTTTCTCATTTATTTTCTCATATTTTTATTCCAGGATTTGCCTCTGAAGCAGGGAGTGTCTGCATTAAAAATGACCTGTAGTTCTCTGCTTCATAGGTTAGAAACTTATTTTAATACTTTGTGGCTAAGCACAGTCCCGTCTCTTTCAAAAATAAAAAATTCCAACAATAAATGGTTTAATTGGCATTGAATGTGGATTATAAGCATTTCGCATTGGGGCTTCCATTATTTTTAGATGAAATGGCTTCTACACAAATAATTACTCCAGCTGAGGCAATGAAAGCTGTGTTTGCTTAGAGCCATTTTTATGAATTAACATTACACTTTAAAAGCGTTGATTCCAGTGGATCATACTAAGTCTCATTTGGACATTTCCAAAGTAATGTATTGGTTAGGCTGTATTGCTTTAAGCATTTACATTCTAAAATTTACCAAATTCCAAATATTTGTTGGGGGAAAGAAATCTGTTCATAAATCGCTTTGTGTCAATGGGACTGCTATAGCCAGCACACACAGAACCATGTATCTTGTATTTACTTCTGAATTATACACCGCAGATGCTTCTTCAGCTCCTTCCTCTTCCTCCATGGGCGGTGCTTGCAGCTCCTTTACCACCTCTTCCAGTCCTACCATTTACTCTACCTCAGTCACCGACAGCAAGGCTATGCAAGTGGAGAGCTGCTCCTCAGCCGTGGGGGTAAGTACCAGAGGGGTAAGTGAAAAGCAGTTAACCAGTAACGCAGTCCAGCAGCAGCAGTCAACGCCGAAGAGACACACAGTCCTGTACATCTCGCCACCACCTGAGGACTTGCTGGACAACAGTTGGATGTCCTGCCAGGATGAGGGGTGTGGATTGGAGTCAGAACAGAGCTGCAGTATGTGGATGGAGGATTCACCCTCCAACTTCAGTAACATGAGTACCAGTTCCTACAATGATAACACTGAGGTGCCACGTAAATCACGCAAACGAAATCCAAAGCAGAGGCCAGGGATCAAACGTCGAGATTGTGAAGAGTCCAACATGGATATATTTGATGCCGACAGCGCCAAAGCGCCTCACTATGTCCTTTCTCAGCTCAGCACGGACAGCAAAGGCAACTCAAAAGCAGGAAATGGGTTGGTATCTGTTTGTTGTTTTTTTTTTTTTTTTTAAATAAAGTTTTATCACCATATGTAAAACCAAACTAATAAAACTCTCCCCATGCCCAGTCAAGTGTTCTACTTAGGTTCTCACATAAATCCTTTCTCTTCTCTGCTGTTCCCTTTTGCGTCCTAGCCTTTTGATAAGGTTTGATTAGACTTGGTAGTCCTTATTTAGAAGATAAAGCTGAACTTCCCTACAACAATTGACGCAGCACCGATGAGCTCATCTGTATTGTTATTTAAGTGAAATTCTTCAAAGATTGCACAATTCCATTTATAGAATGGCACTGAAAATGCATTTGAAAAGAAAAGCAGAAGCGGACTGGACGCACCCTAAATCTTAGTGGGTTTTGCAGGATTTTATGTGAGGATTTCAGTCTGTGCACTTTACCTGCTTCTGTTTGTCTCTCTATTTACCAAATAGAGAGAGTGATGAGAGAAGAAGCAAATGGCTTGTTAGGATTTCTCATCATTGGACTTAACACATGCTTTACTTCTTTATAAAATGTTAATAAGGTGAACCAGATTTTGTTTCTTCTTGTGAATTCACTTCTGTATTTTGTTTTTTTCAGAAATAAATCTCTAATCCTGTTTCTCTCTGTGCTTCTGGGTTCTGTGCATGCGTGTGTCTGTACATAGGCACGCTGGGTGGTGGTCTCTCATCTCTCCCACTTTCACACTCTTCACTAAATGCATTTCAGTAGTTGCTTAAAGAGGAAAAACTCCATCAGTTTACAGTAGTGTGTTGATACATTTTTATTTTTTAACTTGTGGCTTCTTTAGTACTTTTAAGATGATTGAGTGGATAGATTTGGCTTTTTTGTTTTGTTTTTTTTTTTGTGGGGGGAGTGTATTTTGTTTGTTTTATATACGTGCTTGCAGTACATTCTAATGTTCATCACAGTAATGGTGAATATGAAAATCTGACAGATGGGAAGGATTATGAACTTCTCATATTCCAAAGGGAAAGAGCCTGGAGTCTGTATTCCCAGGGTCATTGCAGTTCCATACTTAAAATTTCACTGTGAGAAAGTGATTCTGAGAAACTCTCCAGAGTACTGCTGCTCCCTGCCTGCTGGGTATCACATCAGGGCCCATGGAGCTACCTGGTACCAGGAACGTTGGCTCTGCTATTGACCTGTGTGTCTCCTGGTGTCTCTGTATAACAGGCACTAAGCTTGGCTGCAGTTGTCCAGCATCTCGTTTTCACCACCTGAAATCAGTGTTAACAAAGTAAAACCTTAGTACATGGTAGACCCAAAGAAGCAAATTAGTGTATGTAAAGCAGCTGCTTG
The DNA here is from genome assembly GCF_028554395.1 of Pezoporus wallicus. Lineage (NCBI taxonomy): Eukaryota > Metazoa > Chordata > Aves > Psittaciformes > Psittacidae > Pezoporus > Pezoporus wallicus. Next base: position 915,029 of record NW_026636279.1, on the reverse strand, counting down.
GCAGGAGGAAGCTGTCTCCACTGAGCAGAGGGGGTCAGGTGCTCCCATACAAAAGAAAGACACTTATTGAAAGGCAAGAACTGTGTGACTGTAAATATGATCTCTGGGCAGAGAGGAGATTTAGTAAACTCTGGAACAATATGAAGGCTCCACACCTGGTATTGTTTAAGGCCAGGCTGGACGGGGCTTGGAGCAACCTGGTCTAGTAGAAGGTGTCCCTGCCTGTGGCAGTGGCCTTGGAACTGGATGAGCTTTAAGGTCCCTTCCAACCCAAACCATTCTGTGACTCTGTGATGTCAATGTAAAGAGTCACAAGACTGTAGCATTCTCTAAAATATTAGTGGCTACCCAGTGAGCATTCATCAGTGCTGTCAGCGGTGCTCTGAATGCAGGGGAAATCATTGTTTTTTCTCTAACATGTCAAATACAGGCTAGTTGGAACTGCAGCAAAACTCTTATATAACAAAATTGTCCTTTTGAATAAAAGCTCTGGGGCAAAAAATGTCCGAGATACTAGAAAATGTAATTTTGCAGCTGGAATATGGAGATTTAGTGTTAAAAATCTAGGTCACAGTAGTGACTGGTTGGTTTGCTTGTTTTTTTTTTTTAAACTTTCTAGCCCTTTGGATTTCAGCCAAGGGAGTTCATTTACTTTTGGCTTTAAGAAAAGAGCAAGGAAGGCAGCCTTGCTAATTTGTGAAGTGGAAGTAGCATTTGCCTTAAGAGACTTTTAATAGGTCTTCAGAAGCTAGGAAGGAAAAAAAGGGTATTCTGTGGAAACTGTTGGAATTTTTGAAAGCCTTTTTTAGATGTGAATGAATTAATAGTGATTTAGGGCAAGGAGGCTCAGATTTCTGACATGCTTGGCCTCACTTTCACTTGCAGGTCTTCACTGGAAAAGCCCTGATGCCAGTGTGGGACCAGGAAATCAGTTCTAGTAGAGTCATAGGGTTTGCTACTTACACTTCTTGTTTAGAAAAGAAGTGCTAGCTTTGGGTAGACCTTGTCTGGTAATGGTTAAACTAATAAACCTGTGGTGTGAAATGTTTTACTATCTGTATGTGCACAAACATTAGCATTATGAATAAACTAAATTAAAAGGATGTGTAAATGATATCCTTGGAATTTGAGAAGAAAAACAACTGAGAAGTTCTGGTGAAGGCTTTACAGTTACTTTCAAGTTCAGCTAATCTGATTGAAAGTAGTGATTACTTTAGATTTCTAGAGGGAAGACTTTCAAAATAAATCTGAGGCAGAATAAATACGACAATGCGTAAAATAATAGTATGTAGACAGTTCAGGTGACTTGGGTTTTAAGAGTAAAGTACTCTCAGGAAAAGAGTGTTGTGTTGAAGAAGCCAGAGTGTTAACATCACACTGCTAAAATTTTGCATTTTGAGTGTTGAAAGTCAACTCAGTTTTGATAGCTGCCCCCTTCAAAAGTCAGTAATATCTCAGTCTCTATCAGTTTAGGGAGTGGGAACCTCCATGTGTGGTATCTTTCTGTGAAGCATTCTCCTGTGCTGAAGTGGCCCAGGCACAGTGTTGGGAAGGATGTGATGGTTGCCTGCAGCAGCTGGGGTTGCCTGGTGGGATTTCTTGTGTTCCCTCATAGAGGCCAAGAGGTTGTAGCTGTGTGATTGAAAATTCGGGGGGGGGGGGGGGGGGGGGGAAGAGAAGATACTCACTGCAAGTTCATAAACATATTCCTTTTAATTAGTAGTCTGTTGGAGTAATGTCCTGACAGGAAGAGTCGAGAGTGATTATCTAACGAGCTTGAGTGTGATTAGTGTTTTTGCTTAAGGTGTACAGAAGCAAGGAGCACAGTGCTGTTAATTACAGTTTATTTAGTGTATCACAGGTTTTGTCTGTGCTACACTGAAGGAGAATTTTGTCCCTTTTATTTTCCTAAAAGGAAGGATGTTTTTACATAGTGGTTTTTTTTTTAAACAGCCTGCTTGACCAGACTTTGGCTGAGTAATTACAACATGTTTGCAGAAAGATAGGGGTCTTGCGAGGTTTTTTTAATGCTGTTTTTTTATCTAGGTCCTGCTTCTCTGCTGTTACTTGGTTGAAGACAAGTGTGTGAGGCAGCCAGGGCTGCTCAGGGCATCTGCCCTGGGCTCAGCTGGATGAGCAGGAGGCTTTGCTGGGCTATCTGCGAAGTGGTTAACCTTCTCAAACAGAAAAACATGAATGAAATTCATCCAAAGCATAGAGCTCATAACTGCTCAGCAGTGTTCATTTTAACCATTTGTTACAGGTATTAAAAGGTTTTGGAAGGCTTAGCAGGAGATGTGGAACTGGGGCAAAGTGTTCAACCTTTCCTGGAGCAGAAGACCCCTCCATAGGAAAAGACAGGCTGAGAGAGCTGTGGATGTTCAGTCAGGAGACGAGAAGGCTTCACGGAGACCTTAGAGCAGCTCCCAATACCTAAAGGGGCAACAAAAAGCTTTGGACAAGGGCCCGTAGGGACAGGCCAAGGGGAATGGCTTTAACCTGCCAGAGGGGAGACTGAGATGAGCTCTTAGGCAGAAGCTCTTCCCTGTGAGGGTGCTGAGGCACTGGCACAGGGTGCCCAGAGAAGCTGTGGCTGCCCCATCCCTGGCAGTGTTCAAGGCCAGGTTGGACACAGGGGCTTGGAGCAAGCTGCTCTAGTGGAAGGGGTCCCTGCCCGTGGCAGGGGGTTGGAGCTGGAGGAGCTTTAAGGTCCCCTCCAATACAAACCAGGCTATGAAAAATGCTGGGACAGGTTGTGCAGGGCTGGGGAATGACTTGGAAGTGTTTGCGTACCATGTGGTCTTGTGCTGTTCATTGCACAGTAGGAATTGTAGGAAAGGTGCTGATAAAGTTTGTTAGTATAAATTATCAGGTAATTGGGAATGAGAGCACTATGGGTTACCCCAGCCTTCAGGTCAGTGAAAAACTCTTGCAGAGGCAAAGCTCTCAGTAGACAACTTTGAAGAAAAAGCATTTCTTTCACCCCCCTCTTCGAGAATTAAAATCCTGGATAAATTACTTCCGTGTGTTGCACATTGAAACAGGATTTTCTTTTTAAGCAATTCACACCTGTTATTTTAAACTGCTTTCTTCAGAATCATTAGCTATTAGAAACTACATTTTGGTAGTAAAGAAGAATATTATATTTGCATAAATCCATTGAGCCTTTTTTCTGCCTATACCATTTTCCATGGCGTGTTTACCTTTGCTGGTGTTAAATGAGGTTATTAAACTTCATTATGCAAACCTGCTCTGTATAAGATCACGAGTTATTTTCCATTGTGCTTTAAAGTGAACACAAAATGCATCACACAATGTTATACTTTGGAGGGCTTCTTCATTCAGGTTTTAATTATGGAACTGAACACAAGATATACCTTAAGGTATGCACCTGGAACAAAACAGTCTTTTTGCATATGCTGCTGATTTCAAATTGGTGCAATTTCATCACAGCTTTTTACAATAACTAATCTGGTTTAAACGTCAATTTATCAATCTGTTTTGACAGAAATTAGTGTTTGAGTTTGCATGGATATGCAAGTTCAGGTGAAGACAGGCATGAGGCTGTTTTCCTATTTAAAGAATTATCATTTAACCTTAAATCCATTCAGTATGTGTGTCTACGTATGTATATTTGTTACAGAAGCAAAGCATCTTATTCATACAATACCAGGCTGTATTATATACTGTGAAAAAGCAGATTATAAGTCTTCTTCTGTTTAACAGAGTTTAATGCTAATTGCTTTTCCCTTCCTTTATGTTTAGTCTCTGAAAACCAGTTCCTATTTGCACTGGATGGAGGAGGCAGGGAAGCACTGTTCCTCTTCATCTTGCAGGTTTCCTTCTCTGTCAGAGAATTCCAGTTTTTTCTCAACTATAAGTCATCTATCCATTAATATACACTCTTTATCTTTTTAGCTTTTCTCTGATTTAGTTTGGTTTTATTGGAGAGCAGCTTATAACATCTTTTTAATGGCGTGCTTTGACTTCCCAGAGCATCAGAGAACCAGAAAGGAGCTGGAGGGAAGAAGACACCAATGTTGTGTGGTCAGTATCCGACTAAGAGTGAGGGGAAGGAGCTGAAGATCGTGGTACAGCCAGAAACCCAACACAGGGCTCGTTACCTGACTGAAGGCAGCCGAGGCTCAGTGAAAGACCGAACACAGCAAGGCTTTCCAACAGTCAAGGTAGGCTGCTTAGTGTTGAGTGACTCCTTCCCAATTGATGCTTAAGTAGAATGGGAACTAATGCAAAGGGCCTAGAATCTCCATTTTTAAAGGGAAGGGGAGAGACTTTGCAGTCTCTTTGCTGTACAGATTATTATTTCTTGCAGGTACCAGGAGGTCTTACTTGCATCACAGTTAACAGGAGGAAGGAAGCTTTATGTCAAGGCAGTGATGTATAGTCTGTGACGCATGTCCCTTTAGACTACAATTACAGAAATTCTCTAAATAGACACTTGAAGCATGCAGAAGTAGGATAGTGAAATGCTGTAAGAAATGCAGCCTGTTCCCTGTGTAGACCTGATATCTTCAGGTGTTGCTGGTCAATCGATCTGAGGCAGCAGTGAGCAGCATGCAGGTTTGAATGGTGTCCTCAATCCTGCTGATCAGGGGAAGGACCTGGGTAGAGCAGATGCAGTCAGGAATCCAGGCTCTGGCTGCATAGCTGGCTCTCCAGCATGCATTTAGCTTCTTTGTTCATCCTGCTTCATTTGGAGAAAAGGACAGCTGATGTAATTCACCTTGCTCAGAGAGGGGGAAAGCTGTTGGTGGTGAGGCTTGCCAGCCTCTGCCAGAGGGCTTTACTGCAAGTTCTTCAGAGGACGGGGACCAAAGCCCAGAAGGAAAGTAGAAGCTACAAACAGAGAAGAACCATGAGGAAGAAGGCTACAGAAAGATCTTTTGCCTTTCTGCTCAGAATGGTGACATTCAAAGGTTGTCTGCCAGTGCGTGCACATTAATGACCAGAGTGTGAGTCTGCAGGTCTTGTTTTTTTCCCTTGCATAGTCAGAGAGCTGTGAGTTGACTGGAGTCACAGAGGCTTGGGGTGGTGTCTGGAATGCAATCACGGATATGTAGCAGCTGTTTAGAAGGAAGAGAGGAGGTCATGTATCATGAGGTGCTCCTCGATTGCACAGATCTCGAGCAACGGATTGGAGACAAGAGGAGGGAGGAAGTTAGGGAAAATGTTTTGGTATCTGTTACAGACTTCCTGTCTGAGAAGACAGTAGATGATGCAGGATTGTCCTGCATACAGACCCGTCTGACTGTGGAAGATTTCAGCCATCTGTCCATCTGCAGGGTTACATAGGCTGGTAGAAGCCATCAAAAAACTTCAGGGCTGTGCTTGTGAAGGCTTCCTGATGCAAATGGTAGAGGGGCTTGCCAGGAGTAATGCTTTACTTGACTTAAACAGGAGCAAACAGAAGAAGTGATGTCAGACATGGTCGCAGAAGTTGCAGTGGCAAGAGTATAAAGTTGGGGGGGACGACACTGAAGTCAGCACAGGCTGGCACTGTGTGCCCGTTGGAACTGAGGTGAATGTCATCCTGGTCATATTGGGTGGAGTGTGGTGAACAGGCAGAGCAAGTAGACAACTTTATCTGGGAAAAGACATTTCCTTTTTTATTTTTTATTAATTATGATTCTTTGAGAAAGCACCAATAAGTTCTTAATCCAGACTAATTTACCAGGTCCACAAAGGCGTGTTTATGATAGAGCCCTTAAAATTTGTGCTGAGTACTGCTGACAGACTATAGAAGTATACTTATCTTTAAAGTCCTGTTTGACAGCATTAGAAACGTTTCCAAAACTTCACTCAGAAATATAGAAATCTGTTCCTTAGAACAGATGCGGAAATTCTGTTCCTCAGAAATGTAGAAATCCAGTTAAGTTTCATAAGAAAAGAATCTGTTCATATCATCCTGTTGCTATGGTGATTTAGTGCTTATTTATGCGAAATTTCTTAATGGGCCTTTGTTCATCTGAATTTCCTTTTAATTCTTTTCCAAGTCATCCTTTAGTACCCGTCTGTGAAAACTCTGTTTGGAAGAGTCTCATGTTACTGAATTCCTGGAAGCTCAAGCTTGCCTTACCAGTAGGTAGACTAGTTCATATGCTGCCTATAAAAGTCTGCCAGGGCTGGACAGACAAAACGAGTCAGTGGATCTTCAGGAAATCTGAGCTAGTGATGAAAAGTCTGTAAAGGACAAGAGGGCTTTTGGTTTGTGTTTTTTTTGGTTTGTTTTAAAGATGTGGAAGAAGAATGTAAAAATGTTGCTAGTTCAGAAGAGATCTGGTGCTTGCTCTTCTCTGGCAGCATAGGCAGCCATTCAGATGCATCGCTCCTAAGTAGACTGAGGAGAAGAAGCAGGAGGTTCTGTGGTCTAAGGAAAACCATGTTATTTGATGACTTAGAACTAGAGAGACTACAATCAATATGCAACATTAAAATTGTGTAAATGAACCTTAATTAAGTGACTTGGCTGGCAAAAGAAAGATTATCCTGAATGCAGAGTGTGAGCAGAGGTGTCCCTACCATCAGTAACATCTTCATGTTGTCTTGCTAATGTTATCTCAGAGCTGGAGCAGTTACCACCCAAATCATGTGAGATACTTCTGCACACTGTTCATATGTTCTTCTAACAAGAACACCAGAAAGAAAAGCAACACTACTTAGCTGTGACGATGCTCTTTCTGGCCAAGGAGGCCTTGGTGATGTGACACAAAGACTGCTCATTCAGTTTTCCATGTAAATGGTAGAATATCAGAGTACCCTTTACTTCCCACTGCCTTTTGACTGCCTGGTGAACTTAAGTCATCTCATAGGCTGTTTTCATGGTCACTTCACTTGTGCTCTCTTAGCTCCTGAGCTCTCTGCTAGGAACCCTGCCTGTTAGCTCTTGTTTCCTACTTGGAAGCCTGTCAGGTAGCCACCTGCAGAGATATTCTGGTTTTGCCCGTCCATAATGGTCAGAACACCCACCTCATTGCTTATTGTTCCTTTTGGACATGAGTAATGTTCTGTTCTTACCAGTGTTTGCTCATTTTTCCCTTTTCCAAACTCACTGAGAACTTCAAAACTTCAGTTTCTAAGTTGACAGGGATAAATCTCCTAAAAGATCCTCTGGAGGATTCTGCTCTCATTTGCATTTCCTTACTAACAAAATTTGAGCTTCTTTCTGTAAATTTTGACTGGGCTTCCAGGCCCAGGATGAAATGTAACATTGGCACTCAGAAATTCTCTAGCAACAATTGTGGCTTAATAAAAACATTGCAAATACTGGTTTTATCTCCTCTTAGAATGCCCTGGCAAAGAATTTCTCTCTCACATGGGAATCTGGCAGTGACCTTGTGTTTCTTTTTACTCAGGAATATTTTTCTTAACTACTACCTAAAAAAAAAAAAAATTACTTTGTAATACAATGCCCAAATTTACTTCAAGACTTCTTTTACATCACAGTAAAAATAAATTTTACCTGTTTATTAAATGACTGTCTTTTAATGAAAAAACGAATGCCAAAAGATAAAAGAAGTTAGCATTTTGTTTATAAACTAGATGAAAAATTTCTGTTCCTTCTGCCCTTAGGGTTGTTTCCAGCAACACTGGGAGCTGATTTACTTCAAATTCACCTGCATAAAATGTTTTGTGTTTTAATTAACAGGAGTTCTGTTGAAATGTTTGATTTGTGGTGTTGTGTTTCAGCTGGAAGGTCACAATGAGCCGGTGGTGCTGCAGGTATTTGTGGGTAATGACTCCGGTCGAGTGAAGCCACATGGGTTCTACCAGGCCTGCAGAGTTACTGGGAGAAACACTACCCCCTGTAAGGAAGTGGATATAGAGGGAACTACTGTTATTGAGGTTGGACTGGACCCAAGCAACAATATGACACTTGCGTGAGTAGCTTTTTTTTTTAAAAAAAAAAAAAAGTAAATTAATTTATTAGTTTATTTTCAGAAACTGATTTTCTTATTTTGATTGGGTGGGTTAGTAGTTAAAAGTCTGAACATCTTGGAACACACCAGGTACTTAGTGAAGGTGTGGGTATAAGAAAAACTTTTAAAATTACATTCTCAATTTGTTTATTTTATTTAATTCTTAACCTGGTCTTCCTTAAACTTTATCAGTTAACTGTTACTTTAGTTTCCTGTTGTGTTCGATCAATAATGTGCATATTCAAGCATGAGGTGAATTATAACTGATTGGTGATTCTTCTAGTTGTTGTGTCTTTTAACAAGAATTGCTGAGCAGATGCAAACTTCAGATACAAGTGATTTTCTGATAAGCTGTTCACATGTATCATAACATACAGAAAGGAACTGATCTTTTTTCAAATAATTCTTTTCAGTAGAATCTGTTCTTTTCAATGGGTATGTGATTGAAAGCTGCCACTCTTTACTTGGCAGCTTGTCTTGTTTCAAGAGAAGAAAGGTTTATTTAATTGTCAGTATCCACTTCTCCAGTAGGATAATACAGTTTGTTAATAAACTGTATCAGTTTGATTTTTTAAGGTAAAATATATTCCCATGATAAGTTTGGAAACTGCCTCTTGGAGAGTAATTTTATAATTGTCCTCAAGTGTTAATGTAAAACCATGTAAATATAGAGATGCTAGAAAGATGAATTAATTACTTGGGAAGCAAAGTTTTGCTTAGGCTGTTCTCTTGTAAGAAATCTTGATGTCTCAAAAGAAATCTTCCTGGTATTTCAGTGACTCTGTAGCACCTCTCTGTTGATGGTAATGCTACTGCCACCTTCTGAATCACGCTTTTCCCTGCTCTCTGCTCCCTAGTTATTGCTTGTTCGCCCTCTAACAGCGCAAAACTTTGTTGTACTCAGATTAGATATCAGATGGTCCCTGTACTGTTTGGATGTAGAGCCCGAGATCCTGGTAAAACTACAGTATTCTTCTTAACACCTCATGCTGTGTTTGGTTGGAATTTTTGTTCTTTTGTTTGAAATAATTTTGCATCTAGCATGCCTTTTTGAAAGTTAGCACTGCCTCTCTCTCACCCTGGCCCTGTAGACATTTCCCAGAAGGCCAGAGTTATCTTATGACATAGCTATCACTTCCAAGTTCCACTGAGCGTAAAAAATGATATCATTACAATAACTTTTCTTCTACCGTTCTTAAAGGAAATGCAGAATATTTTGTAGTAACAATCCTACAAATCCAGATCTAGCCACTGGAACGGAAGAGTGAAGACCTGTGGTTATAAACCGAATGCTAACCAGAATGACTTGTTATATCGCATTTTGTGTTTTACTCATACTGCTTTATTATTCTTTCCTTCCATAATCCATCATAAAATGGTTTGAGTTGGAAGGGACCTTAAAGCTCATCCAGTTCCAACCTCCTGCCATGGGCAGGGACACCTTCCACTAGAGCAGCTTGCTCCAAGCCCCTGTGTCCAACCTGGCCTTGAACACTGCCAGGGATGGGGCAGCCACAGCTTCTCTGGGCACCCTGTGCCAGCGCCTCAGCACCCTCACAGGGAAGAGCTTCTGCCTAAGATCTAACTTGAACTTCCTCCGTTTCAGTTTAAACTTATTCCCCCTTGTCCTATCGCTGCAGTCCCTGATGAAGAGTCCCCATCCAAGTTACGTAAGGTTGAATTGAAAAGCGAGCTATGTAGTGAGAAAGGTTGTGTAGGGATTTCATTCAAAAAAAATAAAAAAATAAATAGACTATTTCAGTAATTACTTCCAGAGTTTTGACTTATGGCCTAATGTGTTGAAAGACTATTAAAGTGCTGAACATATTGAACTGTATTAAACTTTACACTGTTTTGTGTTGATAGGGTTGATTGTGTGGGGATACTGAAGCTAAGAAATGCTGATGTTGAAGCTCGGATAGGGATTGCTGGCTCGAAGAAAAAAAGCACACGTGCTAGGCTGGTATTTCGTGTTAACATCACTCGCAAAGATGGTTCAACTTTGACTCTTCAGACACCCTCTTGCCCAATTTTGTGCAGTAAGTATCAGAAAGTTGGTATTATTGGACTCTGAATTACAGTGTGATTGCCATAAAATGCCTCAGGGAAAAAAGCCCACCCCAGTGTAATTCCATGAGTATTTCAGAATTGCTGTGGCTAAGATCACGTGAATTAATTTTTATTTGAGGTGGGATGTTAGACAAATGACTGACCAGTATTTAAAAGTAGTTATGAATTTCGTCATCTTCTATTAAATTAATCTTTGCCTTTTAAACAGTCAGATTTTTTTTGTCCTTTTTTTTTTTAACTTAGATATGATTTTTTGAGACAAGTTTTAATCTCTTCTGCGTTGTGACATTCATCTGGCAGCTTTCAGTGGCCGAAAAGACCTCTAATGAGTTAGTGAGCATGGTGCTCTACAGTTGTGGTAGTTTGCTGGGCCAGAGGCTGAATCTGTTCTGGTTCACTGCAAGAATGGAACATTTTATAGCTCTTTATTAAAATGCTCTATTTAGCACTGAGCACAGATGGCTGCGCTGACTGGTTTGGTTATGCAGAACAGCAGCGAAAATTAAACCAGAAAGGGCTGCATGTGTCTGTAGAGTCTGTAGCAGCTTCCAATTACATGGAATTCTGCTCATCTGCAAAAGAGAAAAAATAGGGAAATATGTTTAACACAGCTGTCGATGGGGTTACTGATATTTCTTGATGAACAAGAAGATAGAGCTTTTTCTCCACATGCGTGAAACATACTGTGGTTATGCAAGCTCCTTGTGTTGTGTTCTTTCCACTGTATAAGAAGTTCTTGGTTTTGGTGGGTTTTTTGTTTTTCTAAACCCTGTCAGTACCTATTGTGTCAGCGCTCCTATTCAACTCATCAGAAATTGCAGCTTTGTTGCCAGTGAAAGAACAGATTGGAAGAGGAGATAATTAAAACCATGTGAGCTTCTACATCAGCTACCACCATGCAGTTCCAGTGCTGCAGGCAGCAGGCGGTTTGGCAGATGTGGCATGTGGCCCATCCCTCCTTCCAGTCTTCTGCTGTTGCAGAGAATCCGTGTGCAGGACTCGGGTGGAGCAGGAGCCCAGCAGAAACCCTAATAAAGCTGATAACCAAAGACGTGCCACTGCTGGTGCAGGGGAGGGCTCTCCTCCTGTCCTCAGCCATGTTCTCTGCTTTAGGCAGTGGTTTGACTTCTGGTGTGCTCTCCCAGAAATTGGTGTTCCCCTCCCTCTCTTTTCCTCTCCTGCCACTTTTTTCCTAAATCTTTCTTTTCCCAGTGTTTTTTTAACTGGTGTAGCTCTCAGAGGTAGGCATTTATATTATTGGAAAATATGTAAGCACGTTTGCTAGGGCTATGATTGTCTCTGTAGCTCCATTCCAGTCAAGTGCAGCATTGTAGTATCTGACACTAATTTTCAGATTTAAGAAAAAGCATTTTCTGTAAAATCTACAAGATCTCTATCTGCATACATTTTATTTGTATCATTAATTTACTGGTTAAAGTTATTTAAATAATAGCAGAAATGGGAACAGAAATCATCTGTTTTCTTAAGCACGTGACAGTCCAAAACTTGCTCCTGTAGGTAGAAGCTGAGTGTCTGAGATGTTTTAGGAAATTTAAAGATAGGCTGTTCAACTAAAAAAGCTGTATTTGGTGCAATTTCCGCTCAGCTTGTTGATAAAGCCGTTCTTGTACTGGCTTATGAGGATCCCTTGTAGTCTTCTTTCTGTTTGTTCAATGAAGCCATGTATACGTGTAGCATTAGTAGCTGTATTTTGAGATAGGGGCAGTGAGTGAAAAGTGGAATATATGACGTGCTAAGGGCCGTTGTAAGAAAAGGAAGAAGGAAAGAAGGACATAAAAGTTATCCTTCTATAAATAAAGTTCTAAAAAATTGGCTTAGTTTTTAGCAAGGTGGGGTTTGGTCAGTTGATAAGAAATTTTTCCTAATTGTGTAAATCTCCAAGAGTTTGCCCAGGAATTTTATAGCATCTCCATTGCTGGACACCTAAAACAAAGAAACAAAATCATGTCTTTGAGTAATAGTGTGGGTAAAACTAATCGTGATGTGAAGGTTGAGAGGGGAATTCTTGAGGCTTTTCCAAGGCTTCTGTGCTTCTGCTTCTTAACTTACACGAAAGTCACAGTGATTTCCAGCAGACCTTAGCCAACCAAACTGTGCCAGTACGTATACTGTCTGATCCATATGGCATAAAATGTTTATGAAGTTACTCATTTATATAAATCATGTCCTCAGGCACTTTACACCTGGTTTGTTTGCTACACACATCTTATTACAGATGTGTACTTGACTTTCTCATAATGAAGTTTACATTATCACTCATCACAGCCTGCTTATATTGTGTGCTGTCACTAATACTGCTGTCAAAGCTGCGTTGCTGTTCCTGAAACCATAGGAAAGATGTTGAATAGATGCAGGCTCTTTATTTAAGGTCTGTTTCAAATAGGCTTTGTTCACTTGCTAGCAAACCTAAATCCAGTTACGCTTTTCAGACATTCATGTGTCTTTAGCATATTTAGTAGTTGTGTAATGGTTGCCTAGGAACCCGCTGCAGCACTTTTAGAAAAAGCCTCTCTGAAAGGTCATCAGATAATTTGGAATGTTACAGTGTTATCTTCTTCTGTGTAGTAAGCCCACAGAATATTGTTAATAAACACTAAAAAGTAGGCTGTGTAAGTGCAAAGCACAAGTACAAGCTTATGCCACTTGGATTTTGTGGTGAACAGAAAAGGTGGTTGAGAAACTTGTAAGAAGCTGGAATTACTTTATAAAATACGAAATGTGACAAAGTCAAAGTACATAATTTTAAAATGTGTGTCTATTTAAATTGCCTTTGGTGCTCATTTTCATTTAGCCCATGTGGCCCTTATGCTTTAAGAAGCATAGAAATAGTTTGCAGCAAAGATATTGTAATACACGTTATTGCAAATCATCATCTGAATTGCTGTCTGAGAGGTACAAGTTTCCAGGGGTGTGGAACTGTAAGCTGCATTCTCATTGCTGCTTCATAGGATATAAGTTGCTATAATCCCCAACTATACACACGTTAACTCTTGCAAGGGTTTCTGTTAACTGAAGTATATAATTCTAGAAAGTCATGGAATGGTTTGGGTTAGAAAGGACCTTGAAGCTTATCCATTTCCAACCCACTGCCATGATCAGGGACACCTTCCACTAGACCAGGTTGCTCAAAGCACCAGCCAGGAAGCTACCCCATGTAAAAAAACAAACAAACAAACTTGGAAAAAAAAAAAATCCAGGAGAATTACTACTTATACCCTTTTGCGTAGGAGGACAAAATGAGCTTTATATTAAATGGATAGATTTGAAGATGTGTTTCAGGTGTGTCTAAGGCCTGATGCATTTATTGCTTTCTATGCCAGGAAATTACAGGACTGAAGTTTCTTGAACTTTAGCTCTAACACTGAAAGTTTCACTTTTGAGGATTTAATAAATACAGGAGAAAAGGGAAAATGTTATTAAAGGATCATCTCCCTAAGTGGGATTTTTGAGGCCATCACATTTAGTGAGGAGATAATAGAAATGGTTACTGTCTGAAAAGCTTTTTAAATTAGTGATATAGTAAAGGAAGAGCTGAGGAATTATTTCGTTCTTTCTTTTATAATCCTGTAAGTAAAACTTTTTTGTTTTGGATGTTGATATTTTCTTGATTTCAGACTAGTTTTTTTCAATTGCAGCTCAACCAGCAGGAGTTCCAGAGATCCTAAAGAAAAGCCTGCACAGTTGTTCAGTGAAGGGTGAAGAGGAAGTTTTTCTGATTGGCAAGAACTTTCTAAAGGGAACAAAAGTGATTTTCCAAGAGAACGTTTCTGGTTAGTGTGAAAGCAGTAACAGCTTGGGGTGCTGAAGAGGGTGTGATGCTGGGGTTTACACTGGGTGATAAAGTTTAATTGTAGAGAGCAAACTGACAAGCAGAATCAGAGGCAATAAAATAAATTTCTTTATATGGATGTACAATAAATTATGCTTTTTAATTTTCATTTAGATGACAATTCATGGAAGGCAGAGGCTGAAATAGACATGGAATTATTTCATCAGGTACTTCTGTGTTGTTGTTGTTATTACTATTATTGCATTTAAATAAGAAAAAATACTGTTTCAAAAAAAAAATTAAATAAGCCTTTCCTTTTTCCTGTGCATTTCTGGAAATAATACTCCTTTTCTTAAAATAAGTTCTGTAGTGAATCTGGTTGAATGTCATTTGTTTGGGTTTACACAAGTACAGTTGTCTCATTTCTAATTAAGAACTTCAATACAGTAGGAGTGTGGTATATGGAGCAGGTTTTTGCCCTTACATACAGTTTAATTAAAAGGCCCAGTCCAGTTTTTCCAGTAGCTTTCCTAAGGCCACGTTAGATTAGTACTGACTGGAAATAGATGATATACACCATAGTCTTTATACGTGGCTTGATTTCTGATCCATTCTGAAATGTTTTACAAAATATATCTCTCTTCTTTTTGCCACAACCGTCATTTTGGACTATTGGACTGAAATGAGAGAAATTATTAGATATAAATGACATTTGACAAACTTCACCTTGCTCCCATCTCTGTAGGCAGTATTCCATGTGTGCACTGATAGAAATGATTTCTCACTTCCAGTGGGTAGCTGGGGAATAGAGATCCCTCATCGCTATTCCTGTTGATGAATGACTGCAGACCTATTTTTTGATGTCTGCTCTGTGTTAAATCTTCTTAAGTGTAACATGAAACTGCATCCCTGCATCCTCCATCTTTTCATACTGAATACAGAGACCTGAGTCAGCAGAACATGAAGTGTCTGAATCCAGCAGAACTTGGTGGGAAACTGACTGCAGTTCAATAAGGCATGTTTGGCATAAGCTTATGCTTAAAGTACTGGACTTTGTCTTTCCATTTGAATTGTAGGTTGCCAATGAGCATCATGTAGGGAGATCAGTTTACTTCACTGAAGATGTAATGTGATCACATCTCTCCCAATGTCTTTGTTTTTTGGTGTTTTATCAGTCTGTTTCTCTGTGTTGATGGATATAATACAATTAAGATGGTAAAGTTAGGCTTCTGATGTGATTTTTAAATTATTTTTGCATTGCAGAATCATCTTATTGTGAAGGTGCCCCCATATCATGACCAGCAAATAACCTCAGCTGTTTCTGTGGGGATATATGTTGTGACCAACGCTGGAAGATCACGTGATGTGCAGCCATTTACATACACTCCAGATACATGTATGTGAAATAAAAATCTGAAGGAAAAAAGGGGCAGTTTTCCCTGGAAGCATTTTGGGTTTGATTTCATAGCATTTAATCCATGCAACAGAAATGTTAAGTAACGTGGACCTTTTCAAGCTCATCTTGCTGGCAGTGTTTACTCTGTTAAATAATAAAATCTAAAGGCTTGGCCTTTCTCATTTATGTGCCAGGTATCTCAAAATTTCAGCTGCATGGAGACAGCTGTTCAGAATGAAGCTGAGCAGGAAAAAAGGAAATACATTACATACAGTGCAACAGATCCAAACAAAAAATAGCACCAAGCTTTATCCTGAGGAAGGTTGAAGTTTGACCATATCACTGTATTTTTGTTTATTTATTTATCTGTATTACAATATGCAGTCCAGAAGTTTGTTTGGGTTTCAAAGACTCTCAGTTTCTTTAGTATATAAGTAACTGTTTTGGTTAGCTTGTTTTTTTTTGCTTGTTTGCTGTTTTAACATAAGGAAGTTCTCAATGTGTTTTGTCTCAACAGCTGGTACTCTGAATGTTGATGTGAAAAAGGAAATCTCCAGCCCAGCCCAACATTGTTCTTTTGAGGAGGCTATAAAAGGTACTAAATTGATTCTTATCATTGTTGTTAATAATTTAACTATAAATTCCTACTCAGATTTGGGGGAATGAATCAAATGTCCTGTGAAGATAAGTTTGTTCTTACAAATTTTGGCCACATTCTTACAGTGAGGTTTGTTTTCTGGTTCTGAATATTTTACTTAGTAAACAGTATTCTTTTACATATATTTTAACATGAGCTAGTATAGAACAAAACCTGCAAAAAATAGTTGTTTTTTTTTTCTTCTGTTTTTTGTTTACTTCACTTTTCATTACTAAGGCTCTGAAGTCTAATCTTCATTTAATATGATTTCAAGTGAAGAATTAAAAAGAAAGAAGCCAAAGATTTATAAACAAAGGATTTAGAAACAGTGTAGTGTTAATTTAAGCTAAACTATATGTAACGGTAGTGGTGGGGAAGAACTGAATACTGAAAACATGAGCATGCCACCTGGTATTTTTTGGACACTCTCCAGTGGTTTTATGAGATTGCTTTCAGTGGGTCTAGTTAAGAATGCTAGTTCTGGCACTTCCAACTTGTTCCTTTCAATGAATTATTGTTGTTTTGTTTGGGTTTTTTTTCCTTTTTTTTTTTTCCCCCTTTTTTCTTTTTTTTTTTATTTGTTTTCATTTTTTTCTGACCATTCATGCCATGCAAAGTTTGTTGTTTTGTTCCAAGGGAGCAAGTTTTAGGTTTGCCTGGTTTTTAAGTGTGAATTAAATTGATGCTTTTGATAGTGAAATAGAGGAAGGAAATGTTTCTTAGTTGACTGTTAAAACTATAGTAGTGTACAAAGATTAATGGAAATTTCCATAGCCTGCTCTGGTGAAAGCAGGTTGAAAGTAGGCAAATTAACAATGTGATCACAAGTTTGATAGGAATCCATACCTTCAGGTTAAAATTATGAAGCTCATGTTTGAAGTTAATAGCTTGGTCTTGGCAGGGAATATATTTATAAGTTGACTTTACAACTTGTTAGGGAGGATAATACAAGATATGATGAGTTTAAACCTGCAGAGAATGTTTGGGGGAGAAGTATGCAAAAATATTTAGGGCAGTGAAACAAGCTGATAAAAGGACTGGTAAGACCTCTAGTAGCAAGATCAAAAAGATGAAGAAAATAACTTATTTTTGTATCAGGGCAAGCTTGACATCCAACTAATTTAGCATGGAGGCTTAACAAGGGAGGATATCAACGGCAGTGGGAGAACATCTGCTGTTCGTAAAATGTGCTATTTCTATTGCTTCATGTCCTCCATTTAATTTATGTGATAAATCTTAATTTACTTTCTTGTGTGGGTTTTGTGCTAGGCAGCTCATTTTGATGGCTCATTCCTATACCTATTCTGCTCTAGGCTGATCATGAACCAGATAGTTCATGATCAAAACCAGATCAGTTTTGTCTACTTCATGTGCTTTGTCTCTGATTGTGCCCCAGATAAAGGTGGGGATCCAGTGGGATACTTTAAGTTAAAGATTAATTTACATTTATTATGGAACTATGATTTTTACATGCTTTCCCATTGGTTTGTTTTAAGCTCAATTTGAGCAGTATTTGAAATCAAGAAAGTTAATTTTATTTACAGCAAAGATCTCAGCTTATGTATTTTTTTAATGTGGATCAGGAAAAATCGAAATTAAAAAGATCTAATTCATTTTAAAAAGCCACCTTTCTATATTTAAAAACATGAAGAAACTAGGCACTACAAAGGCAAAATTACAACTTGCTCTTACTACAGAGCTGACATGCAGGTTTATCAAGGTTTGGTTGATTATTCCTTTAACAGAATAAAAATACAGTCTGAATGCTTTGAGCACTCTGTTCACGTGGTTATCTGAAAACAGACATTTTTCAAAATGAAATAGAGAATTTGCACAGTTAAAGTACAGTAAAGTTTAGAATGTGAGAATTTGTGGAAAGATATCTTAAGCTTCTGTGTTTGCAGTTCAAGCAGTTGGTGGATGGCTCTTCTTGGTCTAGAAATATACAAAAAGGAAGAAAATCAAAACTATGACATTTTTGGTAGTCTTAAAAGTAACCTTTGAAGGTTGTGATATCTCTTCATATTAGCATCTTGTATGAGGATGAGAGCTCCTGTGGCAAGGCTGAAAAGTGAAATGGCGAACAAGCCACTGCTACAAATCCACCCTCTGCATAATGGATGTTAACATTCCGTTGCCCTTCCTTTGTTTTTATGTGTGACTGCAGCAGTGAAGGCCACTGGTTGTAACCTGGAGAAGGTCAACATTCTTCCTAGTGCCTTGATAACTCCGCTTATGCCAAGCAGTATGATTAAGAATGAAGATGTGGCTCCAATGGAAGTAAGTGCAGAAAAAAGATCTCCCCCTGTCTTCAAGGTAAGTTTGATTGTGATCTGAAGGCTGTAGCTTTAATAGTTATATCTACCCATCAGTCCAAGTTCTAATAGTGGAGAAACGTAACACACAGGGGAAATGTCAGGTCTGAGATTGGTCTGGACAAAACACACAATCACTGAGCATGATTACATAATTATTTAATAATAAATATCTATAATAATTTTCTCTGAAAGTAACTTACCTTGTTTCATTCTCAATCCCAGGGTTGATTGGTTAGTGATACTGTGATTTTTTTTTTTGTGTCCCTTGACACAGAACTAGTAAATCACTGTAAGAATATTGTTTTAATCACTTTTTAGCTTTGTTTTCATGAAATTGTACCTTAATTTCTTCCTTAAAGTAGCATTTCCACTGCTAGTCCTTTACTTATTTGTTTGGTTATGTATGGAGAGATGGATACATAGCCATCAAATCTTCCATCTAATCTTTCTTGAGGATTGTGATTGGTGGAAGTTTTGTAAGCATAACTGAAGTAAGCTTATGAATTGCTTAATGTCTGGCTCTATTCAGGCTTCAAGTGTGGTTGGACCAACTCAACAAACATTGGAAAACAGTATGTCTGGCATATCAACTTCTGCTTCCCATTTACCTTCTGAAAATGAAAACCAGCAACAAATACAGCCGAAGGTGTATAGTCCAGAGACACTAACTACTATCCAAACACAGGACATTTCCCAGCCTGGTAGCTTTTCAGCAGTCTCAACTCCAGGTCAGCTGCAGAACAGTGATGCATTATTGCAGCAAGCTGCACAGTTCCAAACAAGAGATGCCCAAGCCAGGGAAGTCTTGCAATCAGATGGCACAGTAGTCACTTTGTCACAGTTAACTGATCCATCACAACAACAACAGTCTGCACTCTCAGAACCAGCACAGGCATTGCAGCAACAGATTTCATCAAGTATTTTCTCATCAGCAAGCGGTGTGAGTCAGTTACAGAACACTATCCAGCAACTGCAAGCTGGAAATTTTCCAACAAACACTGCCACTGGCAGCAATAGAAATGTTGACTTGGTGCAGCAGGTATTGGAAGCTCAGCAGCAGTTATCTTCTGTTTTATTTTCTGGTTCAGACAGCAGTGAGGATGTTCAAGATCAGCTAAATGCTGACATCTTTCAGCAAGTTAGCCAGATACAAAACAGTGTAAATCCTGGTATATTTTCCTCATCAGACACAGCTGTCCATTCTAGACCAGAGAACCTTTTGCCTGGCCGAGCTGAAAATGTTCACTCACAGCCTGAAAATGCATTGTCCAGTCAACAGCAGCAACAACAGCAGCAGCAGCAGCAGGCTATGGAGACTTCTGCAGCAATGGTGATAGGAATCCAACAAAACATTTGCCAGGCTGCAACACAGATGCAGTCTGATTTGTTCTCCTCAACAACATCAGGGAATGGAGCCCTGCAACAGTCACCTGTTTACCAGCAGCCTTCCCACATAATGAGTGGGTTATCAACAAGTGAAGACATGCAAATGCAGTGTGAATTGTTCTCTTCATCTCCCGGTGTTTCTGGGAGTGAGACTACTCCTGCTGCTCAGCAACAGGTCTCCAACAATGGACCTGCTATGTTTCAGACCTCAAATGCTGCAGATGGAGAAGAAGCTTCAGGACAGAATAAACAGATGCAAAGCACTGTATTTCAGACCATGGTTCAAATGCAGCATAGTGGAGAAAGTCAATCTCAAGTTAATCTCTTTTCATCTACTAAAAACATGATGGCTGTTCAGGCAAGTGGAACTCAACAACAAGGAGGTGGTTTGTTCCAGCAGGGCGGAGAGATCATGTCTATTCAGTCAGGAAGCTTTATGCAGCAGTCTCCACATTCACAAGCTCAGCTTTTTCACTCTCAGAATCCTATTGGTGATACTCAGAATTTATCACAAGAAACACAAGGCTCTATTTTCCACAGTCCAAATTCCATTGTCCACAGCCAGACCAGTGCCAATTCCTCCGACCAACTGCAGCCTCCAATGTTCCACTCACAGAACACCATGGGTGTATTGCAAAGTTCTTCAGTTCCTCAAGACCAGCAGTCAGCCAACATGTTCCTTTCCCAGAGTTCAATGAGCAGTGCTGCAACTCAGGAAGAACAGATGTCATTCTTTACGAGCCCAAATTCCATTTCTCCTCTTCAGACAGCAACAAACACTGAACAGCAGACTTCTTTCCAGCAGCAGACACAGATATCTCATATCCAGAGTACTATGCTTCCCCAAGAACAGGCCCAGACTCAGCCTGCTCAGCAAGGTTTGTTTCAGTCTCAAGTGTCACTAGGCTCCATGCAGTCCAGCTCAATTCCTCAGAACCAGCAAGGAGCTATCTTCCAGCCTCAGCATTCAATAGTTGCTATTCAGAGTAGTCCTCCATCCCAAGAACAGCAGCAGCAACAGCAGCAGAATATGATGTTCAGTAATCAAAATGCAATGAGTACAATTGCTTCTCAAAAGCAGAACATGATTTTCAATCCAAACCAAAACCCGGTTACCAATCAGGATCAACAAGGCCAGTCCATTTTCCATCCACAGACTAACATGGCATCAATGAACCAGGAGCAGCAGCCCATGCAGTTCCAGAGTCAGAGTACCGTATCTTCTCTTCAGACTCCTGGATCCAGCCAGGCTGAAGCGCAGCAGCCAGCCATCTTCCATAATTCACCCCAGATTCAGTTGGTCCAAGGATCACCAAGTTCTCAAGAGCAGCAAGTCACCCTCTTCATCTCTTCAGCTTCCATGTCTGCCTTGCAGAATAGTATGAGCCAGCAAGAGCTGCAGCAGTCTCCTATGTATTCGTCTCAAAACAGCATGGCAGGAATCCAGGGAACTGCTTCTCCTCCACAGCAACAAGCTTCTTTATTCCACAACGCAGCAGGAGGTGCTATCAATCAGCTGCAGAATTCTCCTGCTTCATCTCAGCAAACATCAGGAATATTCCTGTTTGGCATTCAAAACAGTAAGTGACAGATGCCCGATTCTGAGTTTACAATTTAGAGGAGCTACTGATTGGTGTCTGCAGGACAGTGATAACTCAATTCTAAGGTATTATAAAGAATTAAAATATTCTGGAGTGAGTAACATGGCGCCTCAATTGAGAATATACATACTCAGCATGGTGCTCTGAATGTTGCTTAGCTTAAATACCTGTTGGTTGTCTTACACTTAGGATTAACATGTGACAAAACATCTTACATATGTGTGTATCTATACAGAAATAAGTATCTATATGATATATTCTAGAAATACTATTAATAACTCTATACAAATATTTACATAAAATACATATAAACACATGGTAAAGGGTTATGCTTTCTTAAGGCAGCTCTCTAATGTTTCTCTTGGTGCATTATGTTTCCACAATGTACACAATGGCTTTCTGGAGGAGGCTCTGGGGAGACTTCAGAGCATCTCCTAGTGCCTAAAAGGGCTAACAGGAAATCTGGAGAGAGGCTTTGGACAAGGGCCTGTATGGACAGGACAAAGGGAATGGCTTTAACCTGCCAGAGGGGAGACTGAGATGAGCTCTTAGGCAGAAGTTCTTTCCTGTGAGGGTGCTGAGGCGCTGGCACAGGGTGCCCAGAGAAGCTGTGGCTGCCCCATCCCTGGCAGTGTTCAAGGCCAGGTTGGACACAGGGGCTTGGAGCAAGCTGCTCTAGTGGAAGGTGTCCCTGCCCGTGGCAGGGGAAGGAACTGGATGAGCCTTAAGGTCCTTTCCAACCCAAACCATGCTGTGATTGTATGATTCAGCACTTGTCTTCTGCTGTGTGTTTTGTTTTTCTTCTAGTTAAGTGTTCTCCTCTGGGGTGTTAATAGTGTTTGGTTATAATACAGTATCCATATATGCAATCTGTAGATGTGGAACCACTGCTCACGCCCTGAGGGAGTGGTGAGTAGGAGTGGCTGTGTGAACAAAAGTGCGCATAACTTTTTAGACAGATCATATGTGAAGAAGTTGGCTGGTTCACTGCATGTATTAACCCAGTTTAAATGGTCCCTTGTCCTTCATTTACTGTTTAACAGACTGTGGCCAGCTGCTAACTTCTGGACCAGCGACGTTGCCTGATGAGTTGATGGCTATAAGTCAGCCAGGTCAGCCACAGAGCGAGGGACAAGCAGCCGTGCCAGCGCTTCTCTCCCAGCAGATGCCTGAGACATCTCCACTACCTTCAGCTATGGCAGCCAACCAGAATATTGAGAAAATAGATGATCTGCTCGTGTCATTGCAAAACCAGGGGAGCAATATGGCTGGCTCCTTTTAACTAGTCAAGTAAGTGACGTGTTTGGGTTTCTGGGGTCTTTGTTGCCACACAAACTTTTGTTCAGTAGGTCTTTACTTTGAAATGTATCACCATGCCTTATGAAATGTATCACCAGCTAAAATACCAGTTAAGATTAATTAAGAATATAGTACTGGTGGCTAAAATGAACAGTTAGTTTATAATAATCAGAGGTCAGGACTAGATTGAAACTGATGGTTGAGATTGGTTCTTGTTCAGGTGCTGTATGTTTTGTCATCTGCTGTTAGGGTGTAATACTTTATTAGGAAGGAGAGTAGATCACCGATAGCTTGTCAGATAAAAGTGTTATGAAATACAACCATAGTTAAAAACTTAAGGCTTATTGAGTAAATAACAACTCAAGTCTATACTATTCTGAAGTTGCTCCCCGGGTTCCAGTAACATACGTAAAAACAAGTTTCGGTAGAACATGGCATCTATTGAGAGTGTGCAGCATGCTGAGTCTTTGTGAAAACACCATCAGCTGTAACTAGGAAACAGTCCGCTTTTAGAAGGTGCCTTTTCCAGAGAGGTGAAAGAGGCTTTGACTACAAATGAGTACCAGGAACCAGGAGGTCTCTGGAATATAGTATTGTCCACAGTGTGTAACTTTGCTCTAGTTAACTGTGTGGCTGTCCTAAATTCCCTGTAAGTTTTGCTTAAGCGATACACTTCGTTTTCTAATCTGAACTGTTTTGTATATGAAGTTATGAACTGTGGAAGGCAAGTAATGCTCCTCTGTGAAAGAGTGCTGCATTCTGTTAGTTACATGTTTGCTGGTGAGCAACATTTCCAATATGAAGGAACTAAGCTGAATTAAGGGTATGGCTTTTGTTATTTTTTAACTGTTTTGCTTGCTTGTTTTTTTTCCTGCAGAAATTCTGTGAAGAAAAAAGTGATGATTTCACAGATCCTCTCAGACCTTCCAGCTCTGGATTAGGTTGTGTGGAACTGATTGCTTTTGTCAAAGAGTAGCCCTCCTTTTTAAAGAGCACACACATGGCCAATTGCAGCATCTAGCACCTAAGGCTATGAGCATAGTATTTGGGATTTCTAGTGCCAATAATGCTGAAAAGTTATGCTTTGTTTTACTAGGGCATGGGGTTGTACTATTACCAGATTCCTAAACCTCATTAACAGTGGGGTGCTCTTTGAATTTAAAGCATATCTGATCAGCTATTATTGCTGGTAGAAGGTAACACATGTCACCACGTTTACTATTGTTTCCTCTTCTTCCTTCTTTACATCTCCTCTTTTGACTAGAAAAGCTTGTGAAGCAGAAACTTCAAATGCCTGTGCCATGAGCCACAACTCATAGCTGTCAGTCAGTGAAGGGGATCATGTTTTAGAGTTGTGTGGGAGACCCAATACTGCAATTTGCTAATTGCAGTAGGCAGCAATGACAAATATTGATAACTGTAATCAGCAAGTGGAGAAATTGTTCGCTTCTGTAGATAGCCAGAGGTGGGTGCTTCCCATCTGCAGATGTGATTAACGGTTCTCCATGTCTCTTACATGTAACTTGTACATGGAGCAAGGGTTTGGTGACTCTTAACAAAATGAAGGAATGAAGAACTTTCTGTTTTGCTCTTAAAATCTTACCCTCTAAAATACCTTGTAAAGAGCATTCTGCCTGGCTGAGGAAAGAACTCTCTGTCTCTGACTGGATGGGTTAGAACTCTGTAAAGTTGCATTAACCATTCTCAAACCAGTCTTCTCCCTTCCACTCTTTTCATGGTTTTCCTTCTCTCTTCCCAAGTTTCATATTGTGTTTTAATATCTTACTGGTTTTAAATACCAGAAGCGGCTTTTAGGAATCCATGGCATTAAATTGCTTAGTCAGTGAAAGCTTTGACAAATAATCAAGGATTAAGGAGAGAGGAATATCTCTACCACCTTCTAAATGCAGGAACCCCCCTTAATCAGGGTTTTTCCAGCTGTTATTGATGTGAATCTTCAGCTTGACTTTACTCCAAGTAGGGGACAAATTACATCATTTTTAAGCATTCTGGAAAATTTCACTTCATTCTGAGCTGTTGCATCTTCGTAGTGTATTGAGCTCATTGCAGTTTGGAAGTGATTTTTTTTGTTTCCACCTACCAACAGTCCCCCAAGTCTAGTTTCTAGATTGTCGTGTTTCAATTTAAAAAGAAAAAGAAAGCATTGACGGATGTTACAGAATGTAAGAACAACCCACTCCAGACCATGCAGTTGTATTGTGAGGCGTGTGCATTTTTGGGTGCTCCAACTATCCGAACAGTTTTGTGAATGTTCACTACAGCCTCATTCAGATCTTTGTTTCTTCTTCTGCACGTAGAAAGCTGTTGCTGCCTTTAGAGCCAGACAGCTGTCATGTATGGCGATTATGCCTTGGTAGAGTGTAGTTGGTATCATGTCATTTTACACTTTTGTTATTTTCAATAACAAAGACTAGTCTGTAAACGGTTTTTTAAGTTTCTCTAGTCTGTTTACTGTGTGTTTTTTTTCCCTTAACTCGTGTGCTTAGTTGAGCCATGTAGAGTTTTTGTTTGTTTAATGGATTTTCCCGTTTGTCAGTCTGTCCTACCGTTCACTTTCTCTTTCTGTCTCTCTCTTTCTCTCTCTCATTGAGAGGCATTGAATTACGTTTTCAGTAGTAAGGCTTCTTGCCGATATGAAGGGAACTTTTCAGAAAGAGACCTGCTCTGGGTCATTTAATTTTGAATACAGTTTTCAATCGTTCAAGTTTTGGATGGTTTATATCTAATGTGTGTTTCATTTTTTTGGAAAGCTATATTTTGTATTTAGGAAATGGTATACTATTTTGCTATTTGTACTGAGTGAGTACATTGGCATAAATATAAAAATTTATATATATACATATATATAAAATATTCTTTTTGCCACACATTTTTGTGGTAAATTTGTGAGTTTGTCTGATGTTCTACCACAACGTGGCGTCTGATAACAGTGGGGTGGGGTGGGGTTTGTTATGTCTTTATTGAGTATTTAAGTACTTTTTGCAACATAAATAACTTGTTCATCTCTCGCCATTCCATCAGGCATTTTATTGTTCCAACTGGCTATGAGAAGCTTCCCTGTATGTTTTGATGTGTCTGTCACTCAGCAATACAATCTAGCAAGGAAACCTGTAGGCATTTAGGCATATATAAAGTAACAGGGTTTCATTCAGGATGAGCCATTCAGCTTTTATCCACTATCACTGTCTATTTAATATTTTTATTATTAGCGCCTCTGTGTTTTAACTCTTAATTTATGATTATGCTAAAATGTTTAAAATTTTAATCATGATAAATACAATTCCCTGCTTCCTAGTGTCCACAGCTGCTTTAACCCTGAACCATACTTTTTCTTTCTGTGATTTATTTCTTATATCCTGCTAAGACAAGATATTAACAATATCGTTACGGTTCATGACATGAAAGCAGCAATCTAAATGCTATTTGAGGCTATGTAGAAGGCCGAATTATGGACCGAAGCAACTTCCAGATGCTCGTGGAAGTCAATAGCCAGTTATTTGAAAACGAACTAGTGGCTTTTTCAGGATCACAGTCCCAGGACAAGCTGCTAGGTGTCGTCCAGGGCCTTCGTACACAGAAGAAGTAACAGGAATGATAAATTCACTTGTGTGCTGCTTCAGTTCGTTCCGTTGTTCCAAAGGGGTGTATCCTTACATGGAAGTGGTATGGTTGGTCAGTGCCAAGTCACCAGGGACCAATTCTCCATTTAACAAACTGGGTGTCCAAAAGAGAACTTCATACCAAGACTGCTACAGCTCCAGGGGAAGGGTATGTCTGAATTGTGTGCATGTTTTGGGTCGCTCATGAAGAGATGAGAAAAAAATGTAAAATAAATAATAAAAAAGGGCTGTGCTATCAGGTTTTTCACTTCTGGATAACACCTTTTCTTGTGTTAAACTTATTGTGTTCATTTTAGGTCAGTGTTTAAATGTACAACACTTGGAACATGTGATTTGGATACAAAAAGTATTTGTCTTCTGAATAAAGAGATTGCTCAGTGGTTGATCAGTGCTTGCAGAGAGCTGTTACAGAAGATAGAGAGGTTTGATAAGCCAGTAAAGAGCTTAAAGGCAGGCTGCAGGATTTCATGGCAGAAAGACCCAAGAACAGTGTGAGCCACATCTGTATTTTATCAATCCTGAACATTTACTTTTGGCATTTAAGCATTTAGTATTGATAATTGGAGCTTACTCTGATTTATTTTTCTTTTATTTTAATCCCATCTTCTCTGTATTTAGTCTTTTGCATGCTCACTCTGCATTGCCTAGGATCTGTGAGTAGATGGATGGAGCGTTGCCTGCAGAGATGAGGTGGTGGCATCATGTCTAGTCCATTTTGGGTGAGAAGGAAGATACTGAGATACTGGTCTCTATAAATTTAGAGTTCCCAATGACATTACTCTAAAGGGGATGTTACGTCATATCCACAGAGCAGCAATAAAGTGTAGAAGACACTACTAGGTGAACATAGAAAACTGTAGAGCTGCATTGCTGGGATGGGTTTTAAGTTACTTTTTTTGGCTGCCTTAAGGTCACTTCTGAAAGACCCATTAAGTCTAAACCTCCATGTTCATAGTTGGCTTTACCCTTGAGCATGTGCCTCTTAATGCACCCGTGGTCCACTCTGCACAGCATCTGTGGAGTGTTGGCTTCACAGAACACCCATTTTTTGGTACAGGTTAAAATCTGGGGAGATTTAACCTGCCTGCTGCCAGTCATGACCACTGCATGCGTTCTTTTGGCTGCTTATATGCTGGGTGTACACATATATATATATGAGAATTGTATGAATAGCCCGTAATACACAGTTACCAGCTAAGCATCTCCTCTGGCAGGAAGTTATTGCTTCTTTGTGCTTAATTAGCAAGTCCTTTCTTGTTATTAATTGCCTCCTCACTGTCTGATTTTTCAGCAGTTATTCAAGCCAAGTGCTTTGTTATTATTTTAATGTAAAAGTAGTTCCAGAAATTATTTCAGGCTTGCTGTTTCAAAGTAGATGTTTAATCACCAATCATTTCATTATAATTACATTTAATTCCTGATAGGGTAGTTACTTCCTACATAGTTCTAAGATAGAATAAAGCATGAGCAGTTCAGCATTTGTCACTTTGGCAGATTTTTTTAACTGGAAAAACTGAGAGTCTGGGCAGCTGTTATCAGTGGACATTCCCCTAATTTAGATAAGTTGATTTGTTTGTATTTATTTACTTTTTAAGCTTCTATTGTGATTTTGGTTTAGGATGTAGTTTCTAAATAGAAAACTTGTCTGAACGTGTTTTCTGTTACCTTTCCAGAGTCTTCAGAAATACTACTAATCAATTCAGAAGCTTGTATTTGACTTAAAACGTAGTTCAAATCATTATTTGAGTAGCAGGAAAGATGATTTATTAAAAAGCAAAATCTGAAAGTTGTTACTGGACTAAAAAAGCTGCACATGGTTTCCTCTAAGGGTACGTTCGTCAAGTCAGAAAAGAGTTTGCCTGTCAGTGTTTGACTCTCTACGGTGCCTCTGTATGGTAAACTGGGGCTGCTTTTTCAGAGTAATTCCAGGAAAGGAGTATGACGGATTACAGACAGGGACAGAGGCAAGAACAAGGAGAATGAATTGCTTTATGTGCTCTGAGCTGTGAGTTGTGGGTGGAAGGTGAGAAGAACTATTGATCACTGGTGATTTTTCATTACTGCAGTGCTTATTTTCAAGGAATAGGTGTTTGTTGTGTTCTGGAGGACTGGTGGCAGCTCCAGTCTTTTAGCAGCTAAAAGGAAAGCACTGAGATACTTTGCTTGATGGGTTTGTTTTAATTTGGAGCAGTTTTTTGAGGTAGATTGTGAGCTGTTGAAATGGGTTAAATGCTGTTTAAATACAAGGAAATGTTGTAGCAGCAGATAAACTCTGGTAGAAGTGTACTTGTAAAACTCTCTAATGGAGTTTGGGGCTCTGAGGGGTCACGCAGGAGGGAGCAGCTTTTTCTTTCTTACAGCCTATATGTCTGTAAATAGGCAATGCCTGTATATTCTAGGATTTTATATATATGTATATAGAGGAATCATATCTATTATATATAAATAATTAGTAGACATGTGCATAGAATACTGTTATATTTACATTTTCATAAACCTGAAATACTATTCCTTAGTATGAGGTCATTTACTGAGGGTTGTGTAGTAACTCAGCAAGTTTGCCGATGACACTAAGCTGTGTGGTTCGGTTGATACCCTGGAGGGAAGGAATGCCATCCAGAGGGACCTCGACATGCTTGTGAGGTGGGCTGATGGCAACCTCATGGAGTTTAACCATGCCAAGTGCAAGGTCCTACACCTGGGTCGGAGCAATCCCAGGCACAGCTACAGGTTGGGCAGAGAAGAGATTCAGAGCAGCCCAAGGAGAAGGACTTGGGGGTGTTGGTGGATGAGAAACTGAACATGAGCCGGCTTCAGTGTGTGCTCGCAGCCCAGAAAGCAACCGTATCCTGGGCTGCATCAAAAGGAGCGTGACCAGCAGGTCCAAAGAGGTGATCCTGCCCCTCTGCTCTGCTCTCGTGAGACCTCACCTGGAGCATTGTGTGCAGTTCTGGTGTCCTCAGCATAAAAAGGACATGGAACTGTTGGAACAAGTCCAGAGGAGGCCACGAGGATGATCAGGGACTGGAGCACCTCCTGTATGAAGACAGGCTGAGAGAGTTGGGGCTGTTCAGCCTGAGGAAGAGAAGGCTGCGTGGAGACCTCATAGCAGCCTTCCAGTATCTGAAGGGGATCTTTAAGGATGCTGGTGAGGGACTCCTCATTAGGGACTGTAGTAACAGGACAAGGGGTAATGGGTTAAAACTTAAACAGGGAAAATTTAGATTGGATCTAAGGAGGAAATTCTTTACTGTGAGGGTGGTGAGGTGCTGGAATGGGTTGCCCAGGGAAGCTGTGAATGCTCCATCCCTGGCAGTGTTCAAGGCCAGGTTGGACAAGGCCTTGGGTGTGACATGGTTTAGTGTGGGGTGTCCCTGCTCATGGCAGTGGGGTTGGAACTTGATGATCTTAAGGTCCTTTCCAACCCTAACTATTCTGTGATTCTGTAACTCAGTAGTAGTTGTCTGAACACCTTTGAGTACTGTACATGTGGTGCTGTTGGTAGTGTTGCTCTGCTTGTGAACGTCACTGATAGCTGCGGGTTGGAAGGAGCTGTTCACTTTTGTACTTTTGTATGTTTTTAGTCATAATTTCAGCTGTGGGGTGGTGAAGTGAAGCAGTCAAACTGGCAGCCCTGGGCAGAGCTGCCACTGGATGGACTCTGGGGATGTGGCAGTGGCATGGGCTGTCTGCATGTGTGCCTGCCCTGCCAGCTTTCCATGGGTGACTCCTGACCTGGGGACCTTTTCCCATTATCAGTCTCCCACAGCTCATGCAGGTAGGGAATGGTGGTGGCTGTGTTGCTCTGGAGGAGCTGGGCTGACACCAGCAGTTCTCTCCTGGTGGGTTACAGTTGTTGCATAGCAAAGGACCTGGCTGCAGCTCAGCTGGGTTTTTTTGTGGATTGGGAAGGTGAAGCTTAATCTGGTCACTCCCATTTCTTGTCATAAAGGCAGGCATCTTTATTTTCTTTAATCTGACTTTTTACTGCGACAGTCCTTACCTAGAAAACTCCTTGGAAGCTGGTGAGAGCTCCCGTTGGTTTCTGGGCATGAGGAGGGACCCTGTGCACTGATCTCTGACTTAGATTCTGTGAGGAGCTGAACTTTCTCAAAGAAATCCAGATTGTTGTGTCACTGGTGTGTATTTTATCCACCAGGACCAGGATGACAAATCAGGTGCAGTTTGACACAAGGTTGATTAATGGACGTTGTTGTCTGGTACAGGCTCTATCCAAGCACCTCTGCCAAACTGAAGAGAATGCCCTGGTTTCCTCTCTTTGAGCCATCATGTTGCAGGTCTCATTTTTGCTGTTTCAGAGATCTGTAATTTTTGCTGTTACAGTTCATCAGATTGCCTCACAATATTCAAGTGTACTGGGGGTGAGGAATCCCAGAACTGCCTTGCTTGCTGTGGGACATTCACCAACACTCTGCTTGTTTGACTCCAAACTTCCACCACTCAGCAGCAGCCCACTGTGATATGCTCCAGTTGTGTGTGTTTGCTCCAGGACTCAGATGAGCCAAGGGCCCTGTGTAGATGTCCATGACTTCACTGTGGTCCCTGAAGCTGGGGACAAGCTGACCCGAGTGCTCCTTGTTCAGGAGCGTGGCTGTGCCGAGGTTGGGGTAACAGGGCTTGGGGGAAGCTCCCTTTTGGAAGGATTGAGAGCAGTGCCTCGGGGTTGTTGCAGAACTGGGCACACATTCCCGTGTCCTGCTTAGTCCACAGTATTCCTGAAGCCTTTTTATTGTGGGCGCGATTTGAAATACTTATGTTTGAGCTCCTTATTAAGGAGTAAGCTCCAACAAACCTTGAGAGCAGAGCTTTCTACCTCTGTCACTAGCTGCATCTTGGAGTGGCTTTACCCACCTTTCTGCCATGTGTTCCTGGGGCACCGGTCAACTGCTGAGCTGCCTCTTCCACTGTCCTGCAATGTGAAAGTAGCACCAGATATTCCTTTGTGCATTTCTGTGTATATGGCTTTCGTAGTTGGGGGTTTTCCAAGCACTGATACCCAGTGTTTTCAGTTTGTTCTATGAGGGGATATTTTATTTGCATCTATGTTTTTAGCTATCCTGTGATAACTTGTTGAATATTAAAAAACAAAAATATTTTGCTTCTATTGGGACATTTGTATACTCGCAACTATATTTCTGTAAACAGCTGCAGTCAAGAATAAAATAATGAAAGTTTTCATTTTGCAGTGTAAAGTCTTCTTGTGTTTTTTTTACAAGAGCATCGCTCTGCTTGGGAGAAAACGCTGTTCCTCAGTATGGAATGGACCTGCCTGGGAACCAATGGAGCTGGGTCAGGAAGTACTGGGATGACAAGAGCCTGTGCCAGCCAAGTGTCCCACTGGAGCTGCTGCATGAGAAAAGGCACCATGTCACACCTGTGTTCCTTCTTCACCTTGTGGCACTGAGTCCAAAGTAACCTTTGGGCCGCGCTGCTGCAACCCCAGCCTGCAAATGACCCAGGGTTCCAGGGAATTAATTCAGTCTGAAGCAGAACTGAACCTGTGAGAGGGACCTGGGTGCAATGCAGAGGGCTCCCTGGGATGGTGCAGAGCTCCTCTGCCTGATGGAGGTGATGCCAGAAATCCTAGGCCAAGGTAATGGGAGTTACACCCCTCATCTGCACCCGCAGTGTGTTTATGCTCATGTGCTACAAACACCCCCGAGTTGCTGAGGCTCAGTATGTGTCCCCTTCCTGCTGCCCCCCTTGCAGGAAGAGTCGCCTCCATTGGGACTGTGGGGTCCAGCAGCCAGTTGGTCATGTAAAAAACTACACCAGCGTAAGAAGCAGCTGCAGTTACCCCAGAGCTGGGCAGAACGTTTCACTGCCAAAGACGTAAGCAGATTTATCCAAAAGGCTTTCCCCAGCCTGTACCACTGCCCCAGCACCTCTCCCTTCAGACCTGCACCCACTGCCAGGGTCAGATGTGGCTGTGCCGCAGTGGGGCAAATGTAACCCACTGACATCTACCCTTCTGGAGCTGCTGACCCTGCTGCAGGCACTTGCTACCCACTGGCCTTGTTAGTGCCAGGGGACAAAAGAAAACGCCCCAAGAAACCCTCCCAGCCTCCTCTGTCTCTCGAGGCTCACAGAAAGGCACATGCCAGCCTCTAAGCCCAGCCCAGGCAGACGCAGACACAAAACTGAACCACGGTGCTGTGGGATTTGGTGTTTATTAGCAACACAGCCATGGCTTGCGGGGTCCAGGGAATCGAGCAAGGAAGCCAGTACCTTCCTGCCAGGCTATCCAGGCTGGAGCTTCCCCAGCAACTGTCATCCCCCGGTCACGGCTGCTCTTTGCGCATCAGAGAAGCGTGGAAGTAAAGGCCCAGCCCCTCCGCAGGGCAGCTGCCTCTTCCTAAAGCCATCAGCAGCAACACGCAGGGGGCTCATCCTTCCCTCGCAGCAGCGGCTGCAGGGACCCCTCCGAACACTCACCGCCTCTTCACAAACTTCTTGGTGACGGCGTTGGGGTTGAGGCGCCGCCTGCCCGCGCCCAGCGCCGCGTCCCGGATCTGCAGGTTGGCCGCGCGGCTGTAGACGTCATTCTCGGCAAAGGGCGAGGCCCCGGCGATGTAGTCGGGGTCGAAGACATTGGTTTTCTGCCTGGCCTTGCGGGACAGGCGCTGCTGCGGGAAGGGCTGGTCAGCCACCAGGTGAGGGTTGTTGGCGTGCTTCCCCCCGCGTGGCGCTGGCAGCGGGTACTGCAAGGGAGAAGCAGTTTTAAGCATGCTTTAGGGGCGGCTTGTCACCTTCAGGGACTCAAAGGTGGCCACAGGGGATGAGCTGAACAAATTAAGCTCAAAAGCCACGGGGTTGAGTCTGACATCTGGAGGACAATCACAGCTTCACTTCGATAGCCATGAGCTGATGGTTCCCTCCAAACCCCCCCAGCCACAGGCCAGGCTCTTGTCCCAGGACCCAGCATGTGAGGTACAGGCACTCACCCTGAGCCCTCGGGGGTTCAGCACCTTGGGGTTGCGGGAGAAGTGCATGTGGAGGCTTCCATCATCACTGACACTCACTGCGACCTTCTTCAGGGTCTTGTTACCACAGTGGGGACAGAAAACCTTAGTCATGTCCGAAGTGGTCCTGCAAGACAGGGGCACAGGGGTTTAGTACTCCCCGGGCCATAGAATATGGGATCATCCAAGTAACCTGTAGTGATAGGACAAGGGGTGATGGGTTTAAGCTTAAACAGTAGAAGTTCAGGTTAGATCTAAGGCAGAAGCTCCTCCCTGTGAGGGTGCTGAGGCGCTGGTGCAGGGTGCCCAGAGAAGCTGTGGCTGCCCCATCCCTGGCAGTGTTCAAGGCCAGGTTGGACACAGGGGCTTGGAGCAAGCTGCTCCAGTGGAAGGGGTCCCTGCCCGTGGCAGGGGTTGGAGCTGGGTGAGCTTTAAGGTCCTTTCAAACATACACCATTAGATCAGTCTATAATTCTAAGCACTATGCCAAGGGCAGAGCAGCTCTGCACAACCACACTCACCTGAAGCAGCCGTGGCAGCGCAGGATGTAGCTCCTGGCCTGGCGGATCAGCATGCCATTCACTGCCAGCACGTGGAGGCCCATCTGCAGCAGCACGTTCTGCAATAAGGAGGGAGAGACCAGGATGCTCTGAGCTGGGTCTGCTGGGAGCCTTCACTGGGATCTACTAGCCCAAGGAAGACAGAGGACAATGGGAGCAACACCAATGGGCTTTGTAATGAGGCCTCTGCCACAGAGAGAAGGGCATGGTTTTAAGGTAAAAGAGGCTGTCAGTGCTCAGCCTGTCCAGGTGCTCCTCTGTCTGCTCGCACTGGTTTAACCACCCCAGAGGTTTGAGTAGTTTTGAGAATCCACCAGCCCCACACATGCCTGAGGCTCAAGCTGTCCCATGGAAGA
Organism: Pezoporus wallicus; assembly: GCF_028554395.1. Taxonomy (NCBI): domain Eukaryota; kingdom Metazoa; phylum Chordata; class Aves; order Psittaciformes; family Psittacidae; genus Pezoporus; species Pezoporus wallicus. Next base: position 881,055 of record NW_026636279.1, on the reverse strand, counting down.
CAGGACTGGCACCCACCTGCATGGCGAAGTCCGTGGTGACGCAACCGACCTGGATGCCATTAGGAGCAGTATCACAGTGCCCCGTGTCCTGCTGGACCTGCTTGAGGTTGCTGGGTGTTATCCAGCCCTCATCGTCGCTCTCCTCATCTTCCTCTTCATCAGCACTGGCCTCATGCTCAGACCTCCGGTGCTCCTCAGTGGTCTCTGGGCTAACAGAGATGGCTTGAGCGCTCTGCAGTGGAAGATGACGGCAGTCAGTGATGGCACACGCAGTGGAGGAGGTGGGAAAGGCCAGCTAGACACTAGGGTGGCATGGACAGCAAGGAGAGGAGGCCCTGGGTCTCACCAGCAGCTCCTGCAGCTCCTCCTCGATGCTGGGCAGGGGCACTCGCCAGTACAGGAAGGAGCTGAACTCGTAATTCTCGGATGGGGCTGTGCTGCCCTCAGGGCTTGGCTGGTGCTGCCCCTTCCCAGGGTGCTTGTGCTGTGGAGGACACATGACAAGGGGATCACTTGCCCGCTGCTGCCGGGGGGGGTCTGCAGGACTGCACCCCATCCCCTTCCTTGGAGCACTGCAGCCCCGTCCCTTACCTTGGAGGGCAGGTGGAAGCCAGCGAGGTGTATGGGGGCCTCGGGGTGCCGCGGGGTGGAGCTGAGCTGCACCTGGGGAGGGAGCAGGGGGTTGGGGGAGTGCTCCAGGGTCACATCCCTGGGGACGGGGGACACGGACCCACCTTGTCCTGGGGCTCCCAGCGGAGGCAGCCGGGGCCCTCGGTCTCAGCCTGCAGCTGGCAGGTGAGGGCGAGAACCTGCAGGTCAGCGGCCGAGAGGCTGGGGTAGTCCCCGGTCTTCTTGGAGAATTCGGTCACTGCAGGAGGGAAGAAGGGGAAGGGAAGAAAAAGGAGAAAGGAAACAAAAGGGAAGGAAAAGAGAAGGTAAGGGAAGGAGAAAAAGAGAAGGGAGGGGAAAGGGAAAGAAAGTGGAAAAGGGAAGGGGGAAAAGGAAGGGAAATGGGAAAAGGAAGGAGCGGAGCGGCCGGGCCGGGCCGCAGGCAGCGGGGGCGCCCCGAGGTGCAGAGAGGTCCGGTCCGGTCCGGGACTCACCGAGGCGCAGGAGGTCGGGCCGCGGGCGGCGCAGGTGCAGCTCGCAGGGCAGCGCGGCCAGGCGGCGGCGCGTGGGCCGGTCCCGGATCTCGGCCAGCACCTCGGGCACCGTGTACAGGCTCTGCGCCAGGTCCTGCGGGCAGCGCCGTCAGCGCGGGGCCGGCACCGGCACCCCCCGGCCCCGGGCACCCCCCGGCCCCCTCCCGGTACCTGCAGCGGGGCCGCGCTCAGGAACGCGCCGGTGTCGGCCACGACGTGCGCCACGCGCGCCATGCCCAAGAGCCGCCGCGCTGCACGCCGGGAGATGTAGTCCTGCGCTGAGCACGCCGGAAACGGCGCCCTCCGCCGGCCGCGTGACCGCTTCCGGGCCGTGCGGTCACGTGACCGGTTGGTGTCATATGACGGTGGACGGTGGAGACGGAAGCGGAGCTGTCGCTGGTAACTCGGGGGACGGGACGGGACGGGACGGGACGGGACGGGGCGGGACGGGGCGGGACGGGGCGGGGTGGGGCTGGGCTGGGATTCGCTTCCCTTCCTGTATGGCTCGGTCCCGCTCCGGCGCTCCCGCCCCGTGGCCAGGGCCCGATGGGGCGCTCCTGGAGCCGCTCCGCTGCGGGCTGTGCTCCGGTACCGACTTGGCGAGGTGAGGCCCTGCCCGGGGCGGCACGGCCCGTGGGAAGGGATTCCCCGGCCGCCGCCTGCCCCTCGCAGCGTCCGCGGGCGAGGACAGCGGAGTTTGGCTTTGGCCGGTGCGCTCTGCCTCTTGCCGCCTTCTCCCGCGGCCGTCGCTGCCCCTCCCAGCTGCGTGTGGGGCGAACCTGCCCCGAGGCAGAGCCCGGCGGGGTCCCGCGGTTGCTGCCGTCGCTCTGTGCCCTCGCGTTCGCGCGGAGGCGCAGGGCTGCCCCCTGCCCCGGGAGGCGAGGCCGGGCACCGGCGCGGGAAGCCAGGCAGGGGAAGCTGGGGAGGGGCGCCCCTGGTCTTTGCAAGAGGGAAACCTGCAGGCGTGGGGGCACAGGGCGGCTCGGAGCAGGGAGCAGTGTGGGTGGGAGGGGGGAAGGTTGGTCAGAGTGGAAAGCTGTGCTTGGGGATCGGCCCTGGGCACAGAGGGGTCCTCTGGAGGTTGAGAGGTATTTAACGTGACTCAGGACATCAAAGCAAGCAACAGAGAAAGGGTACAGGGTCAGGAAAAGAAAAATTAGGAAGAGCCAAAATCAAGAGGAAAAAAAAGATAGACCCAGCCCGAATGGGACAGGTCTCCGATGGCATCTTTTGTGGGAGGATGCAGTGAGGAAACCGGTGGCTGGGTCCTGAGGTCTCACATATCGTGGGATGATCAGGCTGGTTTGTAGGGCTGTCACAGTGGTCCCTGCTGTGGGGCCTTGGCCCTTACAACAATACCTGAGGTACAGGTCACTAATGGTGGTGTGAGAAAGGCCCCAAAGGACAAGTTTGCTGTTGGTCAGCCCCGGGGCCTGGTCAGAGCCTGGTGCAGGAGGGGCACCTGTGCCTGGCTGTGTTCTGTGGGTCTTCTTAATGGTGTTAATGAAGTAAGTGGTGATGTGAAGCTGGGGAATAAAAACAAACTCAGGAATAACAATAACCTAGGGGAAGGTTGGGGTGATCTGCGGGCTGGGATAATTGGAGTAGAAGTAACCATAGTAAGAGCAAGTGCAATTAGTCTTGTGTCAGCTCTCCCCACTGGGGAGCAGGTGGGATCAGCATGTGCTAGTGAGCGTTCTGCTACCTCCTGCTCTGAGACAGGGGCCATTGTGGCACCAGGTGAGGTTTTCCAGGCAGAGGCAGGGATTGTTCCAGGCACTGGCTGGCTCTGGGCTGAACATGGGGTGCTGTGCAGGTTTGCTGTGCTGAGGGGGTGAGGGGCTGTCATGGTGAGGGGCTGGAGAGTGGAGACCCTGGTTTGTGAGAGGGATATATAAGGATCCTGGCTTTGGGATGAAGCTTGATTAAGTCTAATGATGTGGGGAGAGAGCAGGAATGAGAGTGAGACTCCTCTGCAAGGAGGGAGCTGGTAGAGGCTGGAATGTTGGAGATGCTCTTGTCTCCTTTCTGTGCTTTTATCCCAGTCAGGTTGGCCGGTGCTCCTGCTGAGGCTGGGTAGGAGTGTTGACCTTGGCTTTGGTGGCCGTGGGGGAGGCTCAGATTTGGCCTTGTCACTGCCCCTGACAACACGATTGAGGATCCTCTTTGCTTCTGCCCAGGGGTGGACAGCGAATGCCCCCATCTGCCCCACTGTGTCGGTGGCTTGTGCAGACAGGGACCCTCTGCTCTATGACCCTGATACCCACCACAGCCACATCCTCTCTAGCTCCTCAGCCTGGGGAGTGCAGAGAGGAGGGGTGCTGCCCGCAGGCTCAGGAGGACGGGGCGAGTCAATAGCTGCTCCTGTGGTCCCAGACCGAGCACCTCGTGCTTCTGCATGATACGTGACCTCATCCTCCTGCTCCCTGCTCGGTTCTTTCGGCCGAGCCCCGTGACCTGCCGGGTGCTGCAGCCTGCCTCCTTCCTGCCTGCTGCCTGTCCTGGTGACTGACTCCAGGGGGGAGCTGCAGCCGGAGGGGCAGGGGGAAGCGCTGTGCCTGTGGTGAGTGTGGCGTGGCGCCGGAGAGCAAGGAAGTGGTGAGTGCTTGAGGAAGTGGAGGTCTGGGCTTGCAGGCGGCTCTGCAGTGTGATCCTTCCCTGTGTTCAGAGCAGCCGCCGTCCCCGTCCCGTCCACGCTGTGTTAGAGTAGATGGGACTGATCTTCCCGTGGGACTTTGCTGCCAGTGAGAGGCCCTTGCTGTCCGTGAGGATGTGGCTGCTTCCCCATGCTGTGACTGTGCCTTCCTCTATTCTGCTGGTGTCACTGCACTGTCCTTGCGGAGAGATCCCCTGCGTGGTGGCCATGCAGGCTGCTGGGGAGCCGATGTCGCTGCTCCGGAGCACAGAGCAGGGTGTCAGACAGTGTTTTGGGAGCTCCTCATGCTGGCTGTGATCAGCAGCGACCTTTGGGTCGGGGTGAGCTGCAGCCACCAAAATGAGGTGTCCAAAGGGCTGGCACTGCCCAGCCTGGCTCGGGTCTCCTCAGGCCACGGCAGTGTGGTTGAGGAGGGGTTTGTCTCCCTGAGGCCACAGTATTGCCATTGCCTCTGGTGAAGGGCTGATTTACCAGCAGCGAGAGGGAACCTGTGTTCACCGGGCATGTGCCTGTCCATTGCCAAGTCTCCCCACCAAGTGGGTCACTTGCAATGGTATCGTGGCTACATTTGGGCTCAGAGGGGACCTCAGCGAAGCTCTGGCTTCCTGCACGCAGTGGGACTGGTGCTGAGGGCTCTCTTCTCTCTCTGCTTCCAGACAGGGGTGATGCCATGGCCGCTGCAAGCTCCAGCAGGGCCAGGGCTGGGCCACCCTGTGAGAGGTACCAGCTCGCTGTGAAAGGTAGGTCCTGCTGCCCCAGCGAGGTGGGGCCGAGCCCCGTGCTGGGGAACCTGGATTTGGGTGCTTCTGGTCTGGGTGTGTGGGGAGACCTTCGGGGGGAGCCGGGGATGGGGATGGCGGCGCTGCCTTGTGCCCCATGGACGGCCGGGTGAGCGGGGCGGCCATCGGCTGCGCTGTGCTGCTTCCGACCCCCGCGTCTGCCGCGGGGACCTGGGTCCGTGGCCCTGCCAGGGCTGCAGTGGCCGCGAGGTGGCTCCCGACTCCTGGCGCTGCGGCCCCAGCTCAGCCCCACAGCGGGCACCGCTGGGCTGGGGGGCAGCTGAACCGCACCCGCTGGGTGCCTCAACCCAGCGGCTCCGCAGAGTCCCCTTGTCCCCCAGCCTTGCTCCCAAGCGCTGGGGTAGGGCAGTGTCTGTGGGGACTGTGATACTCCTGCGGCCTTCGCGTGTGGGGCTGAGCTCTGTGTGTAGCTGGGGACAGGCAGTTATCAGGGGCTGGTGATGGGAGCACCCAGATCAGACCGTTGCTGCCATGAGGTTGCTGCCATTGCTTCCCCTTCTTCCAAAAGCACCCTGAGCTGGCAGAGCTCCCCAGAGGGAGGGATGTGGGGCAGCGGACAGGGTCTCCCATATGGCTTCCTGACTCCGTCTACCCTCCTACCCAGTGGTGTCCCTGAGGCCCAAGGTGAACAGCCGCCCGTCGCGGATGACCTGCTATGTGGAGGTGACGGGCGACGGGCTGCCCAGTGAGACCAAGAAGACTGGGAAGCAGATTGGGAGCTCTGAGGTGCTGTGGAACGAGATCCTCATCCTGTAAGTCCTCATCCTGTGAGCCCCTGGCATGGGGCTGGTGCTAGGACTGGCCCTGTGTTCCCTGTAACCCTCTGTGTATCCTCGGTGCTGTCTGGTGTAACCCTCTGCGCTATCGGCTGGGGCCACTCGGGTGTCAGAGATCATTGCCCCTAGATAAGGATGCTGCAAAGGGCAGCCAGGCTGGGAGGGCCACTGTGAGGGATGTTTCCCATTGCCCTGTGCCCTTGCCTGCCTCCCTCTGCTCCCTGGATTTGGCCTGGCACTACCCCCTCCCTGAGCATGGAATGGGTTGAGACCACAGCGGTGACCCCGTTCTTTGGTCTCTGCAGGAACGTCACGGCTCAGAGCCACTTGGACCTGAAGGTGTGGAGCTGCCATACCCTGAGGAATGAGCTCCTGGGCATGGCCTCCGTCAGCCTCAGCAACCTGCTGAAGAACGGTGGGAAACGTACGTACGAGCCGGACACCGTGGGGGCCCAGGCCTCTGCCCTGCCTGGGGTCCTGCCCCTCTCCTGCCCACAGGTGTGTGTGGAGGAAAGGTGGTGGCTGCAGTGGCTCCCGTGCAGCCCCTGCCCCGGGTGGGAACAAGGCACCAGTGTGTGCCCCGTCAGGGCCGGGGTGTGACAGAAGCCGTGCCTCCTCCCTTAGCCAGGGTGCTGCATCCTCCACGGAAACACAAACCCTGCAGCTATTTGCTGCCATTTGTGGTCTCCAGCGTGTGGCTCGTGACAGCAGCTACAGCATAAAGGCGGCCATTCAGGGCTTGGGCTGGAAAAGGCTCACTCTGTCTTTTCCAAGCACAGCTCTGCTGCTTGTGAGACACAGACCTGGTATTGAGTGGGGAGAGGGGCCTCCTGTGCCCTGGGGGGGATTTGGGGCTGGTTCAGACTGTCCCCAGTGCCAGGGGCTGGGATGAGCTGCTTCCCCTGGCACTATGGAACTGTGAGGTTGTCCCCTGTGTGGACAGGCTGCTGTGCCCCTGGGTGGCACCTTGTCTTGCTGGGGCAGTGAGGGCTCCATGGGGAGCTGTGCTGCTGCTGCCACTGCCTTCAACTCACAAAGCCAGTGATGTCCTAAATGTCCCCCCCAGGTAGCTGCAGGGCTGGGCTACCTGTTGCTTGGGCTGCTGCTGTCAGGTGGTCTGCAGTGCGGGTCTCTGCCCCAGGGCACCCTTCCCTGCAGGGTTTTCTTCCTGAGCCATGCAAATGCCATGCGGGGCTCCAAGGGCTGCTGCTGCTCCCGCTACCTGCCTGCTCCTCTGCAGGGGCACAATCGGCTCTTTCATTAGCAGGCCTCCCAGGGGGGCATGTGGAAAATGAATGGAAAAGGCAACTGGCTGTTGCAGCTTGTCTGTTAACATCCACCAGAAAAAACGTGTCAGATTTTTCCTTGACACCGAGAGCTGGGAGGGAGGATTCTTAAAGCTGCAGAGCCTGCCCTTCCGGGAAGGTGCTGCTGTGGGCTGGGAGCAACCTGGCACTGCTGTGGTCAGCCATGTGCTGTTGTCTGCCCGTCTGATCTAGCCTGGAGCCTGCTCCCTCCTCTCCTCTGCAGACTTGCTGCATGGCCTTTGCTGCACCTCTCCGTGGGCCAAAGACTGCTGCTGGTCCCCCAGAGGTCCCATGTGAGCCTGCATCCTTTGGAGACCCCTTCCTTGGGAGGGTTTCTCACCTGCCAGCCTAGGGAAGTGGCCAGGTCACACAAGGGTGTGCAAAGGGCATCTGGGAATTCAAGCCCTCCCAAGTTGGATATGTAGTGTTCTTATGCAGCCCACAACCCTCTGCCTGGACAAGGCAGTGAAATGCATGAGGATGCTGCTGCTGCTGGTGGGGGCCTGGCCATTCTTTCAGCAGTTCTTTCCCCTCCTGCATGCTCAGCAGGAGTGTGCAGTCCCCAGGGCTTCTGCAGGGCAGCAGACATGCTTTCTGGTTCAAATGAGTTTGTAATGGCATTAGGGAGGTTTTCTGTAAGTTACTGTTAATCGAGTTTAGCTGTGGCCTTTGGTTTGTGTCCCTGTAGTTGTTCTACTTGGTCCAGAAGAATTGTTCTGGTTGCTCTGCCTTTAGGTAGGGGTGGTGTTCTCACTGCTGGTGACGTCCGTGCAGTGCATGCAGGGCTCCTGCCTGCCAGGAAGACTCTAGAGCTCCCTCTGTTCTTTCCTTCTGTTGGCCCTCTTGCCAAGCACGCCTCACTTCAGGTGGAAGAGTCTCAGCTCTGAGGCTTGGAGCCTGGAAAAAGAGCTCAGTGACGAGCCTGGTCAGGGCTGAGCTCCCAGGCAGACTGGGAGAGCTGCTGGAGGTAGCAGCCCGAGCTGTTGAACAGGAGCTCCTGCCCCTGGAGGGTCCAGCCTTTGGACTTGCAGTGCTTCCCAGGGCCTTGGCAGTGCCTCCAGGGCCTCTCCTCTGGCAGGCAGCACCCTCCTGCTTTCAGAGGGGATTGCTGGGGAGAGATGGCCGAGAATGGGCTCAATCACGGGAATCGAGCTGGAGCCTTCCGTGGAGCTGAGCTGCTCCCAGGCTCCGGTGAAACAGCCAGTTTCACAACAACCAGAGCCCTCTGCCCTGGTCCCTGAGCCCTCCCTGCTGCAGAGGAACCTCTTTGTTCCCAGGTTCCAGGAGCTCCTCGCCTGCCCCTCCCGTGGGGCTGGCCTCGTACCACAGTCTGCGTGGAGGCTGGTGCTGGGTCTTGCTGGTTTCTGCTGGTCCTGCCATGTGCCTAGCAGTGCGTGGCTGAGCCAGGCTGCATCTCCCAAATGAAGGCGCTCGCTTCTATTGCTTGCTGCTCAGGTTGTGAGTTCCACCAAGAGGCTCCTGTTCCTGGAGTGGCACCATGTGCCAGGGCTTTACAGACCCTGCACAGCCTTTGCCTTGCCTCCTGCTGTGCCCCAGGCAGAGCTGCTGGAGCTGGGCCCTGTGGGACCCTCCAGGAAGCCAACAGTGACCCCCAAACCTCTGGAAAGCTGCAGCTTTTCCCCTGTCATGGATGCAGTGTCAAAGGAGCTCTGCTGTGTGCCCCAGCAGCAAACACTGTTAGCAAGGAGTCATGAAGCAGAGGCTCAGACCTGCTGGTGTGGCTGGGCCATGGTCTCACGGAACTAGTCATCCAAGCCAGGAAGTCACAGTGAGGCTTGGACTGTGCCTACCCTGCATCACCTTTTGGGTGTCATGTCCTGAATGTCCTGCATAGCTGATGGGACCACGGCCACCAGCACTGTCCCCGTGCCCTAGCCATCCCTTTGGATGGGAGGATGCTGTCTGTGCCTGAGCCAGCGTGTTAGCAGGGTCCACTGGCTCTGGTCCTGTAACCTCCCAGGACTGTTTTTGTAGACAAAAACAGAGCCAGTGGGCCTCTGACCAGGCCTTCTCCTCCCATCCTGTCTTCTCTCCCAGGCCTGTGATGGTTCAGAGAAACGAAGCAGAAATCTGAGGTTCTCCAGGTTATACCTGGCAGATGCATGGAGTGGGACACAGTTGTATCTAAGCTGTTTGTGGCCAAGACTGGACCAGCAGCATGAGCAAAGCTTCCCACTGCCTGGGGAGACTTAAATTTTACCCAGGACAGTAAACATTATCCCTTCCCCTACACTCTGGGCTCCTTCTTGCTTTAGGGATGGCTGTGGAAGTCCAGCTTTCCCCCTGCTTCTTCCTGGGGGAGCCTGTAGCCACAGCATGGAGTCATTGCTTTGGCTGCAGGTATGCACAATGGTTAAGGAAGGAGCACCAGGGAGAGGGGTGCTTTCCACCCCCCAGCCCTGAGCTGTGGTTAGCATGGGGGACCCTGAGACTCCAGGCAAGCTGGCTTGGTTCGGTGCTCCCACTGATGTATTTGTTGCCTTGCCTTTTCTGCCTGGTGCCAGGGTGATTTCAGGGCATGGTTCTGGCTCTTGGATGTGATTCTTCTGTGGATTGATGAGGGGAAAAGGAGGTTGGTGCTTTTTGGGTAGCCCAGAGGATCTGCTTATCTTCTGTCTGCATAAGCAGCAGTCCCAGCTGCTCTGGAGGGGTGATGATGGGTACAGATTTGATTGCATGGAACCGCTTGAGTGGAAACTGGCCTTAGCAAACAGTGGAGCTGTGCAGCGAGGGTTTGGGAGCAGAGAGGGTGGGAAGCGCTGTCTGTCTGTCAGCCTGGAAATCTTCCTGGCTGCGTGTGCGGAGATGGAGCCACCTCACCCAGGGAAGAGGCAGCGGGGCGCTGCCTCCTGTGAGACAGCTCCCTGGCGTTTGTGTCCACGGATGTCAGACGTGTGTGGTTGCAGGCGCAGCTCGGGGCCGTTATCGCGCTGGCTGCTACCAACTTCGTTTCGTGGAACTGTAAATCCGCTTAATGGGCTGGGTGGGAATTGCAGCTCACCTCTGCTAAATGGGAGCTCTGATGCTGCGTGCGGGGCGCTGGAAGTAGCTGAACTGAGACCTTATTGAGGCCCAAATCACCCCCAGACCCCCTCCCAAAATAATAATAATAATCCTTCTGACATTCTGGCTGCTGGCAGGACACAGGCAGCCTTTGTGCTCAGCCGCTCAGGGGACCCTCTGTTGGTGCAACAGCAATGTCCCTTTGTGCGTCCCGTGTGCTGGATGGGGACAGTGAATGGAAGGTTCTGCTCGTGTTTATTTTCTTTAAAGAAGCTGAAGGGGGTGGAGGGGGAGAAGGAAGCTGGCTGGGAGGTTCATGTTCACATCCTCCACTTGGAGACACCTTGTCTTAGCTCCAACGCTGCCGCCCCTCGGCCGGGCGCCGGCACAATGAGGGCTTGTGCAGCTCCAGGGGGAAGAGCCGCTCACACAGGGGGATGGAGGAGACCCCCGGAGCGTGCGGGCGCAGCTTCTGCGTGGCTCTGAGAAAGTGCAAATTCCGATGGCTTGGAGCAGCCAGGGAGAAACAGGGTCTGGATTTGTTCGGGGTTTTGGCTGTGCTCTGTAGCATCTTCTATCTCAGGCTCTTAAATCTGAGATCAGTTCCCTTTGGAAGCAAACTGAGAGTAACTCCTTTAGGCAGATGGGTAAGACCAGGCTTCCTTGGTGGGTGATCGGTGGGTAATGAGCAACCCCAGAGCTGGGCTCCAATCTCCACGCTGTGTCCCTGTGACCGTGGGCTCCTGCTGCGCCTGGGCACCGGGGGCACCTGCCTCCTTCGCACTAAACCTGAAAAAACCCTGTCACAAGATCCATGTGTCCTGCAGCCCTGTTGTCACTACAGACTCCTGCAGCCCTGCCAGTATATCTCACCTCAGAGCTTGAGATGAGATGAGGGGTCCATGGGGAGCGGACCATCCTCCTCCTGCTCCCACTGGCAGATACCGCACCCTGTCCCTGCAGGAGACTGGGACAAAGCAGGTTGCTAAAAAATGGTGCCATTGTGTCATGAGCAATCTGTGTATAATAAGAATATTATTTGAGTAAATGAGTCAGAAAGTGTCTGGGCTGGTGTCCCAGGCTGGTACAGCCAAACTTTTCTGGCCTTCTTTGCCAGAGCTGGGTGTTTTGGTCCTGCTGGCTCTGGCAGGCATTGCTGCGATGGTGTGAGAGCCCAGCCTGCCCATGGCATTGAGCATCATGGTGTTCTTCTGTTGCTTGTGGGCACCGAGGGTCATGTTCTGTGGGGATGCAGCCCTGCAGTAGGTGTGGAGGAGGTTGTGGGAGGCCTGCAGGCAGCCCCTCTGCACTGCGCCTTGCTTCAGCCGTGCTGTGCTGTGTGCTGGTGGCTTCCCAGCTTTCCTCACCCTGCTGCTCCCTGTAGGAAGCTGACAGGAAGCCTCCAGGGGAGCTTGAAGGGTGGTGGGTGTCCATGGTGCAGGGCTGTGCCTGCCAACACGTGTTGGTGAAACAGGGCAAGCACTGGTTCTTGAAGTGCTGCTGGGTGTCCTGGTGTGTGGCACCATGCAGGTCACCAGCTCCTCTTCCTCGTCACTCCAGCCGCTTGCTCTGTGCCCAGGTGATGTTCCCAGGGCCGTTACCTCTGGCAATGCTGCGGTACCTGGCTGTGCAGGGAGCTGAGGCTGGCAAAGTCTTGCCAAGCTGCTGGAGCCGAACTGGCTGGTGATGGAGGGGAGTGGAGCTGGCAGCTGCCTCCAGCAGCCTCCCAGCCCATGTCACCCACTCCAGAAGCTCCCGTGAAGGTGGTCTGATGCTGCAGTAGTGTTTCTGTTTGGGGGCAGCAGCCCTTTGTGCCAGTTTTGTTCAGTAGAACTCATATGCAGGGATGCGGATGAAGGGATGCGCTTGGGGTTTTCCTTTGCTGCTTACCTGGGTTTACTAGGTGGCATGAGGATATCCCTGATTCTGAAAGATGCTGCTTGTTCTTCTGCAGCAGGACAGGGCTTCAGGCATCCTTTAGCATGTAGCCATCAGCCTGCTTCATGTCCCAGGCATCTGCTGGTAGTTGCCCTCGTGCAGAACCCTTCTTGTCCCATGTGTTGTTCCAAACCAGATGAATCCCTTGGCTTTCCTGACGCAGTCTCCCATACAGCTCCAGCTCCTGGATGTGTGAGCCATGGTGGTGTCAGATGTCACATCAAGGGCCTCCGGGGCAGCTTGTTACACAGGGTGGTGGGACCCAGCTTTGTGAGCAATGGCTGGTGAAAAAGGGTCTCCCTTGGAGCTGGGGCTGGGGCTGGCTGGGTGTCCTCTGGTGGTGCTGGTAGGTACCTGTAGGTGTGGGGCCATTGCTGGTGGTGCTTGTCCTGAGGGATTGGGTACATTGTCCTTTGGGGATATGGGAGTGCTTGGAGGGGACCAGGAGGCTAACGTTCGATCCCATGGGGGAGCTTGGGTGGCGGAGCCATCCACGGTTGGCATCCTGAGTGATGACTGCTTGGTCTTTTTCTCCGTGTCCTCTCATCTTCCAAAGTGGAGAACAGGCAGCTGACCCTGGACCTGCAGACGGAGAACAAAGGCAGCGTTGTCTCCGGCAGAGAGCTGACGATTTTCCTGGACGGGCCCACTGTTGATCTGGGAAACCTGCCTAATGGCAGTGCCGTGACAGAGGGTGAGTGCCGCCCGGCTCCACATGCATGCGGCAGCTCTGTGCTCGAGGCGGTGAGCAGCAGCGGGGCTGAGAGCACCCCCGGCACCCCCGAGCCAGCGTCCCAGTGCCAGCAGCCGCCTCCTCTCCCAGGTAAGGCTCCGGTCCCTGCCCACCCTGGTCTTGTGCACGGGCTCCCCTGGGAGCGAGTGTGTGGTGGGGCAGGAGCAGGAGTGTCAACAGGCACGATGGCCTGAGAGCAGAGGCCCTGCTCCAGCCCTCCAGCTGCCCATGCAGCTCAGCCCCTTCCCTTGCTGCCCTCTGTGGACTGGGAAAAGGCTTCTGTATTTAATGTACCCCGAAAAGGGCTCCCTGTGGCAGAGTGTATGCAGAGACATTGACTGTTGTCTGTCAGGGGAGCGAGTAGAGTTTGTGCTGAACAGGGGCTGCTGCATTGCTTTCCTTTAGCTCCTTCTCTTCGTCACTGGGAGATGGAGGGTGCTGAGGCATGGGAAGAAGTTTCCTAGAGAAGTGGTAAATGCTGTACTTCTGGCAGTGGTCAAGGCCAGGTTGGACAGAGCCTTGTGTGGCATGGTCTGGGGTGAGGCGTCCCTGCCTGTGTAACCAGATGATCTTAAGGTCCTTTCCAACCCTAATTATTCTATGATTCTGTGTACCTGTGATTCTAGATGTGGGAGTCGTAAATGTGGCCACTCTCCTGGTGCTGCCAGTTCTGCATTTACCTTCCTAGTGCTGTACTTGGAACCATGGGGTGCTGTAGGGACGGGCTGTGCCATGGCATGGAAGTGAGCAAGGAGAGCACCTCAGCGTAAAAGCGGGGGTCCCTGTGTTCTGGTCCCTTCTGGAAGGAGGAAGGGAAGGAGGGTAGAACTAGTAGGTGTCTCAGCCATTTTCATCACCCATTTTTTCTTCCCCCATTCAGGGTCCCAGCTGCCTGGAAGGGATCCCAGCAGCATGGCTGCAGGCATGGAGGGCAGACACCAGCCTCCCAGTGCAAACTTCTTTGGAAGCAGACCAAGGTAAGGGTCCTCACAGTTCAGTTTTCAGCGGTTGCTGGGGCCTTGAGGTAGCTGGGGAATGTTTGGGTTGTCCTTGTGCAGCAGACGCCGCTTTGGGTCTTCCAGTGAACCCCAGCAAAGCAGCCCACGGGAGGTTTGGAGCAAGCCAACCTCCTGAAGGACAACAGAGTGGGAGGTACTGGGGGTGGCCATACAGCTGAGGTGCAGCTGACGTGAGCCTCTTTTGAAGTATGTGTTTCTCAAGGAATATCAGGTCTGTGATGGCCCTGACAGTTTCCACCAGTTGCTCTATTGGCAGCCGAAGGAACGGTCCACTTGGGGAGATGGAGCAGGCTGCGATAAAGCAAACCAGCTGGTCTGCAGGGGTCCCTTCCTGTTGTTATAGGCACCTTGGTTCTTGCCTCAAGCAAGGTACTGGGCCAGGCTGGGAAGCACAATGCCCCTGTGGGTGATGGTCACAGGGGGATGCTGTGGAAGGTCCAGGGATAACGGGAGAAGCAGAGCAGGCAAAGCTGCAGGGAAATAACAGCTGCTTCCAAAGGAAATGAGCTGCTTGGGCACCAGGCCATCCTCTGCCTGGCACTGTGCCCTTCCTTGCCTTCTTACTGGGCTGGAGTGGCTCAGCGCTGCTCCTTTTGGAGCTGTAGTTATTGAGAGACATGTCACACTGTCAACATGGAGTTGAATTTAACACCTATTTATATTTTCAGAGCATGGCAGTGGCCCAGCAGCCTATACAGATGTTCTGGTTAGAAGTGTGCCTGTAGAGAGGGCGCCTGCAGCCTGCCTGATGTGCTGTTCTGCATGCCCCCAGGCTTAGGAGCACTCCCAGCAGCAAGCTCCATACCTTGAGCCTTTCTCCTCCTCCTTCCTCTGCCAGACACACGCAAGAGATGAGTAAAGGGGAAAAATGTTTTTGACTCTGAAGTGAGACCCTGTCCTTCCATATTGTGGGTTTGTCTCCCACCGAGGAGGAAGTGGGACAGGAAACTGGGAGCAGGTTGCTGAATGCAGTTTGTGCCCTTTTGTTGCGGTTGCTCCTCTTGATTCCTGCTGTCCAGGTGTTAAAGCCTTCTAAGGGGTGAGAGAGTGCTCAGTGTCCTGACAGGAGCTGGACTTTGCAGCCACTTAGCAGCTATCAATAGGTGCTAGAAAACATGTAAGGAAGTTGGAGGCTCAGCCTGATGGCTGCTTGCTCTTAATTCCTAACTGCTTATGGATGATCTGTAAGTACTTCCTGTTTTTGGTATCCTCTTGACCTGTCAGCATGTGAGATAAGTGTGCTGAGTTCTGGACAGTGCTTCTGCAGGGGACCTTCTGAGACCTTCCAGGTGTGCTTGCAATCATTAAAAATCCCATGGCTGCTCTGGCACAGGAAACTGCCCAGGAAGTTTTCAGTTCATGCTACACTCACCTGAATTTTTAGGGTTGTTCTGGCTATATGTACCCACCGTGGAGGCAGCTGCCTTCTCCAGAGTAGAGGATGGGTCCTTTGCGCTTGGGAATGCTGTTTGATGTTTGCTCTATTTATACACAGAGCCACGTTTATTTTCATGGGCTTGGTGATGGATGCTGGCAAACTTGCTCACTGGCAGGATGGAAAGAAAAGGGCCATTCTTTGCTCCTCAGCTATTTCTACACTGTCCCCTCAAGGGAAACTGCTTGATCAGGACTTCTCTTTCTTCTCCTGAACAAATGTCATCTTGGGATTTGCTGCTAATCTTGGTGATGGGGTGTGAAATTCCACAGCCCTCTGTTCAAATTGAAAACAGTGCCCAGAGGTCCCCAGCTGAGAGCTGGTGCCCTGGGTGCCAAGAGAGTTGCCACAATGTCCAGTTTGTCTTGTGATGGCCAAAGGGGCCTTTTCTGACAGCACGGGATAAAGTAGCCTGGTTTGCTGCTTGCCTTATGCAGAGGCTTCAGCTGGTGAATCATGTTGGTGTTATTATCTAGGCTTGGCTGTCAGGAACTGCTGTCACCTGTCACAAGCTCGTGAAAGCTCCAGTGATTCCTTCAGTGAAGCATCCTTTGATTCATGTGCTTCTGTGACGTCCAAAAGTGACCTCTCATCTAGTGATGGGCATGAGCATCCCTGCGGCCTGGGTCCCTCAGATGAAGTATTTCCCTTCGTGAGACCCCCTTGCTCTGCAAAGCCCCATGTGTGGGTGCATTATGTCCCCAGGCATGTGGCTTCGCCACCAGTTGCAGCCCTGGCCCAGGCAGAGGGGAGGCAGGCAGTGCTGTGTGGTGGGTGTGCTGTCTACTGCTGCCAGGGGCTGCTCAGGTCCTTGGGGGACAAGCTGGGAGGTTGGTCTGGGGTCAGCTGGAAGGCGAGGGGGGTAACAGGAATAAACTGGGTTCAGGGTTTCAGAGCCAGGTTCAGGGTTTTGGAGCCAGGTGCCTCTTTGGGGGCACATCCTGCCGCCATGGGGTGAGGGGCTGTTCTACTGCCCCAGCTCGAGGGTGCTGCTGCACTGGTGCCATCTCTGCTTCAGGCACTGCAGGTGTGAGGGCTGGGTGCTGGGGACATGGCTGGTTTGTCCCCCTTTTGCAGGTGCAGGGGGAATTTCTCAGCTCCATGTTTTGGGAGCCCATGTGGCACTGGGGCTCTCCCGGTTGTGTTTCCCAGTGATCGTGCCTGATTCCCTGCAGCCAGCACTGGCTCCTGGCTGCGTGCACTGCCCTCTCTCCTCTTTGGCTGCAGTTTGGTATCTGGTGTGCTGAGGGAGATCGAGACCGGTGCAGTCACCTATCCTGGCATCTCATGTCAGGACCTTTTGGCCACTGCAGCAGGTGGCCAAAATCTGAGTTTCATGCCCAGATCCCACATCAGCCACTGTGGTATGGGGGCACTGCCTTGCCAGAAGGTGGGGAGCCAAAAGGTTGATGTCTCCCTGGCTGACACCAGTTTCCTCTTTGGCATGATCTGCTCCCTTTGCCCCCAGGCCAGGAGGGGCAATGGGGCAGAGCACGCGATGGGGCAGCCACCCCTGGTCGCCAGTCAGTGGGACGTAGCAGGGGTCTTGTCAGTTGCCTGGGTAATGGGCTGCCTTCCCCAAGCCCTGTTTTGTCCCAGTGGCATGGCTGTAAGAGGCTGTTCCCATTTGTGCTCTGCCTTGTTTTCTCCCCACTCCTATTTTAGGAGCATGTTCCCAGCCCTGCTGCTCTCACTGGGTTTGTTTCCACGCATCTATTAAAAGACAATGCCCAGATGGGAGCAGTCGTAGGAGGGCTGGGCTGGGTGGCGGGCTGCCTAATTCAGGCCTGGTAACCCTATGTGGCCGGCTGGCAGCCTGGAAACATCCTGTTTTGGTTTCTAAAAACTCCCTGGACAGCTCTGAGCTCATCTGTGCTGCTGAGCAGGGCAGGGACCAGATCCATCCCCTGCCTCGGGCGCTGCTCCCGGTGGGACCAGCTCCTGCCATGGTACCACCTGCCCCGCTCCCCTCTGGCGGGTGCTCTGGGGCCCACACTGTCTCCCAGCCTTGCCGTGGGGTGAATGTGCAGAGGTGGGTCCTGGATGGCTTTTGCGAGGTGTGTGGTGCTACTGTGCCCCATTGAGCCCCATGGGCAGACAGTGAGGAGCAGCCTTCACCTCCTGACGGGGGGAAGAGGAGCCTGTTCTGCCTCAGCAGCAGCTCCAAGTCCTCAGGTCCTGGTGGCCAAAGCCAACCCCAGCATGCAGTGATGTCCTGGGGGTAGCCAGGGTTTCTGGGGTGGGTTCAGTGTCTGAGGAACCCTTTTGTGGGGCTGCCCTCCTGGGAAGGTCTGGAGCTGTTCGTAGTGGCCCCAGTGGCTTCTGCTCATGGACTGCTCTGCCCATGGCTCTTATCTGATTTATTTTTGACAGCCGTCTCTGACTTTCCCATGTCTCCTCCTGATCCCAGCCCTTCCTCTGCCCACTGTTGTGAGCAGCTCTGGAGCCGGTGGGAGGAACCAAGGGCTTGCTGGAGCTGGTGAGGGTGGCATGACTGATGATGCACCCAGCCACGGCCAAGCTTCTGTCCCCTCCCAGCTCCAGCCCTGAGATGTGGGGACAGTTTGTGGGTTTTGCCCTTTTAAGGGGAGAATTTGGCTGAGCAGACAGGCTTCCTCATCCCTGCGGTCCTCACCCTCTGTGTTCACAGCCCTCGGCTGTGATCCTGGGTGGAGGTGGCCAGGCTCTGCCTCTGGTCCCCTGGCCCTGGATGCAGGAAGGCAGCATCCCCCTCCTGCCCTGTCCCCTTCCCTGCCTGCAGTAACAACCTGGCTCTTCATGAACGTGAAACCCCAGCCTTTTCCTCAGTGCCTCTGGGCTGTCTAAGGGGTTCAGGGCTGTGAGAGGGGGAGAGTTTGCTTTGGGGGTGCTGTAGGCGCTCTGCCCACAGAGGTCAGGCTGCCCCGGCCTCCAAGGCAGGGAGCTCCAGCGGAGCACAAAGAGAAGCCCCCTGGGAGATGCAGTCACATCTGAGCTGGTCACAACTTATGCTATGATTTAAGCTCTCATCTTTCCCAGTTCCTTGTTCCCTTCTTTACCAGATGCCACAGCTGTCCCAGCAGCAGCAAACACTTGCACCTTCCTCGCCTTGTGCAACGCTTGTAGCTGGGCAGGAGACACCAGTGAGGGTTCCCACTGTGGTGCAGGAGCTGGTGCTGGCAGGGGATTTCTCTTGGGATCCCTGCTGCATCTGTGGATGGAGCAAACCAGTTTAGTGCTGCAAGCACATTTCTGGCCATGAATGTCTGAGGCTGTTCCTTAGCAGGTCGGGTGGCTGTGGTGAGCGCTGCAAACATGCAAGGTGATTGTCACCCAGGTTACTTGTCCATCGGACTCTGCCACTGGTAGGTGGGTGCTGGGATCCATGGGCAGGTCTCAGTAAGCAGCAGGAAGTTCAGGGGACTGCTGCAGGAGCAGAGGCACGTGGCTGCATCTTCCTTGGGGGAAAACGATGTCTGTGCTGGAGGGGAAGCAGCACAAGACGGAGGCAAAAAGGCAGGAGTGGGGTTTTCTTTGTGGTGCGTCTCACCTCCTGTGTTCCTTTCCCTTGCAGGACACACCGACATGTGGCAGGAGTCACCAGGCAGAACGTGGGGAGTGGAGAGCAAAGTCCCAGCGCCAGGAGCCGGCACCGGCAGCAGGCCAAGGGCACGCAGCACACCAGCGTGGCCAACGGCATGGCCAATGGCATGGTCAACAGCACAGGTAAACCAGCGCCTATGGGACGGGGGAACCAGAGCTTGTGGGGCTCCTGTGGGGGGAAAATGCATTTCTGCTAAGATCATACAATGGTTTGGAAGGGATCTTAAAGATCATCTAGTTCCAACCCCCTGCCAAGGGTTGGACACCTTCCACTAGGCCAGGTTGGTCTTGTGGTGCCTGGGAACATTTCTTCCCTGGGAATTGATTTTTAACTGATTTTACTTTTGATAAGCTGGGCAGCTCCACAGAGCGCACTGGTAGAGTCTGCTCTGCCCCTCGTGTGTGATTTCTGTGGCTTCTCTCTGGAGTCTCCCTGACAAAAAAGGCTGCACCCAGCTCCAGCTTTTTAGAAGGATACTGGGACAGAAATATCACCGGTGCTACAGTAAGTGATCCTTTTTCAGGGTTGGGAGCATTCAGATGAATTTGCCTGTCAGTCTTCAGTGGAGATGTTTTGAGCTCTTTGCCCCTTGACGTGGGGAGAGCAGCTCTCACTGAAGCATCACAGAAGGCACACTCACTCCTCAACCTGGGGCTGGTTCTTACACGAGGGGGTATTTTTTGAAAGGTTTCTCTGTCTTTTCTTGGGTTTGTCCACAAAGCCATAAACCCCTTGTGAGCAGGGGCTGGGGCCTGCCGAGTGCCTGACTGCAAAGCCACAAGCAGCTTGTGTGTTTTCCTTTTCTGGCTCGCATGGAGCTGGCCAACAGTGCAGCATCTCCTGCTCCTCCGCACTGCTGCTGCAGGCACCAGTGTCCTTTCTTTCCCTTTTGTCTTGGAAAAGAACAGCACAAAGTGGAGTGCTTCTTTTGGAGAGAAGGAAATGGTTTGTTCAACCCAAAAGGAAGATTTTAATTTTTTATTTCTGCTTCATTATGAACATATGGACCAATATAATTTCAATTTTGCCAAACCCCATTTGGGAATAGGAGGAGCAGAAAGCTGATGTGAAATGCTGCCTTCCAGCTCTTGCTCCTGGTCCTGCTCCCTTCCCCAGGCTGTGGCTGGTCTTTGTGGTTTGGTGCAGTGCTGTACTGGGTGTGAATGTGTTCTGTTCCCTGTGCCCACCCGGCCCTTCCCGGTGTCATCGCTGTGCAGGGGACGCTCCTTCAGGCTGTGGACAGAGTTTTTGTGGTTTTGTTCCCGGGTACAACTTGGCTCCTTGCTTTGGTTTTAAAGCACATTTAATTGGTCCAGCCCCAGCCTCCCCAGTGACTTCATGAGTGTGCTGTCTTGGTCCCTGTTTACCACTCACACAAGCTCCGTGTCTCCCACAAGTCCTGTTGGTGATGATTTTACAGTGGAGGATGAGAAGATGAGTGTTTTGGGTGGGTGGAATGAAGGCTGACACTCTTCCTTGTGCTCTGTTGGAATGCCTCTAGAAACCAACCTCTTTCTCCTCAGCTTGGTACATTTTGGTGACGTTATTGTGTTTTTTGAGCAGACTGTTGCAAGAACGTTCCCCATTATATTTGTCACTCATAGCTGTAATTGTCATCAGACAATAAAATGAGATTTTTTTCATGGCATGTTTTCTCCACAGCCATGTTGCTTAGCCCTGTGTTCCCCTAGAGTGTTTCCTTATCAGGTGAACTTTGGATCAGCTTTTCCCCTGCTTTGTCCAAGACTGAGATCAAACTGATCACAGTGTAGTTACCTGGGACATTCTGCAGGTTCCCTTTGAAGACTGGCACAATGTGATTGAAGCTTCTAAAATTGCCCGTTCCAAGGCTTCCTAGAAATGAGTAGCAGAGACCCCCTCAGCTCAGTCTTACAGGACTGGTGGAAGTTGCTGTGAGCCTGCTGACCTGAAGTCTTCACTGCCTGTAGGTGCTGCCTGAGGGGCTCCTCTAATTGCTGATGTTGGAGGATTTGGTACCAGGATTCCTCTGGTGCTGCAGGATGCTGTCCTGCTACTCTCCAGCTGCAAAGCACGAGTGTCCTCAGCAGTCTGCCTCTTCTGCAGGGTAGAAGAGTAGTTTGTAGTTCTTTACTGCCCTGTGTGTTGGGGTTTATACTGATTTGAGTCTTTTTCCTGCAATACTTCTAAATACTTGGGCTTGTAGACAGAGGTAATTTGCTTAGTTTTCTGCGTTTCTCAGATCTAACTTGTATCGCTCTGTCTGCATGCTTTACTTCTTTATTAAGTGTTTCTGGTTTGTTTCTAATGCTTTCATTTTGTTACTGAAGCCAGACTGTTTTGTGTCAAAAGTTATCTTCTGGTGGACTGCCAAGACTCAGGGGTTTTGGCTGTCTAACAAACGCTTGTCAAACAAATTGCCTTTCATTTTATTTTGTCTGCATTTTTCTCCTTATCAGTTTGCTTTGTAATTTTCCTTTGTTCTGTCTCTTCCCTGTCCCTTTCCCAAAAGCTCAGTGGAATCCAGCAACATTTAGCTCTTTCCAGTGCTGGTGACTTGCTGAGCCTGGGCTTGTCTCTGCCTGGGGGATGCTGCCGCAGCAGTTTCTGAGCTCCTACTTGTTACCTGAATTCCCAACAGGCATGCAGTGCTTTTGCAAGTTACAGAGGAGATAGTGAGCTTTTTTCTTGGGACAAAGGCAGTTGATAGTTGGTCCCACAGGGATCCAACTGCTGGGTGAAGGAGGTGCTGCCATTGCTGTAGGCTGGGAGCACTGTGAGTCCTGTGTTTGGGTGGTAGTGGCTGTCACCCACTAGGGCTCTGCTTCCAGGGCTGTGTGGGTGCAGTAGGTCAGTGAGGCCCCCATCACCCTTCCTGGGTGTTAACATCTCTGCTTTCTGCTTTTCCAGTGAACGGAGACACCATGGGTGCTACAGACATTGAGGAGGAAAGGCCAGTAGCAGAAGCAACCCCAGCAGCATCGAGCATGACTGATGGCTCTGTCATTCCTGCCCTTCCTGCCTTGGTCAGCTCTGGAGAGGCAGAGGAGGCAGCCTCCAGCTCCAGTGCCCCACCAGCCCGGGCAGCAGCACTAGCCCTGGATGCTCTGCCCCCTGGGTAAGTCCTGCCTTCTGCTTGACTTTTGTTCCCTTGAAGAGGCTATGTCTGGGGGGACATGAGCAAACTGGGGCACTGCTGTGTGCTGGAAGAAGAGGATGTTTGAGGAAGGGGGCTGTCCTGCACCAGGAGTTGGTGGACTGTCCTGAGGGTGCGTGCTGGGGATCCCTGCCACCTGGCACAGCCTGTTCTCCCTCATTGGAGCCCTCTGCTTGTGGCTTCACTTGTGGATCTGTCCCCTGGGCTGGGGTCTGATCTGTGTCTGTTGTGGGTCTTGGGTAACATACAGTGATTTGCACCTCTACAGCATGGTGTCCATGCCCAGGGGAGCATCAGAGTCCTTCCTCTGCTCTCCTGGGGCTGCTGAAGGGATCAGTCCAAAGAAAATGCATGAGAGGGTCAGTGTGGACTTCCAGGGAGCTCCCACTGAGCAGGAGCACAGGAGCATGCACTCCAGAGATGCTGTGGAGATGCTGGCCACTTCTGGGGGGAGGTGGGCAGGACCCTCACATCGCTGTGCCCGTTGTTCTTCCTCTTCTGGATGCTCTGCATCCTGTTCCTCCCGTGGGGAAGGAGCCAGGAGGAGAGCTGGAGCTGGCTGAGCAGTGTTGCTGGGTGCGCTGGCTGTTGGTGGGGCTCAGCTCCTCTGTGCTGCAGCTGGGTTGTTCTCCCCTTGAAATTCAGACACCTTTAATTCTGGACTTGAGAATGCAAAGTGGTGGTGGGAGGGAGGGTGAAAATGGCTTGTGTTTCGTATGAAGGGAGCTGTTTATTTTCATTTGGCTGAGGCGATGCCTGGAAGGTCAGGGCCTCCTTGTGTGTCAGTCACAGGTAATTAGGGTTAACGGCTCAGTGTGTCTTTATGTAGGGTGTGTGAGGGTTTCTGTTCTCTGGCCTGGGCACTTCCTGTTTCCAGGCAGCTGGAAAAGTCCAGTGCTCTGAAAAAGGTCTTTATTCCACCCAGAGCGTGTGGCCCTTTCTGCTACAACCAGGTAGACTGAAGGTCTCCTTTTCCCCACCTCTGCACAGCTCAAGGTGGAATCAGGCTGTTGTTACTTTCCTGGGGTGGAGAGGAGCCTGTGGGTATCTCAGGATTGGGGTTTCTGAAGCTCAGGAAGGTTGCAAGCACGGCTTTCTGAGACACCAGGCATGCATTTATCTGGCCCAGCGAGGTGGAAGGGTGGCCCGTGTCCTCCCTGTGCCTGTCTCCCTTCAGTGCTCACACGTGTTGTGCATGTTAGAGCGGGGAGGAGGATAAAGCTGCTGTGCTTTGGGAGATGGTTGGAGGGGAGCAGTGAAGGGGCAATGAGCCATCTTCCAAGCTGAGCTTAAGGAATTTGGGTCTCTGGAGACACCTTTGATTAGTGCCATGTGTATCAGTGTCCCCCTGTCCTGGCTGCAGGATCCCTAGGGTGGAAAGAAAGCAAAATCTGTCTTCCATGTGGTGTTTAAACTCTGTGCTCATGCTGGGCTGGCTTGGGTAGCAGCTGACCTGCTTGGTGAGGCAGAGACCATGTACCAAGGTCTTCCCAGGTGAGGGAGAGTAGAGAATTGAGGATTCCATGGTGTGAGATCTGCCCCGAGCTGCTAGATCAGGCTCTGGGCTAACAGGGATTTGCTAATCACGGACTGTGCAAAACCCTGTGGCCCTGGGGTTGTGTAAATGAGCTTCTGGGGTCTCTTGAGACTTGATCTAGGGCAGCTGATTTTTGGCTGTCTCACCGCACCAGGGTATTACTTTGACTAGTGGTTTGGGGCCCATCTTGGGAGGTGGGGCTGCGGCTGGCTGGGCTGGTGGAGGCAGCAATGTCTCAGGCAGAAGGGATGCTGACAAACCCAGGCCACTTTGCCTCTGGCAGCAGTGTGCTCTACAGAAAGCCGTGCAGGATAGGCCCTTGCTGGCCTGGCTCCCAAGGGATGGCTGTGCACAGAGCGTTGCACAACCCTGCCCTGCCACTCACAGGAGCAACATCTACTGCAGAGCTGCCATTCGCTCCAGCGCTGAAGAGCTGGAGAGCTGTCATGTCCCTCCTGCTTTCTGCATAAGCTCTGCCTCATTCTGCCAGTGCCTCCTTTCATCCGTGGGAGCATGGGCAGCACTTCAGCCTCTGCAGGGGAGGCAGCTTTTCCCACTGCGTGCTGGTGAGTGTGCTGAGCCCCAGCCTCCCTGCTTGTGCTGGGCTGCGTGTAGATGGAGCCAAGAGTGGCTGGGTTCATGTGGGGATTCAGAGCTATTTATTCTGCTCAGATAGCTGTTTCTGAGCATCTGTACCAGATGTGGTGGGCACAAAGGCATCTCTCACACAACTGGGAGTCTGTTCTAGGGGCTGGGGGGTGCTGGAAGGTGTTGTGAATAATTCCAGCCCCAACAGTGCCCAGAACTTCCTTCACATCCTCCTGGCTTGGGCAGAGCTTCCTTGCGGAGCCGGGGA
Source organism: Pezoporus wallicus (assembly GCF_028554395.1). Taxonomy (NCBI): domain Eukaryota; kingdom Metazoa; phylum Chordata; class Aves; order Psittaciformes; family Psittacidae; genus Pezoporus; species Pezoporus wallicus. The sequence continues at coordinate 857,113 of NW_026636279.1, read as the reverse complement.
GTGTGTGTGGCACAGGAGCTGCTGGTCACAGCACCCTGCGCCTTTGGTGCAGGTCCTGCTTCTCATGTGGGGGCTTCTGAGGAGAGTGGTAGCAACAGGGGGTAGAGCAGGAGAGGTGCTGGCTCCTCATCTGGTTTCTATCAGTGATGATCCCTTACGGGGACAGCTGCTGTTAGCACGGTGTGTATACACAGCACTGTCTCGCCCGTACAAAGAGGTACATTATGCTGCCTGGCAGAAGGCATGGGGCTGTGGTTTCTTACATAAGGAGGGCGTTTTGTTTGGACTGCAGGGTTGCCTCAGCGCTGCCACTTTGCTCCGTCCCGTTGCTCCTGGTATCCATGTCTGGAGCCCTGTGGGCAGCCGGAGGGGAGTGAGTTGGGACCAACACATTGCAGGATCCATGCTTGCAGCAGCAAGTGGTGAGAGCTCCCATCATCAGTGCTCAAGCACTGATCTTGCTTGCTGGTGGCCGTGTGGCAGCAGGCACAGGGCAGGAATGCCAGCTGGACTTGGGGTCACCAGAGGAAAAGCCTGTGCTTGTGCATCTCCCCAGCTGTCCCTTGCGGGATGCAGGGAAGCTAGAAAAGGCTGAGGCTTGCCAAGACTGGGCAGGGTGGTCTGAGCAAGGATGGGTGTCCCGCAGTGCCCCAGTCTCTCAGGCTGTTGCTGTGTGTCAGCAATGACAACAGCTCATCACAGCTTGCTGTTTAATGGTGATTTGCTTGTTCCTAAGGTGAGGCAGCTCTCAGCAAATTTACTTCCCAATCATCTGCTGATGAGGAACATGTGAACTTATCATCTGCTTGTATAGGGTGTGAGATCACCTGTTTGTATAGGGTGTGAGAAGGGAACAGAGGACAGCAATCAGTAGCTGCCATCACCAGCAGCTTTCCCCAGTCCTGCGTGCCTCTTTGCAGTCACGGAGGCACCCAGAGGAGTATCTGAGAGGGGTCCAGAAACCCTCTGCCTAGAGGAGTCCTCACTGTGGGATTTCTGATCTCTAGAAAAGACACAGAAATGGTACCTGGTGCTCGAGAGCCTCTTGTCATATAGGACTTGCAAGTCTTGATAGGGATATAGGATATCCTTGATACAGGAGCTGCGAGTCTTGAGAGCCCTATTGATCACAGAACCTGTTGTTAAAGAGTATGGAGGACTTGTCACCTCCCTCCAGTAACAACTGCTGGCACCACCAGTTCTGTGTGCAGGCAGAGGTCCTGTCCTTGCCTAAAGCACTGCGTGTCAGCGTGGGCAGAATGGGTAGGACATTGGGCTGGGGTTGTCCTCGCTATAAGCAGGTGGTGCTGCAGCTTCTAGATCCATCCGGAGAAGGTTGTTACATAAAACTGACCTTGGAAAGGTGATGCTTGAACTGATCTAAGGATCTCTTAAAGGGATGCTGACTCCTGCAAAGCCTTATGAGTGGAGTTGTGCCTTGAGGTTTTGTTTGTGAATAGTATTCCTCCACCTGAGCCTTGCGCCAGGTCTGTATCTGGTTGCTGGTGGCAATCTGAAGTACGTGTGGTAGCAGTCTGGGAAGAGGCTTCCCAAAGCTCAGCCTGTGATGAGCAGCATTCCCACTGAGCCAGCATACTTCCTTTATCCTCCCTGAAGATGTCTGGGCACCTTCTGCTGCCCATCTCATGGGGTGGACGTGTTCGTGTCTTCAAGAAACCACAGCTATGTTGATTTTCTCTTTAGAGATTTTAATCTCTTTTTGCTGTCTGGTGCTTTCATGTTCTTGAAGCACTGAGTTCATCCTTAAGAACAGGAAGCTTCAGGCATTTCCCCTCTGACAACACCCAGTGCTGCCCAGGGGTAACCCAGGAAAAGGGCTGACCCTGGGGTGGACAGACAAAGACTTCCTGATGCCACAACAGCACCGGGTAGCGCTGGCTCTGCTCTTACGTGGTCTCTCCTTTGCATGGTGTTATGCTTGGCAGTGCCTTGCCATCAGTGTGTATGGGCACTGCAGCTCCTTCCTTGGACTCTTTGAAAGCACCACTGGTGTCCTGTCGGTACCTCTTGTACAGATGACAAAGACTCAGTGCTGCTGACTGGTAGCAACGTCTGCAGATGTTACCTGGTCTCTGCAGATGCATTGACAGTGCTTTTGAGAAGCCCATGGGAGCAAAGCCAGCAGCTCTGGTTTGGGTTAGACAATCCCTTGGCTAAATCCTGAGCCTGGCATTCATGTTCCTGTCCTGCTTTCGTGGAACTGACTCTTATCTCGGAGTGCAAGTGTGCCTCCTGCCCAGGGCAGAGGTTTCTGGGCTGCCTGCGTGGCCCATGGACTGCTGCGGTTCCCACTGCCCAGGCCTGGGAACAGCATGGAAGCTGTCTCTGTTTCTGCCTTCTTACCACTTTTGGGAGCTGTGATGAGGCTGCGATGTGCACGATGTGTGGTTGTGGTTGAGGTCACTGTTTGGTGGCTTCATGTCCCCCGGGGGGTTTTGAGGGTGAGCAGGATTGGTGCGAGCCTGCTTGAAGGGACATTAGTTCTTACAGCCTCTTCTTCACAAAGGGCTGCTTTCTGCAGGACCGTATTTCTTCCCTTGCTGTCCCAAAAGCTAGTATATTAATTTTCTATAGCTTTTTGTGATAATTTGTTGAGACTGAAGATTGAATTGGGAGCGATAGCTGGGGAGCAGAAGCATGGCAGGAGAGCACTGGATCTGTCAGCAGCTGCCAGTTCGCCTCTCTGTTGCAGGATAAAAGCTAACAGGAATGTTCAGTGCTCCAAGGAGCTTTTACCTTTGCCAGGGCATACACTTTCATGAATGAATTAAGGCAAAGCATGAGTGTCAGTGTAGCCTTGTAAAGCCAGGCTTCCCAATTGTACCAGGTCCCCAACGGGACCAACTGCTGACCAAGTTCCTTGTGGCCGTGTGATGTCTTTGAGCAATATCTGTCAGCAATGAGCAGGAGGGCTGCCAAGAGGAAAATTCAGCCCCAACCCAACCTCAAAGGCTCCCCTTTAAAGATGTATTAAGAGACGCCAAATGAAAACGACATCAAAAGCTCACAGGGCATAAAATTGACCTGTGTGGAATCCTATGCGGACCCTCCTACTTTCTGGAGGAAATGAGGAATTTATGCTTCAAATGATGCTTTTTTCCAGAAAGCAGGCTGCTGCAGCATCTCTCTGATCATCTTGATCTAGCAAGCCAAACAACTGCCATGTAGACCTGCTCTCATTCTTCATTTTAAATAAAGGTTAGAATGCTGTAGCTAAGCAATGTGAGGAGGTAAGCTTGCTAATCCGCCAGCTGCAGCTGCCTGGACATTCTGGCTAATAACATGATTATTAATTATTCACAGTCACTGATCTGGGCTGTGCAGATGCAAGTGGATGGGCACAAGTGCAAACAGCTAGGAAGGCCTTTTGGACAAGATATAAAGTAGATGGAGGGGTCTGTGATGTCTCTTAGTAGGTGATGGCAGAAAGGCTCTGGCTGCCCTGAAGATGCAGGGGCTGCGGCTGCTGGATCCGTATTGCTTGTTCCAGTTGAACCCTTTGCTTATCTATGTTTAGGAGAGAGCAGGTGCCATCTTGTCTGCCTCGGGTTTGCTCCACGTCCGCTCGCAACAGATGCTGCTCGCCCCCACTGGCCTTGGAGCAGGGGACAGGCGCCTGGGAGCCCTGGGGTGATATGCAGTCGCTCTGGATGGCATTGAAGAGAGCAGTTTGTTTTGGTAGCTGCCTCTCAGTGTTTGGGCTCTGGGCTTGCAATAATCAGCTGGCTCATCATTGTTTTTCTTCTTGCAGGTGGGAACAGCGAGAGCTGCCTAATGGTAGAGTCTACTATGTAGACCATAACAACAAGACCACCACATGGGAGAGACCTCTTCCTCCAGGGTAAGGGGCTCTGGGGGCAGCTGGCATCTCAGATACTCAACTAACTTCTTGTAGCAGACACACAGGAATCTGCACAATAGGAGGGAAAGTGGCAGGGAAGTCTCTTAATTCCTGAAGAGAAATGGGGTGAGATGACCTAGTGTTTACTGGCCTGAAAATACATGCTGTATCCTCAGAAAGGTCTTTTCAGTGTTTGTAAAAAGGAAAAGGCCTTCCAATCTGTTGGGTTTTGACCTCTTTTAGAGGATTTGTTTTTTAACAGTCCACAGAAATTGCTGAACACTTGAGTAGCAGAACCAACCACTTATGGGCAGAGCAGAGGGGTTGGCCTTTGGGATGGGATGCCAGCAATGTCCCCCTGAGGACCAGAAGAGAGGGTGGGTCTCATGTTCCCTGGATACTTCTAGATGAGGGCTGAGCTTCTGGTGAGCAGATACAGGCATTCACAGCGTGCCCTGAGCTGGAGCTGGGCACTGGGCTCTCTCAGAGGGGCCTCTTATGTTCTCAGCCACAGGAGTGGCTGTGCTTGAGAAGACAGTGCAGCTCAGCTCCATGAGACTTGCAGGAAGCACTCCGCAGAACTGTTGTCCAGGAGGGCCATGCTTTCATTTGGAGGAGTAGACAGTCTTCAGCTCATAAAGGCTGTACGAAGCCATATGCTTTTTGGAAACTTGTTGAATTCTCACCTCTTTGTGTTCCTAAATGGAGAGAACTCAACACAGCCAAACTGTTGTTCTCTAGACTGAATTTGTTCAAGTCTGGAATGGCTGAAGTGTGCTTTAACCACAGTGTAATGTGCGAAAGTGAAATACAAACCTGTCCTGTTCTCTTCCAGATTTCTGTGGGCGCACACTACTTTCAGTTAGGCTGCGATCTCTGCAGCCACTTTCTGATCCTACAACAGCTTTAAATTTGTTTGGTATTAAAAGAGGGAGGCTGTTACCTGGAAAAGTAGGTTTGCTCCTTCCCTCCTGCACTGGTCTCCAACCCAGTGCCTTGCCTGTGTTGGAGGTCAGCTATCTTGGAGGAATGCTTACAGCATCCTGGTGTGAACTCAGCTAGGGAGTAGGCATCCCATCTAGGCTTCATGTGCCCTTGCACAAGTCTTACTAGTATTTTGTATTTTCTTCTGGTGGATATTTGTTCAAAACAGCCCCTTCATCAGTGAAACTGGTGGTTATGCTGGAGCTGGGAACAGAGGCTTCATGTTCAAGGGTATCTTAGTCTTGTGAGAGGAGCCAGAGAGCGTCTCTCACAGAGAGCTCCAGACAGGAGCAGAGAGTCTGAAATCAGCCTGTAGTGTCAGAGTGCAGCCTGTAGTGTCAGAGTGCAATAAAAAATCACTCTCTATAGCTGGACCTCTGTGCCCAGGCAGCTCTTGGGTCTTCCTCCCTCGGAGGACTATGAGCTCCTTTTCTCACCTGTACTTCCAAGGGGCAGAACTCAGCCATGAATCCTCTGCTGAGCCCCTGCGTGGGCAACACAAGGGGAGTGTGGCAGCTGGGGAAGTGGCTTGTAACCCCATGCTCCTCTCAGTTGTGCTTTCAGCATGTTCTAGGACAGCAGCTGGATGTTCTCAAACTGCTGGGGCCCCAAGGGCAGCTGTACCCCCAAGGGCATCTGTACCCCCAGGAGCAGCCTTCAGACAAGGACAGTGGGAGGTTCCTCTGTCTACCACCGTCATCTCTACCGTCTTTTGCGCCTCCCCACGTCTTCAAGGGTTATTTTTGTTGCCTTCACACCAGCATTTGCACTCAGTTGCTGTGTGGCAGCGCCTTGACAGCAGAACCCGCTTGAGCCGAGGCACTGACATCTTCCTCTGGTGCTTCCAGGTGGGAGAAACGTGTGGATCCTCGAGGCAGGTATTACTATGTGGACCACAACACCCGCACCACCACGTGGCAGCGCCCCACGGCTGAGTACGTCAGGAACTATGAGCAGTGGCAGTCCCAGCGAAACCAGCTCCAAGGAGCCATGCAGCAGTTCAGCCAAAGATTCCTGTACCAGGTGAGAGCCAGGGTGGTGGTGTTGGGGTCTCACTCAGCCCTCCCACCAGTCTCACCCAGGCTGGCCTGGGAGACACGGAGCATGGAGAGGTGCTTGTTGGGCTGTGGTAGAGCCCACAAGCTTCTGTGCATGTGGAGAACTGCCTGGGAGTAACTTTCCTTTCATAAAGCAGCTTGCACTGCCCTGAAGGGTGGTGGGAGGTGTCCTCAGCAGCCCAGTGTCCCTGCAGTGCCAGCATGGCTGGGCACACGCTTTCTCCTGACATCTCTCACAATTTCTTTCTATCAGGCAAGCCTTGCTGCTGACCTGCAGGGCTTGTGGAACTTGCTGCATGGTGTTGGAGCTGGCACGAGGAAGCCGTAGGAGCCTGGTCTGTAGTGGGAGAGGAGGCTTTGGGGCTGCGCTAATCCTGCCCCAGGTCTCTGTTGGGCTGAGGAGGACAGTGTGGTTGGGTCCTGGGTGGGAACAGGAGTCAGCAGCAGGCCCAGGGGCCAAGTGCTGACATGGTGAGTGAGGGCAGCAAGAGCCCAGGGACCAGAGAGTGCAGGGAGCAAGCACTGCTGGGCTTGGCAAGCTTCTCCTGCTGTCTCTGCTTCTCCTCGCTCCTGGTATGGGCTGAGTAGCTGGGCTTCCTTGCTTGGGGAATGGACCCTCAGCAGCTCTGCAGAGCAGTAGTTCCTGGGCAGGGACCCATCTTGTCCTGGCCTTGCCTTTGCTACTGGAGCTGGGACCTGGCTTCCAGTGGGGTGAGCACCCTCTGATAACCGGCACTGTGCTCGTGGCCATCATGCTGCAAGGAGCAGTGCTTGGGAAAGAGCCAAGCTGGAGCGTTTCCACCTCCCAGCGTAGTGATGTCCTAGCGCTGTCTGTTGCCACCCAGGTGAAAAACATGGCCCTGGCCACGAGGTAGAGGTCTGGTGTGGGCTGAAGGTGGGCAGGGCAGAGTGACCAGCTTCTCCTTGATGTTTAGCTCATCTAGGAGGAAGCCAGGAGGCTGCCGTGTCCCAGCAGCACTGCTGTGAGCTCTGCGCCCCTGTGAGGAGCCTGGGTGCTCTTTTGGGAAAGGGTGCAGCCAGAGCAGTTGTGCAAAGTCCGTTCTGCTTGAGACACAACTGGGGCTCCTCCCAGGGGTGCAAGAGGCTGAGCTGCCCCTCTCCTCCCCCTGCCTGTCTCTCTGGACAGCTCACAGCCCTTCCCAGCCTGGCAACGGGAGCAGGACTGCCACAGCTCTGCTGCCCACTGCCAGCCTGTGCTCCTCAGCATGGAGGGGCTTACACTGGAGGCTGAACAGGGCTTGGGTCTATCACTTACTCCCATTTCCACCAGTGCCAGCCTTGGAGCTGCTCCAGTGCTGTGCAACTTGCCCTGGCCAGGCTCCGTGGAGAGCAGAGGGAGGGACTCGTGCTCCAAATTTAGCCTGATGGAACGATTGTACTTCTGGTACAATCTGCCAGTGGTGATGGCTCTGGCTTTTCCACCTTCCCCAAGGGGCTTTCTGCGTTGCCTTTCCCTCCCGTCTCTAGCATCCACTTGCCCTCCTTGCCGGGAGAGGAAGGTGGGGAGGTGATGGATGAGCAGTGCTGCAGCCCTGGGCGAAGCAGAGCATTCTCCACGCAGCCCCCTGCGGCGACCCATGGCTTGCAGGGGCCGGGGTGCAGCCAGGGACCACTCAGTTACCTCGATGACACAGAGCTGTGCCTGCATGCAGCATCTCTTGCACCAAGCAGCCTTCCTGGCACCGAGGGCCCAGGTTGTTCCCATGGGCTGTGGAGAGCTGCAGGAGGGCTGGATCCCCAGACCTCTGCCCCAGGCTCGTGTCCCTGCTCCGTTAATTTTAATTAGCTGGTTTTAGGTCACAGCGAGGTGATACTTCTGGACATGGCTCGGCTGTGGCTCTGGCCAGCCTGCCTGGGCAGGGAGAGAGTGGACACAGCCCGAGACCGAGGCACACCGTGCCGGGGCAGTGCCTCCTGTGCCCGGTCCTGGCACATGGGGTAGGGTACAAGAGACCTTGTAGAGGCACAGACTGTGCCGGCCCCATCCCTGTCGTCCTCCAGGACACCCCGGGGTGTTGGGCTGCCAGGGATGCCCCGAGTGCTGGCGCCTTGTCTTGGAGTGGGGAGGGGGTCCTGGCATTTCCTAAGCCCAGGATGCCTCCGATCCCCAGCCCAGCGCAGAGGCTGGGACGCGGCCCCTCTCCGGCAGCTGGTTTTCAGGAGGTGCAATTAAAATGCCTTGTTGGTAACAATGCGTTTCTTATTTAACCGTTAACAGCCTCGCAGGCCTCTTCCTCCCTGGACCCCGACTGTCGGGGCTGCACCTCCATCCCAAGGCACCCCCCCCTGGAGCTGGGCCGGGGGGGGCTCCGGCGCGGGGCAGGGCTCCAGCCTGCTCCCCCGTCCCCGGGGCATCCCCTGGTTCAGGCTGGGTGACGGCCGCCGGCTCTGCCCGCCCCGGGGAAGAAGAAAGGTGCTTTGTGCGTGGCCCCCAACCTGCGCGGGGCCGGGGGGGGGGGCAGCGGGGCGCGGAGCCGCCCGTCTGCGTGGGATGAATGTGGCCTCAGTGCGAGGGCATCCCGAGCTCCGCGCCCTGCCCGGGAGGAGGGGGCCGCCGGCCCGCCAGGAAGCGCTGGGCGTGGACTGGGTTTGTGGGAATGATTTCATTGGAAAGGCCTGCGATATTTTTTCCCCTCTTGTGTGTGGTTCTTGGGGGAGGCCGGAGGTGTATCTGCTGCGGACAGGCGGCGGGAGCACAGCGGCCGCGCGCATCTGGACCGCGCTCTGCCGTCCCGCTCCCCTCCGTGCGGCGCAGCCCCTGTCCCGCTGCCCCCTTGGCTGCCCCGGGCGCTGTTTAGTTTGTGCTTTTTTTATTTATTTATTTATTTATTTATTTATTTATTTATTTTTAACTCTTTGCCCCCCCCCCCCCCCCCCCCCCCCTTTCCCCTTGATGGTGCAAGTGGCTTTTTTTTCAGTTCTTTGGGAGCTGCAGGCTAAGGGGAGGTGAGTGGAGCCGGGCAGCTCAGCTCACCGCTGCGTTCCGCTCTTCCCGCTGTCCTGCGGCCCTGGGTTTATTTTGTGTTCTTGCCCTCTCTGTTGTCTCTAGTCATCCGGTGCTCCGCCTGACAATGATCCGCTCGGTCCCCTTCCTCCTGGCTGGGGTAAGTACTGAGCCACCTCACCTGCCTGCTGCCGTGCTTGCCGCACAGCCCCGATGGGGACTCCTCTGTCACTCAGAGCAGGACCCTGAGCGCACGGGGTGGTGCTGTCAGCAGCTCCTGCGTTCCCATCCCTGCTGTGAATGGGAATGTTGGCTGGGGAGCCAGTGTTCCCTGTGCTCTGGTGCATGGGGGGCTGAGTCTGCCTGTGATTAGCACAAACTCTGATTTGAAATCCAGCTTTTTTTCCACCTTCTCCTGGAGGAGTTCCCAGCCTCTTTCAGCTGCTGGATGCAGAAGTGCTTGTGGTTGTTCTTTGGATGAGGGGAGAGGTCTGGGGATCCAATTCCTTGCTCATCCCCAGACCCCTCCTCTGTCGAGCAGGGATCCATCCTGCTGCTGTGTGTGCCTTCTGGGATGCTCTGCCTCAGCCCACAGTGGCGCTGGGATCTGGCTGGAGCTGGGCTGCTGTCCTGCCCCCGTGGGCCAATCATCATGTGCTGGGAGGTTTTGAAAGGTCCCTGCGCCATCCCCAGCGAAGAGCGGCCCCCTCCATGGCAAGAGCATCCCTGGAGAGGGCAGGCTGGGATGGTCGTGGGTGCAGATGAGCTGTGCTGTGCCAGGCAGGGAGGATAGGAGAAGAGTTAAAACTGTGGGAGCTTAGAGCAGGACAGAGGGCTCAAGGCTGCTAAGGGGGTCTCCAGGGGCAGGGTCTGTATCGGAACAGTGCTGGAGCCTTTGCTGCCATGCTGGGTGGTCCACCTCCTGCATTGCCAATGAGAGGGACCCCATCCCTGGTGTAGGCTGAACAGACTGGGGGGGGGGCACAGCTCTGCGTGAGGATGAGCACCTTGGGGTGGGGATCCCCAGCATGGAGATGAGGTCCCGGAATGGCTGCAGTCCCAGTCACTGTACATGAGGTCTGCTGGAGCTGCTCCCGTGGTCTGCGGGTGCTGCGGAGCGAGGGGGGCCTGGTGAGTGTGAGGTGACAGCGTGCGTGCAGGGCGTCCCGGGCGGCATGGAGCAGGGCCCTCGTGTGCGGGGAGTGACGCAGGCACATGGAGGAGGAGGAGGAGGAGGTGTGTGTTGTGTGGGGCGCACAGGCTGAGGGGGTGCGGCAGCAGGCGGAGGGGTGAGAGGCAGAGCAGGGTTGTTGGGCATGCAGGTGGGATGAGAGGGGCTGGTGGGGTGGGTGCAGGATCGTTAGTGGGTCAGGGCACATGGTGCCCAGCCATGGCTGGGAGGCTTTGGCTATTCTGAGTGTTCAGCATGGCCACAAAGGGAGTTGGGATGCATTTGAGGAGGCATCTGCAGATCCACAGGGAGGGATGTGGGCTTGCAGAGCACTGTGTGTCTGAAAGGGGGTGCGTGTGCTCCCTGCCCAGTGAGGTGCACGGCTCTTGTGCCAGCCAGGCAGTGCATTGGCAGGGCTGGCCTTTGCCATGGAACCTCCTGCTTACTGGAATTCCCTGGAGCCTACATGCAGCAGCTTGTGCATGTAGAAGAAATACAGGGGCTTTATTCTGCCTTTTCCAGGTGAGCCCGGGCAGTGGTGGCAGGCAGTGGGATGGAGGAGCTGACAAACTTCTCTGAGCTGGGAAGGGGAGGACTGTTGCTGGGACTGTGTGCCAGCACGGGCCGGGGCGCTCCATCTAATGCTTCCTCTCCTTTTTCTCGTAGAGAAGAGACAGGACAATGGGCGAGTGTATTACGTGAACCACAACACACGGACCACCCAGTGGGAAGACCCTCGCACACAGGGGTAGGCAGCCTGAGGGGAGAGCAGAAAGGATGCTTGTGGTTTTGGAAGTTCCGTGCAATGGGCTATTTGGGAGCTGAGATCTGTTTGTGACGGGGGTCTGAGCAGGCTGCTTTGCTGGGGAACCAAAAACACCAAGAACCGCAGGCAGCACGCAGGCAGTGCTGGAGCTCCGGAGGGTGGGAAGCTGCAATCCTTGGCATTGTGGAGCAGCTCTCCAGCTTTCAGGAGCTGAGGGTAGAGATGAGGAAGTCACAGGGAAGACTGGGCAGAAAGAGGTGCTTTCTCCTTGCCCTGTTGCCTTCCTGCAGGGCTCTCCTTGGGTTCCTGAGAGCTCTGGGTTGTGGTTCTCCAGAGACCTGGCCCGGGCCTCCACTGAGGCTGCCTGTGCTGCAAACAGGGGGTGAAGCTGTAGCTGTGTCCAAAAGTGCAGCCCAGGCTGGGCTCCTGGCTTGGGGTGCAGGCGGGTTGCTTGCTAATCCCATACCGTGAATCCTTCCTTTGTGGGGCACGGAGCTGAGCTGCAAGTTGAAGGTGATCCCCACAGGCTGTAGTACGACAGGGGCTGTAGGTCAGGGTGAGGTGTGTGCCTGGTGACCTTTCCTTGTCGTCAGGATGATCCAGGAGCCGCCACTGCCGCCCGGCTGGGAGATGAAGTACACAAACGAGGGTGTGCGCTACTTCGTGGACCACAACACTCGCACCACGACCTTCAAGGACCCGCGCCCAGGATTCGAATCTGGGTAAGTGCTTCTGGGCTGAGCCCCTCACCCTGCAGCCAGGCTGCACACTGGGAGCTGGGGCTGCCTGCTCACAGCTTGTGCCTTCCTGTGGGCATGACAGAGAGTGGGGGAGCTGGGTCAGCTCTGTTGCGCAGACACCGAGCAGTGCGTTTAGGGGCTCGCGTTTGGCTCTGATAGAACAGAGCTGCACCCCAGAGATCATCCTCCTGCCTGGGAGGCCATGAGGCTGCTGGGACCAGGCAGTTCACACCAGGGCAGGCAGGGATGCTGAGACAAGGCCTGTGCTGCTTTTGCAGGAGCAAGCAGGGTGGCTCCCCGGGAGCGTATGACCGGAGCTTTCGCTGGAAGTACCACCAGTTCCGCTTCCTCTGCCATGTGAGTAGAGTGGCCAGAGGGCCCTGCAGGCTCAGGGCTGCTGTGCTGATGGGTGCGTGGATCCCTGACCCTGTGGGTGAGAGGAGCTGCTGTGCCAGCCTGCACAAAGCCTCGTGTCTCTGCCTTGCTTGCAGTCGAACGCGTTGCCCAGCCATGTGAAGATCAGCGTTTCCCGGCAGACGCTCTTTGAGGACTCCTTCCAGCAGGTGAGGAGGTGTCAAGGCTGCAGCTCCTACAGTGGAGGTATGGAGCCAGCCCTTGCACCAGCCACTGGTGACAATTCTCCTTGCACCTCCCCAGATCATGAACATGAAGCCATACGACCTGCGGCGCCGCCTGTACATCATCATGCGGGGAGAGGAAGGCCTGGACTATGGTGGCATCGCCAGGTGAGCACCGGGTGCTGGACCGTGTACCTGCTGCTGAATGGGACTGTGGTGTGGAGCCCTAAGGGCAGTGCAGGCACTTGGGTCTGTCTGGCAGCTGCCCCAGGTCCCCAGCCTTTCTGCAGCACCTGCTTGGGCAGAGGAGCCCAAGGGTGTTCCAGTGGGAAACAGTGTGAGTTTTAGGAACAGTGGGACACCCTGAAGGCCTGTCCCTGGCACAGAGAGGACTGGGGAACCCAGCGTGAGCTCTCCTGCTACCCCTGGGACATGGGGTGATGAGTGAAGCAGCCTCTTCTCCCCACAGCCAGCAGGCCCTGGTGTTTCCTGGGACAGTTGGTGTGTGCCAGGCATGGTGCCTACCCCGAGGGTGGTGTTACCACAAAGCACAGGCTGTGTCTCAGCTGTAGGGGGGTCCTGTGCCCCCATCAGGCCCCACTGGCTCACTTGGGGTGTCTGCCTTGGTGGTGGGCTGTTGCTTCCCTGCCTGCTGCTGTTCCACCACTCGACTGCCGTGCTCTTACCTGCTCCTCCTTTGTGGAGCTGCTGCCCCCGGCTCTGGTGCAGGGGCTCCTGCTCTCCACCTCTCTGTGTCCTGCCAGTGGTTTTACCCTATGGTAGGTTACGTCATGCTGTTCTACCACAGGGTAGAACCACGGACAGGATGCTGGGGCTGCCTCTGCATCCGAGGACTCCCGTCTCCCTGCACAGCCGGGGGAGCAGAGCCAGGACAGTTCCCATCCAGCGCTGCTTTGAGCTTGGGATGGAGCTCCCGGGGAGAGCGTGTGTGGGCAGACTTGGGGTGGGTGTGCACAGCAGCACGTGTGTACGTGTGCAACAGCCTGGGTGGGACTGAGCCGCGTGGTGCCTGCCGGGGTGCCCAGTTCTGCAGGTGGGGGGATGTTTGTTGCTGGTGTCTGCAGAAGTGCTTCACAAACCAGACAGAGCACCCCTGGGGTGGAGGAGACCCTCACCAAGTCACGCTAGTGTCCAGTACTTGCAGCAGCACCCCGTGGAGATAGGGACCTGGTTTGTGCGGGCTGTGGAGCTGTGGAGCCACTGGGGCGCAGCCCCTGGCTCCTCGAGCTGCTCGTCACTGTGTTCCCCCTTCCTCTTGCCCCAGGGAGTGGTTCTTCCTCCTGTCCCATGAGGTGCTCAACCCCATGTACTGCCTCTTCGAGTACGCTGGCAAGAACAACTACTGCCTGCAGATCAACCCTGCCTCCTCCATCAACCCCGACCACCTCACCTATTTCCGCTTCATTGGCCGCTTCATCGCCATGGTAAGAGCCCAGGGGCCGGGGAGGGAATGGGGTACGAGACGCTTCATTCGCATGCCCCACGGAGCAGGGGCCTTGCAGGGGGTGGGGTGGTCAGTGGGGCAGCTCTGCCTGCCATGGCTGTGCTCAGCTTGGTGTCGTTGCCTTCCTTAAGCCCCTTCTTGCTCAGGTGTGGGTCCGTGGAGGGGTTGCAGTGGGGAGGCTGCGTGTGGTGTGTTTTAAATCCAAGGAACGGCTGCAGGGCCGCAGGGGACCTGGTTTCCCAGGGGCGGTGCAGGGATGGCTCCAGGTCTCTGGCTGCCACCCCAGGTGCTGTCGGGTCTGCAGCTCCAGGCACTATTTTTAGCCCCGGCAGTGTGAGATTTTCCAGCTGTCCAGGCCCCGGAGCGACTCGTCCTCTTCGTGTTGCATTCCCCAGGGCCAAGGTGCTGCGGGTTGCGCTGCCCTGGGCTGGCAGGGGGGCTGGCAGGGGCTTCCTGAGTGTGGGGAGGGGTCCCTCGCCCGCAGCCCTGTGAGGTGTGCGTTGGAGGTGGCTGTGAGCTGCTCTGGACCCTGCTCTGCCCTGCCCTGTGCCTTGCAGGATACCAATAAAACCCCAGACTATTACTCACTGCTGGGCTGTTCTAGACAAGCGTCTGCATTATTTTTGGCTGCCTTTGCTTTGGGGCTCCTGGAAGCCAGGGATTCAGGGAAGCCACAGCACAGCTCTGTTTAAACAAGTGCTCTTAATAGAGCTGTGAGGGGAGAAGGAGACACGGTGGAATTCATGGTGGGGTGGGGAGGGGAGGGGAGAGGGGCTGCGAGCACTGGGCCATGCTGCAGCCCTGGGGGGAGCCTGCGCCTCCCCATGGCGTTTGCCAGCCGGGAGCGAGTGCTGCAGCTCTGGGACCCTGGGGGCGATTCCCTCTTGCTCTGTGGCTGCCCCAGTGGTGGAGCATGATCCCGCCCCACAGCTCTGTCCTGGCATTCCCCATGACCTGGTGTCGCTTTCCCATTGCAGGCGCTGTATCATGGGAAGTTCATCGATACCGGCTTCACGCTGCCCTTCTACAAGCGGATGCTGAACAAGCGCCCCACGCTGAAAGACCTCGAATCCATCGACCCCGAGTTCTACAACTCCATTGTCTGGACAAAGTGAGTGCCTCATGCTCCCTCCTGGCCCTGCTGTGTTGCGCTGTGGGGAGGCAGTGCTCCTTCCCACGGCCTCTCGCTGCTGCCCAGTTCCTCACATCCCGGTATTCTCCTACAGGGAGAACAGCCTGGAAGAGTGTGGCCTGGAGCTGTACTTCATCCAGGACATGGAGATCCTGGGCAAGGTGACCACCCATGAGCTGAAGGAGGGTGGCGAGAGCATCCGGGTGACTGAGGAGAACAAGGAGGAGTACATTATGTGAGTGGCCATGCCGAGGCCCTTGACAGGCCCTACCCTTGCTGGCTGCAGCGCAGTTCTGGGGTGGGAACATGGGGCTTGGGACGTGGCTGCCTCCCTGGGCTACGTGGCCTGTGACAAGTATGGGCTGGCGCAGTCGGCCGCGCTCCGCTGCGGTCTGGCTTGCTGCTGGCTGGGCAGTTGCCAGTACTTTCAGGAAAGAGGAGAGGGGAGAGAGGGTGAGACTTCTCTCCCTGTCCCGTGGCTGCTCACCCTGCCTGGCTGCTGCTGGGCAGGCTGGGGGCTGCCAGGGCCATGTCCTCCTGCTGATGCTAGGCTCCAGCCAAGGGACGTGGTTTGCACCCCTCAGTCTCCTGAAGGCTGCTGGTCTGTGCTCGGGGCTGCTGCTCATCAGAGGCAGACAGAGAAGCCCACTAGTGGGGAACCCTGGTGATCTGCAGGAGCCCCTCTTCCCCTCCCCACGCACCCCTGTGGGTCCTGGGCCCTCCCTGCTGGTGGGAGGAATGGTGATGGTTCCTGTGCCGGGCCAGCAGTGCTGGCTGCCTGCCGACCTCTGTCTGCCTCCCCAGGCTGCTCACGGACTGGAGGTTCACACGGGGTGTGGAGGAGCAGACCAAGGCTTTCCTGGATGGCTTCAATGAGGTGGTGCCACTGGAGTGGCTGCGGTACTTCGATGAGAAGGAGCTGGAGGTGAACCGGTGCCTTTTGCTGGGATGGGGACATGGAGGTTTTGGTGCTTCCCAGCTGCAGGCTGCCTGGGAATGGCATGTGGTGATGGGCTACGTTCACAGCCTTTGCCACTCAGCTCTGCTGATGGGGAGGTGGTTGGATCTGTGGGGTGGCTCTGTTGGGTCTGTTAGCAAGAAAACATCTCGTTAGAGGCACGGGATTCCTCCAGACAGCTCTGTTGTCCAGTATTGGGAGTCTGTGCCTTAGGAAGCCTGGCAGTAGAAGAGTCAATGCTCTGAAGGGCGGGTAGAAAGCCCTGGTTCTGTCCCTGCTGACTGTCCCCTGTCCCCAGCTGATGCTGTGCGGCATGCAGGAGATCGACATGAATGACTGGCAGAAGAACACCATCTACAGGCACTACACCAAGAACAGCAAACAGATACAGTGGTTCTGGCAGGTGAGTCCCAGTGCCAGCAGCATCTGTGACCTGCTCCAGAGCCCTGGGATCATCCTTTGCCCATGGCCTGGGCAGGCAGGGCTGGGTTGGGGCGGGCAGCCTCGCAGGCTGTCAGGAAGAACAAAATACAACCGCGAGCACGTGTTCAGTAAGAAGCATTTGGCTGTGGCTGGCAGAGGCCCCGGTGCTGCTGCTGAGGACAGCAGGCAGCACTTAGTGGTCAGCGTGCTTCTAGCAATAGCTGCTGTTCTTGGGCAGGGTGACAGAAGGGGATGACATGTAATAGAGCTGAGCTGGTTTGGGTGGTGCTGCCCTGTGCTGGCCAGGAAAGAAGTGGGTTGGAAACGGCTCAGAAGGAGTACAAATCTGGGCAGAGCTGCTCCTTACAGGCCCTTTGGGATGCGCTCCTCCTTGAGGATGCAGGATGGAGGTGAGGGCTGGACTACCCTGGGCTATATTGCAGGGCATGGGGTATTCATGGTAGGAGCCGTGGTGCAGGATGGTGCCCCATGCCCGGCTGAGCTGCAGGCGTTGGGGTGGCGGGGCTCCCATTCTTCTGCCATGTCCTTGTCATAGGTGGTTAAAGAGATGGACAACGAGAAGAGGATCCGGCTGTTGCAGTTCGTGACGGGGACGTGCCGCCTGCCTGTCGGGGGGTTCGCGGAGCTCATCGGTGCGTGTGCCTGGGGCTCCTAGGGGGCTGTGGCCGGGTGCGGGGGCTGATGGTGAAACCTGGGTGTCCCTGAGTCCATCACAGAGCGTGAGGCAGCCGCAAGCAGTGAAGTGGCTGCGACATCTGAACGTGGTGATTTCATCTGGTGGAGTGCTGTTACCAGACACATTCCTTAGCCATGAACCGTGCCACCACAGTTAACTTTGTTGGTCCAGTTTGTAATCCCATTTTGAATGAGATTTGTTTTTCGATTTAGTTTTGATTTCTGTGTGATGAAAACCCCTTTCCAGAAAACCACAGTGTGGCATTATTCTGCTCTCACACTTTAATTTGCTACTTTTTGGGGCCTGTACCAGCCTTTCCCTTACTTTCCTGGAATTGGTGTTGAGCTAACTTAACCCACTTGTATATTCTTGCTGGCAAATAAGGTTTTTCCAGCCCCCTGGAACTTCTCCAGCATTCACAGTCAGTTCAAAAGTGACCTCAGTGACTCAGACTTCCTGAGCAACGTCCTTTAAAACTCTCAGATGGACCCACTCAGACCTCTGGGTCCATGGAGAAATATGTTTTATCCCTTGTTGTTTAACCATCCTGCTTGGAAGCTGTGCTGTTCCCTCTCTGTGCTGTCAGTATGCATTTCAGCTTTCTCCCTTCTTCTTTCTTATACATCCTCTCTGCAGAGGGGTCAGAACAAGCAATGAGTCCTGCTATGGACTTATCCCTGATGTCTTTCTAGCATCATAAAGGGGAGTGATGGTGCTCAGTTGGCTACTGGTGCGTTGGAGGGTTTTCTTTTTCAGCTTCTGGTCATGTAATGGTATTTGCTGTGCTTGTAATTAACAGGCAGCAACGGGCCCCAGAAATTCTGCATCGATAAAGTTGGCAAAGAGACGTGGCTGCCTCGGAGCCATACATGGTAAGTCATTTCTCCTCAGCCCTGTTAGGAGAATGTGGGGACAACCACAAGCAGCCTTTGCGAAGCTGCATGGGGCCCCGGGCACCCTCTGTACTGTACATCTGCGTTCCCATGGGACGTAGCTGCCATTCCTGGCTGCTGCGTGTGGCTGAGGTGGGAAAGGGTCCTGCTGTGGGGAGGAGGATGGGGATTGCAGCGCTGCTCACAGCCTCTGCTGTCTCTCCAGCTTTAACCGTCTGGATCTCCCTCCCTACAAAAGCTACGAACAACTGAAGGAGAAGCTGCTTTATGCAATTGAGGAGACGGAAGGGTTTGGACAGGAATGATGGAGCTTTTGGGACTTTCCCAGATTGGGGAGGGCCCTGGAGTGCTGCTGGGCGTGAGATGCTGCCCGCAGAGCTTGGCGCTAAGCCCTCTCCGCAGGATGGTGCACAGGATGTGCATATGCTGTTGCTCTTGTTCTTGGCTGCAATCTGTATTAAAGCAGCCCTGGGGGAAACTGGTCTATGTTTTCCTCCCCAAAGAAATCTGAGGGGTGACAAGAAGTGTTTACATCTCTTGCCCCTCTCTGGTTCTGCTCAGCTCACGAGGGATGGGGATTGACACAGAGGGGATGGGGGAAAAGTGCTTGGCAGGCAACACGAGGTGCACAGAGGTTCTCTGATCCCCCCTTGCAGACACAGTTAAATGTGATCTGGTTTTGGCATAGGCTGTTTTTGTCCCAGGTGTTTTCTGCCTTTTCATGGCCCTGTAGTAGATGCAGGTGAGGAGGGGAAATGGTTCTTGAACAGACTCTTGGGTCACTTTTGGGTCTTATCCTTCACCAAGCAAAGGTAATGGGGAACCAGAGTTGTGCAAGGGCCACGATGGCCCCTTCCCGTGCCAGACTCAAACCACCCGAAGCCAGAGCCCAGCAACATGTCTGTTATGTGCTTGATTTGCAAACTTGTGGCCCCTTTGCAATTGTATGTGTCCTGAGTTAAGTGGTTTATTGCTTGGAGCTGGTGCTCCACAGAAGCCTTGGGGTCTCTGGTCATGTTGGGGCACATCTTTCCTTTACCTGGTTATGGATTCAGCCCAGACTCCCTATTTCCTTTGTCACCGGCTGGCTGGTGGCAGGAGCTTCTGAAGCTGTGGGTGAGGGCAGGATCAGGCCTGTGTCCCTTGTCTGGTTGCCGCCTCTGCTTCCCCGTGTCCCTTCTGTGCACGAGGGGATATGGACCCACGTGAGCGTTGATGTACATAGCTGTACATAAAAGAAGTCTGTGGATACAAGACACCGCAATAGCTTTTGACTTGTAACTGAATAGTTTTGTACTGCACCATCCTGCCTCAGCCATACCGACTTCTTGTGCAATAAATGATAAAGCAGCTGCCAAGGTGTGTGTTCCTGTCAGTGTGCGACGTGGGGGGACAGCCTGGTGCAACCGCCGGGGTGTCTGGGCTGTGATGGGCACTCAGAGCTCCTTAGTGATGTAGTTAAGTATTTTTGCCATGCACACACTGTGCAGTAGGATCAGGCTTCATCCAACATCTAATTCAGGTGGCTTGCCAGAGCTCAAGCCTGCCTCCCTGTGCCGCCGTGTGAAACTGAGAGCAGCACCAATGGAACAGAACTGGGTGCATGAGGCCAGCAGCTGCAGCCTTGTGGTGTTTAGTGAGAACTAAAGCAGAGCTAAACAAACCCATTCCTGTCATTGGGACAACCTATATCGTGTAATTTTGCCATGATTTTGCTTTTCAGCAGCTGCCTTGCCTCGTCAGTTCTTTGTGTTAATTTGGAAGGTTTATTTGGGGGCTGTATTTTGGTTATTTTTAATAGCCTGTACTTTGTGAGTGATCCTTGCTTAGTGCCAGCCCCGTTCCAGCAGGAATACTTCCATTGCTGCTGGCACTTTCCACTCTCCTGGCATCACTGTGCTGATGCAGCACTTGTGGTCACCTGGAGCCCCGGGTGCTGTTCCAGCCCTGGCCAGGGTGGTGGCAGGAATCCACCTTCTCTCCCCTCCATCTCTCCAGGCAGAGCATCACACTAGGCCTAAGTTCAGCTTTTATCTACTTCTTTTTCAAGTGACAGGTAGCAAGAGCCAGCCCCAGTCTTATCATCACTGGCCAGACAGAAAGGACAGCAAAAAAATAAGATTAAGCTGTACCTTCTGCTTGGCTAGTATAAAAAACAG
This sequence comes from Pezoporus wallicus, assembly GCF_028554395.1. NCBI lineage: Eukaryota > Metazoa > Chordata > Aves > Psittaciformes > Psittacidae > Pezoporus > Pezoporus wallicus. The sequence continues at coordinate 837,262 of NW_026636279.1, read as the reverse complement.
CACCAGCCCCTTCATTAGTAACTGTGTGATACTTCATGAACTTGGCCCTTCCTGCTCAGCTCAAAAATGAATTCATATGAGCAAAGTGGTTTTCACCCAGGAGTGAAAACTTGGTAAGACCAGACTTCATCTGAAGCCTAACAAAGCACCTGGTAGAAATGCTCAGCTGCTGGCCTCAATGCTTTGGTGGCCCATGCCGGGGAGGAAGAGTGCTGCACTAAACAAACAACACATTTCCCCCCGTTTCTCAGCCCTCCCTGGCTGGGTGCTGAGGCCTGCTGCCCACGGCTGCCTGCTTGAGAAAAATCTCTGCAGCCATGTCATGATGAGCACAAAAAGCAGATACCAAAGTAGAGGAAAGCAGAGCAGTGACCCTCCAAGAGACAGGAATCCAGCACCAAAGTGATTTAGTTTACAAGATCTTTAATTTACAAATAAAAAACCTACACATTTTACTTTTTCTCCTTTTTCTCCTCTTTCTTGACATCACTCTTCTCCTTGTCTTTCTCCTTTTCATCTTTTCTCTCCTTTTTACTGTCTTCTTTTTCCTGTCCTTCTTTCTTCTCTGCGTCCCTGTTGGCAATCTTGTTGTTAATGAGGTTGTGCAGGGCAACCACAGAACGGATGAGAGAAGCCAGGTAAACCACCACCATTTGGTCATTGGTCTTCAGATAAAAGGCCTTGACAAACTCTTGCAGGTTGACGTCTGGTAGCAGGTTAAAGACATCCTGGAGGTGGTAGATGATCTGGTGGTTGATGGGGAGTTTGCCCATGGCTACTTTCTCTAGGTAGCTCCTGATGTCCAGAAGCTTGGAGTTCAGTCCCTTCAAGCCATGGACCTGATTTGTGATCCGCTGGGACAGTGTGCCCACGGTGGTGTCCTTGATATCCCTGAAACACCCACCACAGAAGGAATCAGCATTAGAATATTACTTTGCATTCTCATTAGCAGCTGGGCCCATTAAGAGCTCTTTCCAGCTTAAAAAGCAAATCTGTTTGAAGCACTAGCAAAATGAATGTGCCCAGTCAAAGAAGGAGCACAAGCAGCTGTATGTTACAAAGTATATCTACAATAGATCACTGATGTATCCTGTGGTGTGTGCATGTTCTCTCTGGAATAATATTTGTAGCACTGGTTGAGAGGGTGAGAAAAACAACAGTATTTCAGAGGGTGACTGCTCACTCTTGTCCAGAGAGCTACAGAGCCACGAGCAATGTTCCCATTCAGCCCTCAAAAAACGATGTGATATCCTGCAGGTTTGATCGCATGAACATGTACTGTTTATCATCCTGTGAGTGGGCAGTCACACTTTTCAGCAGCAGTGAACAAACAGGGCAGGCGAGACTGCTAAGTGAATATGCAGTGAACATTTAAGTAGCACACTGAAGGGAAAGCTGGCACTCGGACACCAGATAGACTGGATCATGGTCCTAAGCAAGCCTCTTAAGAACACCTGAATGTTAAAGGTGCTTACCGTAACAAGTGTTCAACACCAACTTCCTCTGCCTCCTCTGCTCCAATCTCACTAGTCACGTGCTCAAACGTCTTGGAGGTTGGAGTGCCGTCCTTTGGGGCACAAGGATGGAGGAGATACGGTCAGACTGAGCCACGGGTATGAAGGCGCATGTGAACCAGCCAGCACAGGCATCCCCACGCGACCGGTGGGGCAGGTCATGCAGTGCCACCCTGTCAGATTAACTGATGCCTGTTTACAGGATCAGGAAGAGGCAGTGGCACAAATTATGTCAAAACAACACCTCAGGGGACTGCAGTACACATCTCAGGGAAGAAGGATGTAAGTGAGTCACAATACCTTTAAAAAAACACTGATTTTAGATTATGAGAAACTGTACTAATGAAACCAGCACAGTGGTTATACAGACTTCACAAGAAATCAGAGGAAAGGCTCTAATTGGATTTTTCTGGATTTAATGAGGGTTAACAACTGTTGCAAGTACAGATCTGTGAGCAACTTCTTCTTTCCTGTACTCTGTGTAATTTTCAATAGATGTATTTTGCTGGTTTATGAACTGGTGGGTAGAATGGAAGGTGCCTCTAAATATCACAACTATTTCTTACTTTCCTGACATAATTTTATTAGATTTCAGAATACCTGCTGTCATCCTGGTATTAGCTCTCAGCCAATTAGAAACATACACAATTCCAGAAAAAAAAAATAAAGTACCAGTATGGAACAATCTCATACAAAGTATAACTTACACACTGGATATTAAGAAAGATGTTTAAAAGATATACAGGCTGAATACCTGAGAATGCCTCAGAAAGGAAAAAGGGTCAAACTTACTTATATATATATCCAGAATGTAATTTAAATCAAAAACCTGCAAATGAAAAGCTACAGCCGACTTACTACTGTATGTTGTTTGTCTGCATGGTGCTGCAAGTGATGAGTGTTGCTCATGCCTGACTGACCTACCCACCACTGCCAGGTGCACAAATGAGTAAGCACACAATTACTCCAAGCCTTCTGCAAACAGGCTGATGTGTCAGAGCGACATCTTAAAAGCACTCCAGTCTGTGACTTCATTCATGGCCATGGACAAATCAGAAACAGATAAGAAGCATCTAAATCACATGGACCACTGGAGTTGCTGAATTCCTCAGGTCAAATGGTAACTTTTCTTCCAAGTGCACTGGCGGATGAAAGCTTTAGTTACAAATGCATGTATCATGACTGGGGTTTAACCTCTAATGTCAGCAGATTTTGGCTGCAAGTCACAGGCCCTCCCTAGTGAGTGCAACATCCTGTATGTCAAAGGCAACTGTGCACCATGGTATGTACATCTTTCAGAAAATAAGGCAATCTTAGAGGCCATCTTTTAACAGAAACCCAGTTCTAGGAAAAGGCAGAGAGACATGCCGAATACTCACATCGTGAACTTCTTCAACTGAAATATAAGCCTCTGTGGGCAGCCCCAGATCCTTTGGCTTCACATCAATAATCACCAACACCTGACGGAAAAAGCAAACATTTCAGAAACCTGAATTTCGTTCAAAGACCAGAAAAAAAAATCCCCACATCAGCTCTTCATTCCAGAGCAATGGTACGCTGGCTGCTCAGAGGTGTAAACTCCAGGCTCTGAGAAAAGACATCTATAGTTCTTTGATAAGACTCTGATCTGAGTACCTCAATACTTTTGCAGCTACCAGGTCTTTAACATGCTACATCACCAGTCACAAAGTTGGGGCCAAGGATTCCCAGATTCAGGGAGAGAGAGGACCCTGATCCCCCCACCAAAGAAGTGCTGTACTCACAGAGTTAGGACAGTATCTTTTCATCAGTTCGTTGATGGCGATGTCGTTCTTGTGCAGCTTAGGGCCTGTATGGTACCAACCAACTATTCTTTCTCTAGCTGAGCAAAACCAGAAAGGATTCTAAATCAGAACTGCGTGGTAAGACAATAGCAGAAAGATTTATGCAGATATCAAATTGGGAAAGGAAGGGTGAAAATCTGATATGTGTAGGCAGAAATAAATTCCAGCAAGCAAGGCAATGACATGGGTAGTGACACACAGTTTACTAATTGTACCTATCATAGCTTACTAACTGCATCTAACTTACTAACATCGTTCCTAGGTTTGTAACTGAACTGGACTATTTAATATGACTTATTAATTTTGCCGACAGCAGGATGCAACAGCTTGAAACTGACACCTAGAGATGCAAAAATTCTACAAATGCAAATTGTATCATGAGAATGACAGCTGGTCTCAGGACTAAGAAAATTCACAGGAACTGAAGTTATGACTGAACATTCTGCTCAAACTAAGTGGTAAAGACACTTTTTAACTTCAGGGCACATCTGTACAGAATGGATTTTAGAGAGAAAGCTCTGAAATTCTTCGGAAATAATGGCATTTTGAAATCTGAGTTATTCTGAAGATACAAAGCTGTCAGGAGTCTTGGGGAAACTAGCGAGGTATAAATTAATGTGTTAAGAACAAAAACCTACCTGCACAAATTAACCAGTGGAAAACCATCAGTGCAAGTGAAGCCATGCAAGGAATTAGCATGGAGTGGCTTCTTATGTGAGCAGTTAACTCTCAACCGTACTATGAATTCAATTCCCCATAGTCTTTGAAGATACTGGGAGTGTATCCCTAATGGCAAGAAGACTTCAACTTACCATTGACCTTCTTAAACATTCCATACATGTTCTCTAGATAGTCATGGTCTAGGAACCACACAGTATCATCCTTGTCATCTTCATCAAAAGGTACTGGGATTAAAACAAAATATTAGTATTTAAGAATCCAACTTTCAGAATAAAGATGCTTACAGAAAGACTGAGGGTTGGGATATCTTTGGCTGCTAAAGGACAGTGGATTTTAATCAGTTTCAACTGTTGTGCAACACTGCTGCCCAAGCTAACCTGTCATGTTCTCTCACGCAACGTCTCATCATTACTAACAGTTCACAACTGAAAAAAGAAATGCAAAACATTCTGGGAGTTATCCTTGGTGGGCAACATCAAGCATCAGAGAGAAATTCTCCTACATACAAAGTAACTTAGTAGTGTGCGTAGATATTTGATATGATAAACTGAATATCTCAGCAGACTCTGTAGCTTGTCAATCAAGAGCAGTCTACTTAAAAATTCGTTTTCTGTGTAGAACGCGTCTGATCACTTGGCAGAGGTCAGCAAGCCCAATGCAGCAAAACATCCATCAGCATTTTAAAAGAGGTTTACACCCGCTCCTGAAACATTCCACAGTGTGCAGGGAAGATGCAGCACAAGACTGGGCAGAATAGGTACATTTTTGACAACAGTAAGCATTTTTGTAAATATATAGGTTGTGTTGTACACGGAGGGAACAGTCTGTGCTCTCCCAGAGTGGCTTAAAAAAAACCCAAATGCAATTCAGCTCTTAAATAATTCAGTAGGTTTGAGGAAGGGCAGGACACCCAAACTCACCTGCAAAACTGTTGGACACATCCAGTATTTTTTTCTGCCATGAGCCCAGCAGCACACCGACGACTCGCTTCTGATTTCCAACTTTTCCTATTCTAAATGGAAAAGGCTGTGAGCTCCCACAACAAAAAGCCTAATTCAGGGAAGAAGGTGACAATGGACCCCTTGCTTTGCCCCTTGAATAGCACGCATGTTGGAAGGGAAGAAGAGGCGTTATGACTGTTTTATTACTGATTGTTAATTTACATCCAGAAAAAGGCATCTTAGTGCCCTCAGAATCAAAGCCTGCAACCCAGCGATGCAGAAAGAGGGCTGCAAGGTCCGACGGAGCTCACGAGGGCGTCAGGACCTGAAATCAGCACCGCTGCAGCCTCTCCGCAGGACAATGCGCTATAAAAAAGTGAGTAAGCGCTTACACTGCTCGGTGGCACCCACAGCTCGCTTTCGCAAGAGCAGGCTCGTTCGCCTTGTGAGATTTTTAGGTTTTGACATTAAAACTGCTTGGCAATCAGTGCAATTAAGTTAAACCATGCACGAGTTACACACGAGGTATTTAGGGGGCCATGACTTATGTTCCGCTCGGGAGCCCCGGCTTTTAGGATCAGAACCCGTTTCTCCCCTGCTCGTGTTCTGACCACCGGGACGTTGTTTCCGTGCCCTCATCGGGCCCAAGGAAGGCACCGACCGGACCGCCCTCGGAACACACCAGAGGCGGCAGCGGGCCGAGGGCTCGGGCGGCTCCCGCAGGCCGCGCTCCCGCCGCCACCGAGGCCCGGCGGCGCTGGGCACCGAGCGATCAGCCCGGGCCCGGGTGCTCCGCACCTCTCACAGCTCGGGGTTCCTCCCCATCGCGTTCTGCTCGGTCCGGGCCCCCTCCCCCGCGCCGCTTCCCTCCCGGCCCAGCCGGGCCCGGGCCCGGGCCCGTGACCGTGACTCAGCGCCGCGGCCGGGCCGCGCGCCCGGCCAGCCCTACCTGTTGAAGTGATCGACGACGCTGAGGAGCACCAGCGGGTGCACCACCACCCGGTCCACCGCCAGCTCCGGCATGGCGCCCACCCGGCCCCGCTCCGCCGCCAGCACGGCCCGACCGACCGCCGCTCCTCCCGCCCGCAGCAGGCCCGCTCCCCGCCGCGCAGCCCCGCTCCCAGCCTGCCCCGCGCCGGGGCGGAGCCACCGCCGCCATCTTTAAGAGGTCGTCGTCGGCAGGAGGGCGCCATCTTGGAGAGGTCGCAGGAGGCTGAGGCGCCGTCGCCATCTTGGGAAGGTGCGTCCCCTGCTGTCGGCAGCCCGGCACCATCTTGGGGAAGTCGGGCGGCTCCGCCCGGAGGCGATGGGCGGGCGCACGGGAGTGCTGTGCCCCGTTCTCTGCGGCAGGTCGGTGGCTGGCCCCGCCTGACGGGGGGCGGCTGCGGGGGCTTCTTCCTCTGAGCGGGGGCTGAGGGGACAGGGTGCGAGGGAGGCGGGTAGCGCCGTCCGGACACAGCCGGCGGGTCCCTTGCCCACCTAAGTGGCCAGAAAGAGCGTTTGCCCCATAATGCTTCCAGGGACAAGCGGTTTCAGGAGCTGGCCGGCCTTCCCCGGCTTCCTCTGCTCTTCTGGAAAAGAGCGTGGCATTTGCCTTTTCCTAGTTGTCAGGAACATCTAATCACCATGACCTTTAAAAACCGAGAGTGCAGCCTTAGAATGGTGTTGCAGTCTTATCATGACCACTAGACTGCAGGTTTAAAATGCAGGGGTGCTGTATTCTCATCTTGACTGAAAGTGGAAGTGCTAATAGCATATTGCAGGTGGTATTCTGATGTCCTTAGCTGTGTGCTTGCGTCAGCTTCTGTGTCTGCAGCTTCAGGAGTCATTGCAACCTGGGCTGGGAAAACTTCCGCACCTTGCCTCTTTTTCCAAAGCTTCAGGTAACTTCAGGGTTCCCAGTACCATGGTAGTAAAAGCCTATATAAATAGGCAGAAATCTTCATGACTTTAGTGTTTGCTTTCTTCCAAGGGGACTGTGTTAGGCTTATTTGTTTTGTAGGCATAACTAACATCCTTCAGTCTCCTATTTGTAAATGTTTTTCCTCCCTGAAGTATAACTTTCCTATATGTAAAGGAGAAACAGACTGACCTAAGCTGAGTGCTTCTTTGTAGCTGGGTTTATGTACCTCAGGAATAGGATCTATAGACACAGAACTCATCTCTTTAATTCTAGCAAGAAAATAGAATTTAAGGCTGTTATTCCTGAGTCTACCATGAGGACTTATTGACTTGAAAAGTGTTAGCAGAATTCTTGAGGATAGCTTCACTGTTTTTAAAGCATTATGTTATCCCTTATTTTCTACACTTTTCCCATGTTACATGTTTTTTGCATATTTTTCATGTCTGACCAAATAGCTATATTCTGGGTGAGTACTAGGAACCCTGACAGCCATCAGCATTTACAAACCTGAATCTAGATAAATTTAGTGCCGGGTGAGAGGTGGGTGACATGATCTTAGCCCAAGCCGAGCCCATGCACAAAAGCTGCTGTGATGCCCCATCCCTGGCAGTGTTCAAGACCAGGTTGGACACAGGGGCTCGGAGCAACCTGCTCTAGTGGAAGGTGTCCCTGCCCGTGGTAGGGCTGGGAACTGGATGAGCTTTAAGGTCCCTTCCAACCGAAACCACTCTGTGATTCTACGAAATCTATAGTTTGCGTTGCTGTTTAGCACCGTTTTACATGTAGCGTTCAGCAAGAGCAGCATTCATTTACAAACTCTACGAGAACTGGGGACCTCTCGTGGATATTTTTGGACGTTACATCCTTTAGGCTTATTTTTAAAACCAATTTCTGCTCGGGTTTTAGAGGTTTCTTCCAGCAGAGGGGGACCTCTGACCGTGAAATAATGGTACAGCCGGTGTTCTTGTCGCCTGTTTTATCAATATACATATAAAACTCAATGTTCAAATTAACTAGTTCAATAAGTAATTTAGCTCATTGATTTTTGGGCATATCCTAAGTGCCATTACAAGCTACGGATATTTTAAATGCCATTACCTAATAGAAGGAATGTTTTAAGCACCTTTTATTGATTTTATTACTGCTTTATTTTGCTGTCTTGGTTTAAAATCATTTTAACCACTCTGTCATCAAGAAGAAATATATCGTTGGTGAAATACAGTCAATTTCCCAAAAACCTTTGACATTGTTAAATAAGGAATTACAGTTGTTAAATCATGTCAGGCAATAACCAAGGGACAGAAATGGTATAAAATTTGGAACAGTGGTCCAGCATACCAGTAAGCTATTTTGACCTTTGGCATTCAGATGCTGTATGTGACAATCACACTTCAATTCTGTTCTTGGTTCTTACATCAGTCAGAAGAGATTTAAAATCTCAGTGTGCCAGGAAGGTTGTGGAAGGGTGATGGAGTACGATCCAGAGACAATTAAGGGACATTTTAATGACCTGCTGTGACTTTTTTGTTAAAATTACTCTCTAACTTAGCACATTCTAATTTTCATTTGCTGGAGTGTATTGCTAGTAGTTTAGCGTATTGATGTTATACACAAAAAGAGTAAAGTGAGTCTGCTCAGTTACTTTCCCTCCCAGCTCTTTTGACTTGAGAAGATTATCAGTATTATTGAGCTAATCAGCTGATAGACTGGGAATACAGGTAACACGTTGCTTAATCAAAGAATTGAAAAGTGAGTAATGTATGTTGGTGCTCAATAAAAACAGCTAATGAGTTGATTGCATTGATGCTTGATGTATTTTAACCGTAGATTGGCAAACATCAATACTTATATATAACTTGGCTTGTTGATTGCTGAGCTGAAACTCAAAGTTTAGAGATTCTGTAGTGTATGAGCATCTGACAACTGACCTCAAGTGGGGAGGGAGCAAGCTACGCTCTGTCCCCTAAATGGAACAAGTGATTCCATCATTAACTGCTGGACTTCTGTTTTGTTGGAAAAAAACGAAACACGAAAATCCACAGGAAAACCAAACCCAAACCCCAAAACTTACATGTAACTGTTTTCAGATGTTGAAGAATGAGTTCTGGATTGAAAAATAAGAATCATTAAGAATAAATTAACTTTTTTTTTTTTTTTTCATTATTCTCTACCTCTTGATCTGTTAGGTATTGTAAACAATAAAGTGCAAGGTGATGCTTACTGGAGGCACAGAAAGATATCTTTATAGGCTTTTCTAAAACAGGATCTGCTACTGTCAGCTGCTGCGAGGCAACAGGAAGAAAACTTTTGGTACTCAGATTCTGAGTGGTTTTACATCTTTTGTCATGTTCTGACCTCTTTTCCACACTTGAGGATTGCACTTTACTTCAGGAATCTCACTTCCATCAGGAATTAGTATTTGTCTTTAAATTGTAAAGTAATCATATGCTTCAGAAATTTTTTATTTCTGCAAAATGTCCCGTGTTATGTTTGGGCCTACGGTCCTTATTAGATTGGTGACACATTCTGTGGGGAGCCATGAAGCATACCTTTGTGGAGTTTCTGCCTGCCAGCTGTTCTATAATTTAAGTAACGCTGGCCCACAAAATCACAGTAACACAGCTGAAGGACACTTTCAGTGGCCTTATCTCTTACCTTCTCCTTTCAGCCTGTCAATACTGGGGGTGAAGGGCAGTGGTGAAAATTTGTAATACGGGAAATAAACCAAGTGGAGGTGATTCTTTTGGTAGAATCATAGAAGCATGATCATCTATGGACTAGGGAAGGCATGCATTTACTGAATACATGCAATTTGTGTTTCTAGGTGTTCTTTCCAGTGATGACAGTTAGAAAAATAAGAGTGCTTTAAATGAAAATACCAGCATGTCACAGTAATGACTTTGGTTCATCAAGGCCAGGAACTGAGGCTTGGGTGGCTGTGACCTCCAAATCTTGAGCCTGCTTTGGGTATAGCTCTTAAGGTGTATTTTTCCATCTTCTCTATGAAGGAGCTGCTTTTTGCTGGTCTGTAGCCTCTCCTTGAGAACAAGGTTTGATTACCCAAATCAAAGAGTATCTCTTGGATAGAGGGTCTCTACCACGTAAAGGGCAGGGTGCATCAGGGAGGATGCATGAGCCAGCAGATGGTGGGCTATGGGCAGGCAGGCTCAGGAATAATACAGAAGGCAGTAACACTTCAGCCTGATTTGCTCTTTGTAGCTTTTCAGTGTTTGCTAGTGGTAAGTGACATCCTTGGGATGTTGGCTACAAAGGATGGACACAGCTGGGAAATACTGTTGCCTGATACTTTGGATCATAATCCTAAATGACACTTACTATGTGCTCCTTTAATGTTAGTTGTCTTTGTCTTTTTTAAAAAAAACCCTCTAATTTATTTTTCTTGTCTGGGGCCGGGGAAACTGAACAGTTAGAGCAATGTCCACTGACATGTAGTTTCACTGAGATGCCTTCTAAAATGTGTTTAAAACCCAGTCAAGAGAAGATAGGCTTTCTTTAGACCTTTTGATAGTTTGTCACATAATACTTTTGTGCTACCAATTCGAACAGGAAATACATTTATTTCCTAATAAATACGTTTATCTTTGTCCAAATAACTGTAGTTTCCTATTAAGATTTCTTTGGTCAGGGTGTACCATGAACTGTTTTAGAAGGAATGATGCTGCCTAGAAGTGAGCAAGGATAATGTAAGGCATGGAAGCAAAACAAAGTCACTGCAATGGTAATTCTAATTTGTCTTGGTTAAACTGTAATTCAGTAGAATGCTGGCACTGCATACTCAGTGCATGATGCCATAACGAGTGTCTGTATCCAGACTGCAGTTTTCTTCTGAAGACCTCCAAATAACCATTTTTTCCTCCCAAATGCCTGTTCTAGAATGTTATCTCTAAAGCAAACTTATAGATATGTAATTATAAATTGATCTGTCCATTTTATGGTATGATGTTTGTGTATTATGTTGTAGTAACTTACTTGTTTCCCTATAAGGTACTGTTGTTTGACCAAAAGGTACATATATATGTAGAACTTGTGCTGCTTACTGTAGTTTGGCAATCTGTGAATATTGTTATAGTTTCTGCCAATGGATTTAAAACTTCTGTCCGTACCCATGGGTTATAGCTGGTGATTCCAATAATCCTGTCTTCCTACAACACTGTAACAGATAACAGATAAAGCCTGCCAACTTTTGGATATAGAATCATCATTTTTTTTATTTAAAACCAGTTTATAGAAGTATTGTCAACATGTAAAACTATGGAAAAATCCTTCATGTTTTACATAGCACAGTTCTGTTTTTTGTTGCTGTTTCCAGATATCACAGGGTGTAGAAATGCCAGAAAAATCTTTCTTTTTTTTTTTTTATTTTTATTTAATAACTACATCACTGACTCTAATTTTTATATTTCAGTGCAGAGGGATTTGCTTATTTTACTCTGGTACCATTGCTACAAAATGATTGTTTTTGGAAAATAGTGGAAGCAAACAGTTAAAAAAAGAACGCACAACAGGTTCTAGTCATACTCATTTTTCCACACCTTGAGGACTAGCAAATTCTTTAAAATGAGATTTTATTTGTGCAAAGCAAAACTTCAAAACCACTCAAAAGCTTTCTTATTAACTGCTGTCAGTCCTTTGATTTACAAGGGCAATAAAGATCTAGAGGGGGCACATTTATCATGGAGTTCAGCACACCAGGAGCCATTTTCTCAAGCAGTAAAGCCAAGTGATAAAATGAGTTCTTTTGTTCTATAACCAAGACACATTCCCTGTTTTTAAAAATGTGTGTGTTGGACTTCTTGGCTTGTAGTTTGGCCATGTTCCTCTAATACATTCATAAATAATGCAAAATTGCTAGCATGCAGATACTGATGATGCATCTGGAAAAAAGCAGACTATCTGAAAGAAAGAAACTTACTTTCAACTTTTTCTTATTTGCTAGCTTTTTCTCCAGTGATAATTCTTGTATGAATTTTTAATAACACTTTTAATAACATTTTTTAATATATTTTTTAAATTTTTGTTTTGTTTTGGGTTTTTTTGTTTTTATTTTGTTTTTAAAATGATTATATACCTCTTTGCAAAGCCTAAAGAATTGTGGTTAGGAAGCATTAAAAATACTCTATTTAAAATAAAGAACCATGTTCATAGTGTGTAGTGCTATTTTGCAAGCTTCAGTTTCTTCATCTGTTTCTAAACTTGTATTGGAGGGACTTTGTGAATGCAGTTCTTTAATGTTACTGGGTAAAAAGTTTAGCTTCTTGTCTAGACCAAAATATTGATGGCTTGTGTGGGCACTTCATTAACAGATGTAGCTCTGTGGGAGGAACCAATTGTAAGAGTAAGTATCCTTGCAGGTGAGCAAGGGGCTCGGAATCTGACCATAAACTGAGTATTAAATAAAGTGAATGCTGTTTTTTCCATATAAAAATGCAGCCACCTGCAGTCTCTTCCTGGGAAAGAGACATGTTGCTACTTTCCCTGGTCAGCTGCTGAAAGTTCTGGGAAGCCCAGTCGCACTCCGCTATCTAGTGCTCCTGCACAAACACCTTCGAACAGAAGCAGGAGAACAGACTTGCAAAAGGTACATTCCAATACAGTTTTGGATAGAATGATCTTTAATTGTAAACGTGAAACTGTGTGAAGTTGCTCCTGATGTTTTGGCTTCAGTTGGGCTGCTGTCATAACACATGGAAGAGTGAGTCTGGAAAAGGTCAGAGGCATTAAAGCTTGTTCATATTTAAATCAGTGCCACACTTTTCATACCCATATAACTACAGCAGTGCTGCAGTAGTACCTGATTGTCCCCAAGTTACGCAAATGGTGGTGGATGCGCTTGGAAGGCATTTTGGATAATAGTTGCTTCTTTGGTTTTATTCTTGGTTTCTCTTATAGACAGTCTTTTAAGAAAAACTGTTCTGTAAACAGATTGCACTCGTGGGAAAGTGATCACATAGCTCTTGAACGTGGTGTTTTATGAACAAACCACACTGAATGAAAGGACCAGAGGTCTGCTACATTTTCTTTGACTGTGGTCAGTAGCAGGTTTGTAGGCAAGTGTTAGAACAGGGCAAAAATTGTCAGAATAAGAAATGTGGAACACAGGTCTTGCCAAACCTATTTATTGATCTTGGGTAAATGCTCTTCAACTGTACCAGAGGTGTGTGGGACAACCAATTTTTGTTCACTGTATGCTACATTAAAGAGTTTGAAAGCAGGACTTGTTCTATTATCACCCTAGTTCAGGTGCAGAAGGAAGCAGCCAGAAGACCCCACTATGACTGCTGTCCTAGCTTACTGAAACTAAAGGTTTGGCTGACCTGTTGTGGCAGTCACCTGTAGCACAGGGACTTTGCAGACCTCTGCTGTGGTTTTATGCTGGCACTTTAAATTTAGCAAGAAAAGATGTAGTCTAGGAGGCCCACCTTCTTGCATAGCTGTATATGCTACTTCTGATGATACTTACATTGCAAAACCTTTAGCCTCTGAGATTTAAGGTCAGAAATTAAGTTTTATTTATTTATTTATTTATTTATTTATTTATTAATTTAAAATCCTGGGGCCTCCTCTAGTGTGGTATCTTGAAAGATCCCAAAGCTTTGGGGGGGGGGAATTTAAATACTTTATTTTATGAAGCAGTTTTGGAGGCAGTTTTTCTAAAATGTATTATTTTATGTTAGATAGTTTAAAGACCATCTGTTAACTGAAACCAACCATAAGTGAAGTTGCAGCTATGTTTCCTATTAGTCTTGTATCTTTCCTATTAGTCATGTATGAAACAGTACAGAAACATCCAGCAGAACTCGAAACAAAAATAGAAAAAGCAGATGTTGAAACTGTTGGCTTGTTGCTTTGCTTTTACAGGAGCAACTAATTATTGATGGATCACAAAAATACAATAAGACTGGTTTTGTAAACTTTTATCCAGAATCACAGCTAAAGATGTATTTCTGGTTATTGTATAGTGCAGTTGAAAATTGGAGTATTTCACTTGGAGACACTGAAAAGGGTTTTAAAAAATAGATAATGAATATTGTGGCTGGAAACATACAATGAAAGATAAAATATAAAATTTTAAATAGTTATGAACTTCTAGTCTCTCAGGGCTCATTTATTATGTTGTCATGGTGAGCAAGGAATAACAAAATAAAATAAAAAGGCTGTTCCTTGGTAGTTGTGACTTATTGGTAGTTCTCTTTTACAAGAGTTCCATGCTGACTTAAGTAAAGATCTCCAAGAAAAAAAACAAACTTTATTTTTCAAATAAATTCAGCTAAGAGCTCACAGCCTTTCGTGACACCATGCTGAATTATTATTAGTGTACACTGCTGTGAGAATAACACTCACTGCTGTTTAACAACAATGCCTTTCCATAGAATTTCACACAGACAGTAGGAAAACGAAAGGCAGAATTGAGTGCTGAAAAAGAATTAAACCAGTCCGTCCTGAAGCCAGGATACTTCCATTATTTTTTCCGTAACGAAGAGCAAGAATGAGCATGTGCTGTATATGCAGGTCCATATGATTTTCTTGAAGAATTTTTGATGGGTTGTGAATGTTAAGCAGGAGGTCCTCTCTTGCCTGAATAAAATCACCTTAAGTGTATTTCTTTCACTCTTTCTCTTTTTTTCCATTGTTACTGTTCAGTCAACATCAGGACTGTACATAATTTTGTCTACGAAAAGTTTAATTTGTCATGGAGAGGAGAAGTCAACTTATTTTGCTTGCTTCTATTGTGACAGAAAATAATGTGTTGCACTTGGTAGATGATGGGATTAAAATAGTTTGGAATTAACAGCCATGTCTAGATGGTTCCATAAGATTGTTCCAAAAGACTGTCCCAGAAGGGTTCCCCAACTGTGAAATACCACTGAGCAGGTGCTTGGATGCTTCCACGTTCCCTTGTTTTCAGCTTCTGGAGGGCACTTGAGCTCTTAGGCACTAATCTTGTCCCACGTGAGTCTTTCTGCTGGAGGAAGCTTGTACAACTGGCCTGCAGTCAGGGCAGCGAAACAGTATGGGCTAGTCAGGGTCTGTAAGGAGATGCCTCTGAGGACTGTGTGTACAGTTTGGGAGCAGGAGTGTTTCCTTGAGTTTAGGAGCAGGTCTGTCAAGTGTCACAGTAATAATTGTGAGGGTACAGAATTACTGTTGTGAAGAACTAATCACCTCTTTGCTCTCATAGGCACAGTTATGGGCAAAATTCTAACTGTTTACTACCAATTTTGGGGGAAAATCTCTCAGAAAGCTCAGTTGTGAGGCTTGGACTGGATATTAGGAACAATTTCTTCACCAAAAGGGTTGTCAAGCACTGTAACAGGCTGTCCAGGCCAGTGGTGGAGTCACTGTCCCCAGAGGTATTTAAAACACGTGATGTGTTGCTTGGTGACATGATTTAGTGGTGGACTTGGCAGTGCCAGGTTAACGGTTGGACTTGATGATCTCAAACGTCTTCCAACCTATATGATTCTACAGTTCTGTTATTCTACTTATATTAAGGCTTTACTATCAGGCAATCATAAATCCTGTATAGCCTAATTCTTTATTTTGCAACCCAAATTTACTGTTCTTCTCAATGCTTGCTGTGTGATAATGGCTTCTTCCCTTGGACACTACTCAAATATTCCCTCGTCTGCACATCTTTGGCCCCTTAGCCAAATAATGGCTGTATACACTCAACTGACAGGGAAACCAATGTTTTGGAAGACAGGTCTCAGTTTCTCTTCTGAGTAATTATAATTTTTAGAAAGCTTCCCTCTGGTACAGATCACAAAGTCACACAGAATCGCAGACTCTGTTATAATAGAGTTGGAGGGAACCTCTGAAGATTATCTAGTCCAACCCCCCAGTTCAGGCAGGGCTACCTAGAGCAGGTTATACAGGACTAAGTTTTGTTGAAGGAGGTATTGAAATGCAGGTGTTTTACTGAAAATATACCTGTACTCCTTGTGCACATCTCAAGTACTCTCATTTACTGCTAACAACAGTAATTGATGTCAGATGCAGTATGATCTTTCGCAGGTATTTCAGAATTTCTGTGCCATCTTATCTGTGTTAGGCTGTAGATAACTGTATGGTTTGACATGCTTCGCCATGATTTTCATGTGTAGGTTAAACACCAGTAAACACATACATTAGTAAGCCAGTAGGTTAATGAAAATATGAATCAGCTTTTTCACTTGTGTTTGACCAAATACTGGTTGAGACTGTTACTGTGTAGTCTTGAGGAAAATGGGGTAATCTTCTCTTGATTTTATTTTAAGGCCTCAATTTTCATGATAATGTTTTTTAAAAGTGCATCTTGTTTGTACAGGTATACAAAAAATTCAAAACACATGGCATCTAAAGAATTTCTTTGTTTGAGGCTTTTGATATTATCCTGCTGTTGTTAACAGTGCTGGCTAAGTGTTGGGAACAACTAGGTGCAGGGACCTCAGCTTTCTAAAGGTAAATCTAGCTGGGTGTATGGCTGCCAGTCTATAGGTTTTTAATAGGTGATAATATTTAGATAGGACAGACTTACAGAGTGGGTGTTTTAATCTCAAGAAATCCCGTACCTCTTTGGAATCAAAATAGAAAGAATAGAGAATACAAAACACACTCTTGTTTTGACCTGCTTTGAAAATCTATTGATGCTTTTTGTTTGTTTGCCTGTTTTCATGAGAGTCTAGTGAGGTCAGAGGAAAAGGGGGATGTATGTGTGTATATGTATAGATATTAGAGAATGGAAGTCTGAAGTGTTTTGTCGAGGGGGCCCTGGAATCAAAGGGACAGAGTAATTTAAATTAGGTGCGGAAAACATTGTACAAGGTGAGATATGACCACTGAATGGCAAACTCTTAAATTACTTTAGTAACTGATAAGATGATTGGGTTTTGGTTGTAGGTTTTTTGCGTAGTGTGGGGTTTTGATTTTTGGTGGAAAGCATTCTTTACAGGTGGTTCGTTAAGGAGACAATTATCCAAGTGTTGTTTTCATGTTAAAGCATTATATGCTGTGTTTGGTGATGTAAAGATGCATAAGGTTTTTACTAAAGATGCCTTTCTCAGCTTGTGCAAAAATGTCATTCTAGCTCATCCATTCCCACATTCTGGTGATAGTCCTTTTAATTTCCCTTTGCTCATCTTGGATTCTAGAAAAGGTTAATTAGTTATCTACTGAGCTTGATAGAAGATTTTTTTAGACTATAATATTAAGAAATGTTCTACAGGGGTATGAAGGTAACACCACAAGGGGGTACTATAATTTCATCAAATTTGCCTTGGTAAGTTTTTTTATTAAGGTAAAGTGATTACAGCCTGCAGAGTTAATTTTAATATGCTAATACACCACAGCAAGTTGGAAACTTAAATAAAATGATACAATTAATTTAAATTTATAGAAGGTAGGGAAGCTTAGTAAGGTCATCTGTATGTTATATTAAGATTTCATATAGGCTTACCAGATTTAAAAGTCAGTTTTCTCAGCAGTAAGCTTTAGAAGGTTGCTGTGTGTACTTCATTGACCTTTGCATGAGGCAGTTAGTGTAGTTCTGTGAAAACTAGGTTCTATGAAAAGTTTGTTTTCATGTGAGAAAAAGAACCCTTTCCTCTCTGTGTACAGAAAGCCAATGTTGGGTATGTGCAGGTTTTAACAGTTTTAACACTGTGTGGAAATTTATTAGGACTTTTTTTTTTTAATTTGCTATAGAAAAATGCCTTTTTTTTTTTTTTTAGTGAAGTAGTAACTCGATTAAGCTTTTTGACAACACATTAATATGACTTGCTGCTGGGCTCATGGGTGCGGGATTTGTGTTACTCAGTTTTGGAAGGAGTGGGTATTGCTCTTGTTTCTTGAAGCAAATACTGTAAGCACTGTAAAATATATGGACTTTTGAATTTTCATATCACTGTTGTGTTCAGAGGATGTCTTCCTATTCTCTAGAAGAATAGGATAGAAATTAATTTACCAGAAACAGCCTTTTTGAAAACCTTGCTGTTATATTTGGCCAGGGAAACTAGAAGTATAAAAAGTAAAATGAAATAAAGAATGAGGGAACTAAACAAGAGTACAGTGAAGCAGGAGTTATGCAGACTAGTTCCAACATTCTGTTTGTAGCCAGTCTGTTACTGTTTGGCAGTTTCATCTGTCTAGATCAGAATTTATCGGAACAGCATCTGCTCCTGGTGCAGAGAAGCCATGATTTCAAGTGAGGGCTTAGGGGTGTCCCCTGCAGACATAAAGCAGCACCATGGGTAATGCAGAATGATTAGTGCAAGGTAGATGGGTGTTAAATCCCAAGGGCTGCCATGGTGTATATGAGAAGGAGGGTGTAGAACTTTAACGGTGGTCCTTGTTGTCTTTGGAGACAGTGAGGTCCTTGGAGAGCCAAGTTAGGAAACAAGAAAGACATAATGTGTCAGTAGAACACAGGAGAAAAACATTTTCTCATAATTTCTACCGAAGATAACTAATTTGTCATTCCTGTGATCGTGTTGAGTGAGTTTTACTTCCATCAGGAGGGTCCTGGGTTCACTTTTTCCACACAGGATATGGAAAATCAGATTGCCTATCAACAAACCAGTCAAGGGGCTAGTTTGCCAGATACAGTAACTGGCAATGATATAACAAAATGGGATTTTCCAAATGCTTTTGAAGTTGGAAAAGATGCTGCTTTTTCCAGTGGCCATTTGCAGTGTTATTAAAATCTACACATAGCATCTGTGTATTTTGGAGGGTACACCAAACTGGCAATGTCAGTGTCACAAACCTGCTTTTGATGCAAGGAGATGGATGTATGAAACCCAGAGTCATACAAGGATTGATCCAGGTTACCAGTAAAACCTGCCAGGTTTCTTTTTTTTCTGAAGTCAATGTATTGTAGAAACTTCACAGAACTGAGGATTACAGCGACAGTGTCTTTACCCGTGGGGCTCTCTGCTTTACCTGTTTTGTATGCCAAGCAAATCACCATTGCCCATGCAGTTTGAGTGAGTGCTCCCTGTTGCTGTTTTTTTTTATCCCTGTGTGAAGAAATAAACAGATATTGTTTAGTGTGGCTTTTTGGCACAGTATATGGAATCTGGCACTTTAGAAGGTCATAATGAGTCAGCTTCTGTAGAAAACAGGTTCAGTTTTGCTGTAGTCACTGTTTGTAATGGTTTCCAGAGATCTGTCTTTCTGCTAAAAAGTGCACATCAGTGGAAAAGGAGTGGGGGAGAATTTAGCCTCTGATGGCAACAACTTGCCGTTCATTCCTGTCATAGCTTTCTGTGGTGTTCTATTGTGGTGGTCTTGTGTTGAAGATGTGCCCAAAGAGCATCATCAGAACTTCATTAATGAAGCAAGGCAGACTGTCCTAGTCTTTGGCATCTTCCACAAGAACAGGAGGCTGGACTTAAGGACATTTGAGTAACAGTAAAAGGGCATGATACTCATGATACTCACTGGGTATGAGTCTTAACCCATTTAGGAGGACTGCAGGCAAAATATGGCAAAATTGGGTTATAATAAGAATGTTTATTTACAGAGACTTTGAATGTAACTCTCCCCCCACCTCTGAGAAAAAAAACAAATGAATGCTTTCTAGATCTGTATAACAAATTATTGGCATTAAATTATCAAATTATATGCACAATTAAATTTTTATTAAATAAGGAATAATGTATGCAATGTTATGATAATCTTCTAAAGTATAACAAGTTTTTAACTTTAACAGCACCATGCACTGTGCTTCTGCTTCTCAGGGGACTAATTTTAAAAGTAAGGCATTCAGCAATTTAAAAGAAAATTATGAAATTAGTCACTTGAGTAATTTAAACATGCAAATAAGTATCCCAACTGTGTTGATACCAGATTTAGCCTAATTTACTGGGACTGCTTAGACTTCATCATCCTAATTACTGCAGCTTTGTGGCAGACTTAAGAAAGCAGAAAGACAGAATTATCTATTATTAAGTTTCTTATGGTACTGTGTTACTGTACTGTGTATCCACTAATGCACTCACTGGAAAAACTTATCCCAAGATTTTTTTCCTCCTAATTAGCAGAACAAAGGCAGCCAGGACTGTTTTATCATTGCTTCTTGTAAGGATGCCAGAGATTTGAAAACACTTTGATTTTACTTGCTGAGCTAAGTGAAGTATGATGCATGTATCTTCTGATATAAAATGATACAGCAATAACTGATTGAATTCTGATATTTGTGATGCTTCTGTTATGAGAGAAGGTGAAAATACCCTACTTCAAAATAAACTGACAAACATCTTTGGTGGAGTGAAGATAAAGATTTTAACAGTGAACAAAAAATAAAGGCAAGGCCCTTTATAAACTTGTAACTCTGTAAGTGATGAAGTACCTTAAAAATATGCATAGTTTTGTTTTCTGTAAAAAGAGTAAGCTGAAGGTAGAACTGCAAAGATCGATTTGTCACATATAAAAAAAGTAAAGAAAACAATTATTGAGGAAACTTTAAATGGGTAGAATTTGAACAAGATTGCATTTATCAAGGCTGTACAGAAAAAGGTTGTAGGATTTATGATGTTATGTGATAAAGGCTTGATCAAGACATTTAGCTGGATGGAAAGGAAAAGTTGTGTCCTAATAATGTCAGGCAGGAAGAGCATCAAGTTAGATTTGATGGAAGAAATAGAAAAATGAGACTTGGGTAATGGCCAAGCTGTAAGTCTAAACATGGTGATCGCTGGTTTGTGAAGATGAGTTGGGAGAAATGGGGAATGTCTGAAGGCAAAAATGGAAAGGTATAATTCAGTAAAACTGACTTTATTTGGTCTTATGGTTGGACCTACATGTCAGAGAAAGGGAACATGACTGGGGTGACGAAGCAGGAGGAAAGAGATAGAAGAGAGGTGACAGTCATGCTATAGTGCGAATTTGTTTAAGGAGAAGGTGTATATCTGAACCATTATAGCTTTCTTGAGTGCTGGCAGGTTCTCATCTGTGTCCAAGATCCATGCTCCCAGGGCACCAAGAAATGTCATCAGACACCTCGGGTTTCTGTCATGCCTTTCCCAAGGAGACCTTCACGATTGAGAAAATGGAATAGGGTTTGCTTCCTTTCTGTTGCCTGAGTGGCATCAGTGAAGTTGAGTAGGGTGATGAATTATCCTCATAGATTGATCTGTTGTCCCATCATCTGTTCTACATTTGCTGTGATAATCATGAGTTTGGCAATACTATGCCTTTTGTTGTTATGCTTAGATAATGTTTTTTGTTTTTGCAAAACCATCTCCTTTCATGGTTTTTGCTCTGACATTAAAATGTAACTCTCTACCATGAAAACATATTTTAGAAATCTTATCTATGAGAAACTAGTTAAACATTGTGAGAGGAATGATGATGACAATAAATGTGTGACCCATGCAGGACTGTTTTTAGGCTTGTATTAATCTTAAAAGAATGTTAATACAAAACATTAAGAAATCAGAGAGCAGTCTCCACCTACATAAAGTCCAGGAGCTCCCTGCTGAGCTTTACTACACCAGCAAGTATAGATGATATGTTATTAAATTGATTTAGACCTTATTATTGGCATTTGGACAAGCATTCCAAGGTTGTGAGATTAATTTATATTTTTTAAAAGATATTTTAGTGATAAAAGGCTGAGAGTCAAGAAGACAGTTCTTATTTTTTGGCATAACTTTTAGAATTTTTCTCCTGGGAAATATACATGATAACCACATTTTCCACATGTGGGTAGAAATGGAAATAATCTTCGCAGGTATGGATATTTCTTAATATTAGTTGAAAGTAAAGATGTGCATAGGGCTTCTGCTCTATAAAGGTGAGAAAACAAATAACAACAAGTGTTAATTCATGTACACAGTATTTTTTGTCTGCACAGCAGGTAAAAATGCTACATTAATGCTGGAAATATCTGTCCTGCTGTGTAGTTTTCCTTCCTTTTTATTACTTCAGTGTTTGGTCTTGTATGAATGCACCATACTTATTTTCATGTTATCATGACAAATTCCTCTTTGCTTCTAGTTACCCATATAAAGAGATAGAAGCTCTGCATGACCTCAATAAAGTATTCAAATGAAAGACTACATTAAAAATATCTTGGTTTTCACAGTGCAATATATATTGCAATATATATTTTATGTACATACGTTTTATTTTTAGTCTAAGTTATTAACTGCACACAAAAATGCTAAATAAAAAAAAATGTTGTTACAGTGTAATCCCGAACACTTCTAATTATGGGAATGTCAGAAGCAGGGTTCACTCAGAATCGCCATGAGATTAAATTGAAAATTATCTGGACTGTGTGATTCAAAGCCTCTAGCGCTGCTGAGCACTCTGCATGTGAAAACAAATCCCATTATCTTAGTATCTAAAGATACACAGCACATTGACAGTGCCACCCCCTATTAGTGGGCTGGAGGTCAGTATCTGTGGAACATACAATTAGAGAATACCTCTGGCAAATCTGATTTAACCAAGTGGTTTAACTTTGTAGAAGTCTTTCTGGGGCAGGATGAAATTTAGTTCTCCAGGGAAGCACTTAGTTGTCCATAACAATAAGAATTTTCTTCTTCTTGCTGCCTCAGACTGATGTGATCCATGTTTCAGAAACCATTAACTGTGGTTGTGGTACCACCACAGAGCTCAATAATGTGTCTTTGATCAACGCCTGTTTTCAGAAGGGAACTCATATCTCCATCTGTATGTGTACAGAGATGAAGAGCCTGTGTTTCTTGGGGAGTGAAATCTTGTCATTGCTCAAAACTTGAGCTGGATGTCCAATTTGAAAATGAGTCTGTTCTCAGTAACAAAAGTGTCTTGGCTTTGTCTGATGGGAATGCAGTGGCTCTGTCAGGTGGGGTAGTTCAAGAGGAACTTGTGCATTAGTGGAGGCTACTCTGCACGGGGCTGTCAGGTGTATGATGCTGCATGCTTTATGTGTCTTCCCCCTAGTTTTCAGCTGAATTATTTTATTTTATTTTTAAAAAGAAGAGAGGCTACTCCAGTGGTGGTCCTGAGGTCACCTGCAGACTTGGTGTGTGCCTCTCTTGGTGCCTTAGACTGGTGGTGCTCTCCATTTCTCTGGCATGTTGTTGGCCTGCACAAACATTGCTGGTGTCCAGGACAGGGTCTTGCCTCAGCTTTCTACAGGAAATCCACCACTTGTTATAAAATACACATAACACTACATTATTTTATATGCTAAGTTTATTCAAGGATTGGGTACAGAAATCTCTGTGGACAATGTTTCATTTTGTTTGTGTCTAAATTACTAGCTATTTGAAGCCTTTGTGTATGAATAATAGTGAAATCCTGGAAATGTGTGTTCCAGCGATTTACTCTGTTCTGGTTCTGTATTGGATTTGCAGTTGTCTTAAGATACATGTTGTAGAAATAATTCCTCTCCCCTCTGCACCCTCTCTGCCTTCCACATGAGTATAATAATTACGAGAACATACAGATTTCTTATTAATTTGATAATTCTGCCTTACTAACCACACAAATTCCCAGTCAAACCATGTCCTTCATGAGGAGTTGAGTGTGATGTATGTTGTATCCTGCTTTGGTCTGTATATTTGCCTACCTATTCTACTAATGCTATGTTATCCTCTGAGTTGAATAAAGGCAGTGTATAAAGGGGAGTAGTTTTTTTAAAAAGGGAAATGAGTGCAGTAACTGAAAGAAGGGCAAAAGGACATAAAAGTAAGACAAGTATCATATCAGTCATTTTAAGTTACTCTTCCAGACTGCTTTATGTGGCACTCACATTTTTCCAGTGTGTTTTTCTGATAATGCTTTATGTATTTTACTTGACACAGCAGATACTTGGGATTTGTACTTTCTTGTATGTGAATCAGAAAATGGGCTTTTTATTTAAAATTGGTACTTTTACACTGTTTTATGCAGCAAAGTGGTGAGTTGGTGTGCTAGTACTTCAAACTGGCAGGTCAGTAAAGCGTGGTTATAGTCAGAACATTGACTGTAAAAGTGACATCATGGAATCCTTTTTCTTTTTCAATGATTCCAGCAAAATGCAGTTTACAAGCTAAGATATGCCTGGGTTTAACTTTTGTTCTCCTTTTTCCCTTAACTGCAGACTCTGGCTTCTAAGAATGCATCTGTTTTTTTTCCATCTCATACATTATCGTTGGTAATAAGGGCTCTACAGTCAGAGTTTACTCTGAGTGTTTCCATTTATTGTGCATCAGGCAGGCAGGCTCCAGTCTGTGCTTCTCTGTGTGTGTTGACACTGCAGAAATAAAAAGAGCAGAATTTCTTTTTTAATTATGGTAAGCAAAAATGATGTACAGAGATGCAGCAAGGGCTGTTCTCATACTGGTACCTCGCTGTTCGTAACAAGAATTTGAAATATATGCTAGGGCCATGTTTATAAGCAACCGGCATGACAAAACCTGCCCCAGGGAAAGAAGATCATGTGCTTTAGTTGCATCACAAGGAACAGGGAGGGTGGTTGGAAGCCCTCTGAAGGGATGTCTGAGACATGGGCTGCTGACTGCCATCCTTTTTCTCAGTTTCCTTATGCAAAGTGCTCAGTGTGATCTGCTGCTGGAGGATTTCTGGGCTGTGTACAACCTGCCTGATGCCTTAAGTGCTGGTAAATTGAAACAGTGCTGGACTGCTCCAAGATATATTTGGGACTTGCAGTCTTATTCCAAGATACAGCTTCCCAGACATCCCTCGTCTAGGTTCTACTGAGCTAACCTGAAAATGTGTACTGGTGTTTTAAAGTACTTGAGGTACTTTACAGAGTAATTAAATGAGAAGAGTGGAGATAAATGAAGCAGGATATGTGTGCTCAGTTATAACTCAAATATAATGAAAACTCACATACTGAAGGATGGGGACACAGCTACACCTTCTGTAAGAAACCTGCTGTATACTTTTAGCTTGAAAAAAGAGTTCTGTTACAAACTTAAGTGAAATCAATCTTACAAGCAGAAAAAAACAAGTTGTGCACATTCATGGGCATCTTTCATTTTGCCATGTACTGCAAGGCAAGTCACAAACCTGGAAATATGTATATTTGCCATGCTTTTTCCTGGGCAGAGCTTTTTGGGAACATTTTACAGTGAAGTGAAACCAAAGAATTTCATTCTCCAGGTCAGCTGTCTCATGCATGGATACCCATTACTTGTACTTCTTTGTCTTATCCTGCTGGTCTTTGGGAATTTTTAACTCCTCAGAAGAGCAGAGCAGTTTGAATGTATACAAATGGCTTCCTTCGTGATGGTTCTCTATGAATATTTCCATTGAAATATTCATCCCAAGAACATGAGATAGCAGTACTTTATGTGAGGTTTGCATCTTCAGTTTCCCAAGTGCTGCAAAGAAAAATGGAAAGCTGTTTCCCATCGGATATGTAATTTGGGGGCTGGTTTGATGGATGCTGGAGTAATCTTCAGGACTGTTCCCATGTCAGATGGCCAAACCATTGAAGCTATTGTGCTCCATGGGCTTCACTGAGGTTCCTGCTAGAGTGGTCAGCATGTAATCTGGTGGTGGCTATACCTCATCAGTTCTGAAGAACAAGTAGTTTGCATTATGTAAATAAAAGGGACATTATTTTTAATGAACCAAGAGGTCAGAGAAATCAATCTCTTGCATGAGTTGGTACATGGTACATTGGTTCAGGGAAACATCTTACTTGGCTTGGCACATGCTGGATGCTGTACTGGTGCTGGTTGGGGCAGCCTGCAAATGCCGTGCTGGATCTCAGGGCTTAGCTTGGCTTGTGGTTATGGGCCTGCCAGAGGCAGAAATGTGCCAAAATAGCAATAGCACTGAAATGTGCTGACTGGCATTGCCAGTTGATAGGTGATAGGAGGTGATAGTTGGACCCTCCAGGTCGACGTTATCTTCATTTTGCTTACTGTGTTTTGAGCATTTTATAAAAGCTCATCCTTTGCGTCTTCAGTACACAATGAAATATTTAATCATTCAAAGTTCAAATTAGGTCTAGAAATGGAAATAGTCTGAGTCTTCTGGAGAAAACTCGGTGTCTCCAGACAGTATCAATAGCAGCTCTTCAAAGCCGAGATGGCTCTTGGCTGCGCAGCTGACCCTGGGGTATCCCTGCAGCTCTGAGTCAGCAGGGAAACTTTAGATTCCTCTCCAGGTTGTTTCTGGAGCTTTCACTGGGCAGCAAAAATGTCACTCAAATCCCTTGTATTTTAATGCAGTTGCTTCTCTGCAAAGAATGAGTTAGATGAGGTCACATCCAAAATATGTGCTTGTTCCTCTTCTGACCTAAAATGTCTATATTTTGTTCTCTGATGTCACGGGGCCAAACTTCTCTTCATTGACTTTAGAAGACTGTGACTGTGGTACTGCGTTGGATGCACTGGGGGCTGTGTAATTAGCATCTGAAATCATCGATTAATAACATGTCTTCATAAATTTATTTTCCCTTCTGGAAAAAAGTGTTGATATTTTAAGTGTTTTAACTGTTCCTGCTTATTTTTTTACTTCCTTTTATGACAAAAAAATTCAGTTTGCTGGTTCATTTTGAGCCTGACTGGAAGGCTACGTTTGTTTGTTTTGGCAGCTTAGTTGTAGATCGGCCAAGAGGAAAATGAAAAACTGTAGCCTGTAGGCATTCTGCATGAGCTTATCTAAGTACTTCTGGAGCAGGGATAACTGTCTCTTTCATAGGAAAGGTAAAAAAGGTTGGGAGAAGCCTTATTTATTAATATTTTCTTTCTGTTTTTTACTGTGTCAGTTATGGGCTGCGTCTTGAGGGGGATGGGTCTGTTGTCCATATTGGCAGTGGCATAGGCACACCTGCAGACAGAAAGCTGAGGGTATGGGCTAAAGTACTTTTGGCCAGAAGTTTATATCAATAAATTAAATATTTGTCTTTTCTTCTTGAAATATTTTGAAAATAGCTTGAGGCTGTATATTTTCTGTTTGAGTCTTAATCTAACAGTGAATCAGAAAACAGTAATAGTTTATGTAGGCTCCTTTTTTGGGGGTCTTATTCGAAAAAGGACATGCATTCCACCAGATTGGGCACAGCCCTGGTGCCCTCAAGACTCCGCACTCTAATCGCAGTCCAGGACAGGCATTGTTGGGTTCTACTGCTCACACACCTCACAGATTTTATTGGTCCTATCAATACCAGGACAGGACACATGAAGGATGCAGAGGGAGCCCTGCTACCACCTATGACTCCTAACACCCCACATCAGAAGCATCCTCTGCATCCTGGTTTTCTGTGGGTGATGTAAGTGCCATCAACCATTGCTGAAGCGTAGAGCTTTGTGCCTGGGAGCTGGCAGGTAAGTTAGGGACAGCTAATTCCTGCTTGAGTGGGATTTGTAACCACCAGACCATGCAGTACACTACTATACTGATGTGAGATACTGAACAGCTGTGTTTTACAAATCCTGTGATGCTCTTAATTTGCTTTTACAAGGTGCAGGGGAATAGAGCATTATCATATATTTCTCACAGGAATATTTTAAAGATCTGTAATTATGAACTTTCCAACATGTTGTATCACTTTGCACCATGCTTCGTGTGCCTTGTATCACTTAGAATTTTTTCTTACAAGAGATGATAAACGTGCAAAATTCTAATTTCTTAGGAGTTGGTAGAAGTTGAAATACTATTGCTGTTCTTTTAAAAAAAGATAGTAGTGAGGGAGAGAGAATAAAGTCGATTGAAAAAGTAAGGGACCTATGTGTTTTTTGGTGATATTTTTGTTTGTTTTTCTATTTTAATACTCCTTGCTAAAAGGCTTGCTATCTGCTGAGGACTTGGGTATTGTTTTTATGTCAGTTCTTTCACAAATAAACTATTCGTTCTGTTATTCTAATCATACATGAACACTTTAGCCTAATAAAATTCTTCTTTGCGCATCTGAGAGAAAACCTGTATTCATTCATCCTGGCCACCACTACGGCTTCGGTGGATTAGCAGATGAGAAGCTTATTCCAGAAAAACAGCTTTTTCAGGAAAATTACTTTGACAGAAAAGTCTAATTCACGTGACCAGAATTCACATGCTTTAAAAATAATTAGGGTAACTGGCTTCAGTTAAAAATAAATACACAAACCAAATCCGGCAGTAGATTTGGCTGTTGCTTGGCAGCCTTTCTGTGACTGTGGGTCTGTCCTGGGGTAAATGAAGGGGAGAAGGAGTTACTGATGGGCAGTGAGAAGCCTTTATTGCTAGGAAAACAAAATTGCTCCTCTCTTTTTAGCTAGAACTCTGTCTTTCAGTAGTGGGGACACCAGCCTTGTTGCAGAGGTTCAGTGTGTTGCGGCTGTGCTGCAGGGAGGCTGCAGGTCACAAACCTCATGGGTTTAACCCATGTCTACTTGTAAGGAACAGTATGAGGGGGCATTAGGGAAAATGGGCATTGAGGTATCGAGCACTTCTGGGAGTGGGTGGTGGGGTGCAGAATCCTGGGGTGCAGCTGCTGGTGGCATCATCCATAGGACATCCCTACGTCCTACACTGCTACCTGGTGTGCCCCACTGTCAGGTGCTGGTGGCTGGACTGGCAGTGCGATTCCCCAGTTCCCATTAAGGAGAGAAAGTGTCTGTATATTCTTGATGTATCCTTAAATCATTAAAAAGTCTTTGGGGAGAGAAAAAGGGGAAAAAACCCTCTGGGAGAAGTGATTCTTTTGATGGCCTTTATGACCAATACACAACACTGAGTATCATTTCCCCACTTCTTTTAGTTCAGTAACGAGTTCAAATTGTGGATTTACTGCTGCTTTGCTACTCTTAAGTTGTGTGCCTGAGGCAGCACCTTCCTACTGACTCGTATGTTTTTCCACTCTTAATGTGTGTGCTGGGGAAGTGAAAATAACTGAAGGAGCATTGGGCTTCTGCGTCAGCCTGCACGAACCTGGCTGAAGGGAAAACGGCTTTACTAGATCTTATATGGGCCTAAGCCTAATTGCATTTCCTTATGCTGCTGGAGCACATTTCCCCCCCTTCTGCCTCTGATCCTATGGCAACAGAACTCAAAGGTCATGATTAAATAACAGCAAAATCTGTCTGTGGTGTTTGATCCACGTGTGCTGTGGCGACAGCTGCATGGGGCGGGAGGAGTTTCCATGTGTGTGCTTTCTTATAAAAGTCTGGGATAAATTTATTTGCAGAAACAGGACAACTTCCAGTGCATTCATGTGTAAACCAGGCTCTGCTGCCATGGTCAGTTGACACAGGCTGGTGATGGGCAGTGGGGGTTGAGGTAGCGTGGGCACCTTGTATGGCTGTGCCACTGGAGCTTTGTGACCCTGCCCTGTCCCAGACAGGGATGTCCCAGTGCTGGAGCCTGCTGGGTGCCTGGGCTGGTGGCGAGGAGTATTCCTAAGGTTTAATGTGGGAAGGTTTACGTGCCAGGTTGTGCTGGTGCTCCCCAGGTCAAGCCAAGCAGGTGATGCCCAAGACAAGCCTCGTGAGGAATGCACCCAGCTTTTCCCCAAAGGAAACATGAGGAAAACATCTTGTTTTAAGAGAGATATTTAATATGTTTTTCATATTTGGAAAGCAGTTAATGTCTGGGAATGTCCTTTGGCTCCCTCGCCAGCATGATTAATATTACTTTTGATCTTTTTTTTTTTTTTAATTTAAATTAAAAGTGATTTATCTACAACAAAAGCAACAGCAATTATTTACTCTGTAGTAACATTTAAAGTTGTTTCCTTTTAAACATTTTTTGGGGGGGGAGGGTAAAAGCTCTTGAAAAATATATTTCAAGTTATTTTTAGATTACAATATTAGGAGATACTTGGAAGGAGAGCTGAATTTTAGCATTTGAGCAGTAAACCAGGGAGTCAAGACTTTGGAAACACAAATGTAGAAAGGCAAAGCTAATGTGTTTTCAGCTGACTGAAGCTAATTGCACAGCATGCCTAATGAGAATGCTTCCCTCACTGTACCCGGGTGGGTTTGGTCGCTGCCTTGCTATGTTGCCAGCCCTGTGCTGTGGGGGACATGGACCTGCTGGTGGGCACAGGCAGGGGTTAGGTGCAGGGCTTGACCAAAGATGGTGGGATGCACCCACCCACGGCATATGGGAAAGCCTTGTCCATTCAACTGGTTTTGAAAGGCAGCAATAAAAGCTTCCCTCAGCAGTGCGTTGTCACGTGTTTTATATAGAATTATGCACAGATTATTCAAGATATGCTTGAGAAAGCATGTCAGAATTATTTCTGTAGCTTTCTTGACTGCAAAGCTGGAAGCTTCCTCTGCCTGGTCCGTAATGCCACGGTCTGGCTGGGTACTGTGTAACCACTAAACAGCTCAAGGTTGCAGTATGGGAATGATGGCATTTTAATATGTATTAGTTGTACTATGGTCCCTTCCAGAGCCAGAAATGGGCACAATGTACTGACGCTGGGGATGGCCTCTCTGCCCAGGGAATGGCAAGCTGCAAATCCAGGCCCACTCCAGCATTGAGAACAGATAGCTGCTAGGGCTGGGTAGGACTTGCTCCGTGCATCTGACTGGGACACTGCTGGTGCCTGGCTGCACTGAAGCTGGGAAAAGAAATGCCTGCTTTGTTTCCTTATTTGTCTCAATTCAAGTGTTTAAAGGTTATCTCTGCTCAAGTGCCAGCTCTGGGAGATGTGTGAACTGGTGATCCATCCATCACCTGTGTGAGGGGTCTTGAATGCATAGGTGAAAACTGTGGGTGTGGAAGGACAGAGGCAGCAGCTGTGGTTGCAGATCCATACAGGCAGAAGGATTGCACCAGCTTTACAGTCAGTGAGGTTCTGGCCCAGGCTTTCACATTTTTTTGTACTGATTTTGTATTAATTTTTCCTAATTTCATTTTTCAGAACTTCAGATAATAGGTGAGGGGTTTGTTTGGTATTGTCATAATTTTATCTTGTAAGACTATAATCCAGCTAACAGCAATGCTGAAAAATTTTATACGGTGAATTCTGCTAGACAAGAGTCCTTTTTACCAGAAGCAAGTTTTCTACAGATGCATTTCCAGGCATTGAGGTACTTGTTTTTCATAAGAACACAACTAAATGCCAACAGATATTTCCAGCAGCAAACAGTTTTACTATATCACGGGTGGTACCAGATGGCCCTTGGGTTGGCACCACTCATGTGCTCAGTCACCCTGCTGCCAAGGGCTTGTAGGGAGTGTTGTGTTGATGTGAACATCATTAGTAGGCACTGAGTTACTTGGGATGGGTCTGCCTTCACACAGTGCCTTTTATGAATGCTTCTGGTTACTTACAAACCTAAGCATTATATGTAAACAGGCTTCATTTAACTCAAATTGCATTTAAGTTAAAATTGCAATCGTGAGTAAATTCTAATGCAGGAGAAAATGTGATTTTTAGGGAAATAAAACTTAATTACATTTAAAGTAATATTTCAACCTCTTTTGTATCAAGCTCTGATCAGTAAATGCTTGATCTTTGGGAAATCTTAAAACATTAGCTTGTGATTTCTATGACCCACAATGAGGCAAAGTACAGTTGCCAAAATTCTGTGTTATGTGAAATATTTAGATTCCATTAAAAATCAGATACACTCCACAGAAGTGATTTGTAGGATAGGGTGTGAAATCAGCCCAGGGTTGCACAGCATAGCCAGCCCGGTGTGGGCACTGGCATGATCTGGGGCTGGGACACTCAGGGCTGTGTGACTGGTGGGCATGAATGCACCCACAGCTGCAGAACACTGGGTGGTCAGTGGTTCTCACAGGGAAATCTGTCCTCTTCCCATCATGCCTGTATCAGTAGCATGAGCGTCTTTCTCCTGGATCAGCTGGCTGAGGTCTCTCCTTGGCAGACGAAGTCAGTTAGCATCCAACTGAGTAGGTAGCAGAGTCCCATGGACTGGGATGCACTGAATTTGGATCTTTGCCTTTTCTGCTAACAGCTTTCTGTCTCTGGGCATGCCATGTCTGCTTAATGATAACGTATTAAAAAACAAGACTAACCTATTGAGTCTGTGATACATGAAAAAGCCGGAAGGATAATCCCAAGTTACTACTTTGCTACTTACAGAAAACAGAACCAAGTTTTTCATTTTGTATTAAGACTTGGTATGATAGCACATTATGTACCATATATGTGACTTTAAAAGAAAACACGGTTTATCCCTCTGATTTGATTTAAGCTTGGAATGAGTTACAGAGATTTCCTTTTACTTACCCCTTCCATTACGGTCCTAAAGGAGCCATTTGGGTGGAAATACTGCAATGATCTGATTATAGTGCAAAGTCACCCATGTTATTTTCACCCTTAAATTCCCAAAGAGATGCGTGTCCACCCCAGCTGGGACTGCGGCACCAGAAAGTGATTCTGCAGGACTTGTATGTGTTAAATCCTGTGATGCAACCTGATCCTGTTGTCAGCCCCTGGGATATTGGCTCTTTTGAGGGTTTGCTAGGGGGTGGCAGGGTGACCAGGGCAGTAGGGGGAAGCTGGCCTGGGGCTGACCAACCTTTCCCTCAGTCCCAGGGTTTGGTTCAAACTCAAGAAGAATGTGAATTGGTCAGACATGGCTGCACCAAAAGCACAGTGTAACACAAACAAAATAAGGATTCAAATTGAAACTGATCCTTAGTTAATTCCTTCTACAAAAACATGCCTAAAGAGATCTTTTATGTTTCTGAAGCCCATGTGTGTTATAGCAATGTGCCTTTCCAAGAAAGTGCAGTATTTCTTGTTTTAATGCATGAATAGTCTTTTGGGAGTTGATACACAGCCATTATTGGTCTAATGTCTTTCAGTGTTTCAGTAACTGATAGCTTGCTTTAGTTCTTTAAAGCTGAAATTTTTCTTGCCTGGTATCTGTTAAAATGTTTCTTTAAATAATTCAGAGTCTGTTGGATTTCTGGATCTTGGTGTGAAAATAATGCCCCTTTTAAATTCCCCCTTTGTGCATAGCCAAAAAACCCCAAATCATTAAGCCTGGTATTTCACATTCAGTAGGTAATGTGATTACTGTTGAAGAAGGAAGGAAGTAGAAGCCAATTTTGTAGAAAACAGGCACAGTGTTTTTAAATATATGGATATTTCAAGGTGGAGTACTTGTGGATGAGTACTGGAGTAGTTCTAAGTTGAAAGTTTTTCTGTGATATACATTTAATTAAAAAGCAGCAGGGTTGCATATCGACTCACTGGCTCCAGGTCCTGGCATGTGTGCACCTGGAGCTAAGTCAGAGATTTTCCACTTTCCATTGCCTGTGCTGGGTTCACCAGGGCTCTGTGCTGAGCCTCAGGGCCGTGACGCAGCTGCTTCCCAGTGTGGTGCTGGATGGAGGAGCTCCTCACTCCCACGCCTTTCCCATGCCAAAAGACCATAGCATGGCAATTCCTCTGGGTTATTTTACTTTGTGTGCCACAGACAATACCTATCTGTGCAAAGTGGTGTCAAAATAGACAACATAGGGTAAAATATTCTAAACAATACACCCTACGTGCAACATCTGTGTGAACATTTTCTTTGTTCCTTTTACCCTGCTCTGTCCCTTATGGGAGAGCTCAGTGAGGTGGTGCAGGGAGGCAGCCACTTTGCTCTTACCACTTGGATTGCCTGTGCTTGGTTTCTTGTTCCTGGAGCTAAACACAAGCCTTGTCATGGTGTTGTTGACACCTTGGCTGGCTGTTGTGCTATTGCTGGGCTTTGATGCACTCACACTCGGTTGGGGCTCTTGCACCTCTTTAGTTATTTGTTAATACAGAAAGCTTTTGTGCGTTGTATTCATGTTGATAACGTCACAAAAATTGGCTGCAAAAAGTCACATGGGGTTGTTTTGTTCTGGATGTATGAGCTCAAGTCTTGACTGAAAGAGCTGATAGTTTCCTCTGTTGTGGCTGATGCAATTAAGGTTTTTTTTTGTCTTACTAGAACTATATGACAAAGAGATGCTGCCAGAGCAAGCCCATTTCTTGAGCCATGACTCGTTTCTGGGTATCAAATAGTCCATGACTCACTTGTCACTTTCTGTGTCCTTGGACACAGACTCTGTGACTCTGTCAGTTTCTGATACCATCATTTATTCGCAAGGCTGCTCTGCTGAACATCAGATGATTCTGATTTGCCTCCTTGAAACTGCCTTGGCATGAGGTTATCCAGGATGAACTTACTGATCATTCGGATACAGGATAAGTTTTCTTGTTGTGGGTGATATTGCGCAGTGCTCTCCAAACTTGACCTCTAGGCTATGGTAGAGATGTTTTCTGGTTGAATCATCCTTTGTGCTATCCCATACCTGAGCTCTCTCTGCGGTTAGCCCATGTTATCCATTTGGATTAGCTAGCAGAGTATTTTGATTAATGCAAGCAACTCCTGCAGGGTGGTATTTTCTGTTTCAGGATGCTGAGAAACCTTCAGGCTCTCCACTTTGATACAGTTGTTTGTTCTTTTCATTTTTAGGGTACAAAACATAACTCCACTTTTAATGAGTTTACGCAGCTAAAACTGGCCTGTTCCTAAAGGGGAAGATCCTGTCATCCATCTTTGTTGCATCTGTATTTAGTGTATTATAACAAATACAACCAGCAGTTCAAAAATCCCTTGTGTTTAGGAATGCTTGTGCTGTTTCAGAAGGGGTGTTCTCGGTCTTGTGCTGCTCATCCACCTGGGGCTTGTTTCTGTTAGGCTTGCGGGTTTCTTTCTTGTCATAGTCTTCGCTGCTTTGCACTCCTGATGCAATAGGATCAATGTTTCTTTATAGTCAGAAATGCTAGACTATTATTGATCTTGCACAAATACCTCCAGTATTTTACCCACATTCTCGTTTTCCACTGAAGTACTCATTATTATATCTGGAGTGTGAATATATTAGGTAACAGGATGGTTCTGTGAAGAATAGCCTATAGATTTCAGTCCTTCCTGAAGTGTCTCAAGGTTTGGCAAGTGGTTCCTCTGAATTTGTAATTTTTATTTTTAAATTAAATGTCTCCACTCTTTGCAGGCAGAGAGTCTACTCATTCCTCCTAGGTGCTTCAGCACCGCAGATGCGACACATTTACTTCAAATCCCTAGTGAGCTGAAAAATATATCCTCAAGAGTGGTTAAGAGTTGTGAACACTGTAAATAAGAGCATCGATCACAGAGGTATAGGAAACAGATGTTGTGGTTTTTGGTTTAAATTCAGGGGCTGTTGTGACAAAATACCTTAGACTTACTAGATGCCAAAAGGTGCTACAAACCCATGCAAACCATTGCACTTAAATGTTGCTGCCTCAGAGGTGTTGATTACCACGCTGGCTCACCAGCTGAAGAAATTTGAGATAGGTTGTGACACCCTGTTGTCCTGAATTTGGTAAAAACATGCTATTTGTGAGTGGCAAAATTAGTTGAAGGGAATATTAGTGAAATCTACCCATCTTCCTTATAGGAATATGCTGCATTTCCAGAAAAAGGAAATGAGACTTTTTTTTTGAAAGTTTGGAAACAGCTGCTTCTTAGTGGTCCATGTATAAATCCAGAGTGCCTGTGCCTCTGTGTGTGCATCCCTACAGGCTCCTCTGCCAGTGGGCTGGCAGGCATGTGGGTGATGCAAAGAGCAAGAAGGACCTGAGGGGTAGTAGATGGTAGGATGTATGTGGTCCATGTCAACACCTGTGCTGGAATCCTCATCTTGCACAGCTCATGCTTTTAATTCACCAACGTCATTACTTTACACCCCTTAAGGTGGCCACAAAGTATGTGTCCTCTCTCAGTGAGGTCAGGTTAGTGCAATGTTAGAAGAACCTCTACTTTGAGGGCAGAAGGAGAAGAAAGCCTTTCTTGCCAGGTAATATAACTGTAGGTTTGATAAGTTACAGATAGTTTTTGGGATGTCAAGTTGTGGTCAATACTTTGGTGAATATAAGCTGTGTGGTTCAGTGATTTTAAGAACAGTTATTGCCGCTGTGCTTGGGTGTGAAAATTTATCTTCTGTCACCCTCACTACTGTTATAAAGTATATAAACAGGGTTTTTCATCTGCTTCCCATTTACTATAACATTTTGTTGTCTTTGCCATGGGTGTTTAAAACTGAGATGTTCTAAAGAGCCCTGCATGAAATTTTAGAGAAACTGGACCTTTCATCTATGCACCAGCAGGACGCCAGATAGATGAACAAGAAAAAAAGAGAAATTGTTTTTGAAGCAATAGGGAAAAAAATAACAGTAGAAGCAATTATTTTATCAAAGGTTTAGTTTCTTTCTTTCTTTTTTTTTTTTTTAAGACCTTTCCTCTGTTGAAGCTGGCAACCTTCTTATGTGTGTTTGATTTGTGGTTTTCCCAAGGTCCAGATGAAAAATGTCAGCTGGAAGATGTGTACCTTTAATAAGCAATCACAATGGCACCAATGATTTCAGTGAATTTTGGGGAATTGCAAAACTCTAGTCATCTGTCCTCAAAACAGGCACAGGTTTCTCCTTCGTATCTCAGTCTGTTCCCTGACTATGGACCGACCTTTTGAAATATTAAGGATGGAGGTAGTCTTTGTTTGTTATGTTCTTTCTTCTAGTGAAATAAATAGTGTTCCTCATGATAAGGAGCTAGATTATGATCCATCAATCCCTATTTTCAGGCCATTGAGCAGTAATCTCCACTCAAGTTGATTTGGCTTGCGTTGGTTACCTGACTCTGAAGTTCAATACCACATTGCTAGTTCCAGGCCCTTTCAACTTGCTGCTGGTTTTAATAGTTTTTCTTCTACTGAATTACTTCCTGCCTATTGCTTCTCACCACAGTGGGAGAAGTTTCCCCTGAGGTGATGGAAGCTTCTGCTGGAACTCCAGCTGAACCCCACGGCTTGGCTGGGCTGGCACTGTCTTGCTCCAGAAGTGCAGGTGGAATAGCCTGAAGTTTGTGTTCTGATGGTGTTCCAGTGGAAAGGAAAAATATTTATTCTCTTTGTATGTTTGTTGTGTGACAAGCTGGGAACAGACTGCAAATATCACTGGGTTCTCCCAGAATTAATTTGCAGCAGAAGAAGGATTTAAGGAGAGAGCAAAGACACCAGCTGTGACAGCACAGAGTCACAGGAAGGTAAGTTATATATGGAGCTGGGACCGACTGCTTGGCTGTTCTTTACTCACATGCTAATAAAAACACTGTTCTGGAGGAGCTACATTGTCCAGAACATGCAGGACTAAGCATCCTATGTTGGATGGCTTATTTAAGGATGAGAAAAACTTTGAGAAACCTAAAATATGAATAAACATAGCTCATCTTCTTCAGTTTTAAATACATATATATACTTTGTATAATTAAATAGGGTGAATGGGCAGAGAAGGGTTTTTGTACTGCCAGTGTATATTGCATATATATATTGCAGTATATATTGCAATAGTAATCCTGCTCATTATGAGAGGAACCGCAGGTTCAGACCCCTGCTGCGTGTGCTTAGCTGAGGAGCCACTGGCGCAAGGCTACCATCTGTGGGCTTATGACTGAATGCCTCCAAGTCAGAATTGAGCCTTGAAGCTTGATGTTGTGCTGTTGCGTCATCAGTCGCTCGAGATTGTCACTTCCTGGGTCAGTCTTGTTCAGAATGCGTGGGTTAAAGCTCTTCCTGAATCTTTGTTAGCGAAGACAGGCCTCCCTCACAGGAGAAGGAAAACTCCTGTTTTCAAACCTGGGCAGATGGAGCTCGTCTAGCCTTGTAAGGGTCTCCATCTAAGAGAAGGACGCTCGTAAAGCCTACAACCTGAGGACTTCGTTGTCACTGTCCTAGCTAGCTAGGCCGTGGCAGTTAAACCTCAGGTGTAAAGGGTGGGGCCAGTTCTGCGCACTCTGCCCTCACCTAAAGAATGCACTGCGCAGGCTGGAAGGGCTTACTCTCACTTGTCTGCATGGACAGGCGAGGGTTGAAATGGCAGGTGACAAGGTGCATGGGAAGCTGCAGATCCAACCTTGCATGCGGCTGGACCAGGGCATGGGTTGCTCATGATTGCCCAGGAGATATCAGTCCTGGTCGGATGCTTCCTGATTGCCTAAGCTGCCTCTTTTCCAACCAGTTTTGCATATCCCACATGCCCTTGATCATCATGCTTGTAGTAAGAGTGGTAAAGCCCTTCCCAAATCTTCGTTTGCGAAGCCAAGCCATCAATCAATATCTTGAAACTGGAATCTTGTTTGAATTAAGATGATGTCTGCTGGGTGAAGGAAACTTATGGAGATACATAAGGCAAAAGCTTCTAGCAGTCCATACTGTCTTTACTGAAAAGCATATTTATATCTTCCAGACTAGTAATTAATCACTTGGTAGGATTTTTTGGGATGTGCATTCACAGAAGATCATTTTGTACTGCCAGAAACCACAAAGCATGGGCAAAATTAAAACACTGATTTAATTTATTATGTAGAGGCATGGAATGGGAATGTTTTAAGCAATGCTGTCAGGCCAGGATTTCAGAACGACCTATATTTTAAAAAATAGAAAACAAATGCTGCTCCTTACAAAAATTAAATTATATTAATAGCAGCTTTCTACTATACTACTGAGAAAGAAAATAAAGTTTTGGCATTAATTAAGATGTGAAGAAACGTATAATTTTTGAAGAGAATACATTTCAAAGTTGTCTATAAAAATAAGATACTGCCTTTTCTGAAATGCACTTTAAAAGCATGCAGCTCTCTTGAAAAATTAAAAATAATTGCTGAAAAGGTTTTGTATTTTGATAGCTTCTGTAGCTAATCTGAGGAGCCTCTGCAGCTCCTTCAGTGCCTTCGTGTGCTATTGATACCACTGATGGAACTTGCAGAAACAAGACTTTGACCATGATTAGTTGGTGAGCAGCTGGGGCTATGGCATGCTGCCTGCAGCCTTGAAAACTGTGTGCATACATGGACACTGTATACATGGGTCAAAAAAGCAGCTGTTTGGTTACTGTAGATTGGTAAGACATTATCCATGTGCATGTTTACAGCTGCCCACTGTCACTGGATCTCTGTGCTGTTTTAGTACCTGCGTGTTTGAAGGAGGGTCCTCAGCACTGGAGGACCTGGAAGAGTGGCAAAAGCTCTTCCTTCTATTTCTGTGCATGGAAGTGCCTCTGTGGGTTTGCGGTGGGCTCCTCACAGCTGCAGAAGCAACTCTTCATTGCAACTAAGAGAAACAGCCACGAGCTGTGAGTCTGATCTGGTCACCCTGGCCTAGCCTGTGCCAATGCAGATAATAAAACATCCAACATGAAACTTCTGAATTGCTCCTGCTGTTTGTAAGTTATTTAAAGGAAGACATTTTTCTTTATTAAAAAAAAAAAAAAAATTCATAAAGCCTGACACAGCAAAACACGTAATGCCAGCAGCAGACAAAAGATGCTTTTTCTGCAGTGAAAGTTGCTGAGATGTTTACCAATTTCCTTCTTGTTATGACTCTTACTTTTGTTTCTTCCTTTGCTTCAAATATAAAGGTCTTATCAAGGCATAAGGTTATGCAGGAGATAAATTAATTACATCTTTAATTTGCTTGAATCCAATTGGAGCAACTCAAATGTTTGAAATGTAGATTATAACTTGTAATGGTTTTGTGGTCTTGATGGTTTTAATGTTCTGGAAAATTACATTGTACTGAAACATCAAATGGGGTGAGGTCGCAGCTTGGGGCAGGGATGCACAGTGAGTGGTCACCAGCTCTGTGTCACCACCATCTATCATAAAAAAGCCTATTTGCTCTCTGGCCCATTGGTAAACTGCTACAGTATAATCTGAACACCATTTATCAAGAAGGTGGACAGCCCTGGCTAAGAATAAATTTTTTCTTTTGAGAATTCTTGACTATATTTCCCCTTACTCCTGGATACATTTGTGTGATGCCTGCAGCAGATGTCATCTCACACTTTTTTTCTGGGGTCTGACTTGCATTGTCATGCCTGTGGTCATGGAGGGGTGGCCCTGTTCACTGAACATTGCTGGGGGCAGTTGCCAGCAGTGCTTTGTTTGTGGTCACCTGCAGGCTGGTTACATGGCATGGAAATGCTGAGAAGTACCATTTTTTTTTCCTGGGGATGCTTGTAGATATGATGAACAGGAAGGTCTTGTGTGCCTGCCTGCCCTCCATGAGGTGCCTCTTGTGCAAAACTGGAGTTGGATTGTCTCTGCAGACTCACGTATTTCTGTGTTGTGCAATGAGTAACAGCACTTGAACGTGTGAAGGAAGCCCAGTGTTCACCATCAGCGTTTTCTGTTTTTCTACCAGACACTGCTCTCTGCCTGCACGTGCAAAGAAAGGATGAGACAAGTTCCAGATAACCTATTACTCAACTTTTCATTTGACATTGTCCAAGTGTCCTCCTTTCCAGCCTGAGAAATACCACTTGTTTTGAAAAGTATTATCATGTGTCATCTTAGTGATCTGTGAATTAACAGAAATATGCTTCCATATAAGGTCATTTTTATCACCATTAAAAAGTTAATTGTGTGACTGTAGCTTTGAGATATTTTGATCTGTGTCTGTTGTGGAGACTGTATTCTCTTTGAGTTGTCTGTCACTTTTAGCATGACTACAGAGAAATCTGCTGGTGCAGCCCTTTCACACAGGACCCGGAGGATGCTGTGTAGGATTAGGGTTGTATGATCACTCTTTGCTGCTGCAGATGCTTCTGGAATATTGTCTGTTTCTTGTCCTGGCACTTGTGGAAAGGCACTGAAACAGTAAGAATCCATGAAGGTGACTAAATAAGTGGAAGATTTCTTATGGTGACAGATGGAAAAAAAAAATAAAAAATCAAGCCTCTTATGTCATCAAAAAGGCACTTAAGAGGTGACTTGAACGTGGTCAGCAAGTGCCTACACAGCAAAAGGAATCTGGGGATAAAGAGCTCTTAAAAGTAGCAGGAAAATAGTATAATGAGATTTAGTGAATTGAATTCAAGGTAAGGAAAAAATTTGACTAGAAATAATGTACATGTTAATCAGGCAAAGTGATTAATCACTGGAACAACTTAATGGCCATTATGGTAGATATTTTAAAATCGAGATTGGATGATTTTCTAAAACCTGCAGTTCAAGTGCAACTATTGAGGTTTAAACTGGAAGGAATACAGAAAATTCTGGTGGCCTATATTATGCAAAGTGTCAGATCAAATCATCACATTATCTGGAGTCTATGAATTAACAAGGCACTTTTGTTTCTGAATAAACAAGACCTCCAACCTCTAATAATTTCCTGTTTCTTGAATAATTCAGCAGTCCTACCATCCAGTGGTTTTGAGATGATGTTTTATTCCATCACTGTGAATTGTCTGAATGTAGGATTTCTCCAGTGGTAATCCAAAGTATAGAAAATAAATGATAATGAAACAAGCTGTCAGGAAAAAAATACTTGATGCTTCTACCTTTTTGTGTATTCCTATCTGTTCTTTCTTGAATCTCCTGTGCTTTATGTGGCTGTGGCACCCATGTTAAGCATGCTGTTATGCAAGGCTGGAGTGACAATCCCAGCTTTAATTTTGTTGCTTTTGGTGAATGTCACAACATTAGTGTTGTCTGTTTTATTATTTGTTTACCTATGTTTACCTATGTATGTGCATTGTATTAGTTTAATGATAGAGAGCAA
Organism: Pezoporus wallicus; assembly: GCF_028554395.1. NCBI lineage: Eukaryota > Metazoa > Chordata > Aves > Psittaciformes > Psittacidae > Pezoporus > Pezoporus wallicus. The sequence continues at coordinate 795,906 of NW_026636279.1, read as the reverse complement.
TGATGGGATAAACTGCAAGGAACTGAGAGAAGTGACAAAGGAGATAAAGGGTTTTAATTTTAATAAACTGCACACTAACACGTACTGTTAAAAAAATACTCCTCCTACAAAATATGATGCAATACAGAGCGAATATAATGAATTATGGGCACAAAGACATAACATCAAAGAGTGGCTAGACTGTCATTCTCAATCAGAAGTGTACCTTTTGGAAATGACTTTGAAGGTTATCTTGGAATAGCTTCCCAAATTGACTTTACAATTCAAGTGCAGAGGAATTGATGGATGGATGGTAGTCAAGGAAATTAAATGTGGGTGACCATCTGCATGAGCAGAGATTTTTATACAGGATAACACCTGACCTATTAATTTTTATCATAAAGTGATTACAGATTGTGCCCAGAGTTCTGTAATGATGATAAACACAGTAGAGCTTTGTTTCTTCCAAGCAAGATCTCCATCAGACTGGTCCTGTAAACAAGATTCACTTGCTGAGAAATTGGTACATGATATACTTTTACATCCTTAGAAAGCAAGATGCAAATCTCCATCAAGGTGGTGAAGCCAGTCAACCTAAATTCCCTTCTTCATGAGGGGAAATGAGTCACAGCTTTTTATCTTAACCATTCTTTCCATGGGAAGGTCTTGCCAAAATACCTTTGCTTTATGAGATGCTTCCATTTGGGATCTACATGGGAATTCCCTTCTTGGCCAATGGTTCACTTTGGTTGAAATGGGAGATGGCTGTTTCCACAGGTGGCTGGTGATAAAGGGATCAGCCAAGGCTTGCCACTGTGGTCCTCTTGAGTTGTCAGATATGCAGGACTTGGTTTATCCTGTATGTGTTGCTGGATGTAATCCAACTGTGCAAATCCCAAGGTCAGAGGAGAAACAGTGGGGGACCTGTAGAAGATGTTGCTGTAGCAAATGTTGTGGTGAGGGGCTTTGGGGGTGGCTGTGGTGGCGCGCCAGTCCCCAGTGCATGCCTCTGGACTTGCTGTGGCATACTTTAGTCTGCGCATCATGCTGCCCTCCTTACATCTGCAAATGTTGTGATAATATATTTCTCCATTGAATCTGAAAACCAACAAAGGCTCCGAATTCTCTTTAATACCTACAAAAAATTGTATATATTGTATATGTTGGTGTTTTCTGAAAACAACTTACTCAGATGCTGTCTTTGCTTTGTTTGTATTTATTTCCTCTCCTCTTTCAGATTTTTCTATTCACTTTCCAGTTCCTTTCCTTTTGCACGATTATATTTAAGCACATACACTTAGTTACATGGGGCAGTTTGGGTTTTTGTGACAGAGGATCTAGCTGTTTGTGTATTATTCAGATATTTTTCTTTTCATATTCTGTTTATTTTCTTCTGCCCAAACAATGACCTGGTGTAGATAAGAACCCAGGTTCTGCTTGTTTGCAGCCTGCCAAATGCATCCATGTTTAATATGCCCAAGTCCTCAAACAGGAACACATTGGTTTAAATAGTTGAATTAAAAACTAATGTGGAATGGTGTTTGTGTATGTTAAATGCAATATCAACAACACGGTCTCACTAGTGCTGTGCTGAATGCATCCCTCTCTCCCTGATCTTTTGCCTTCCCTTTTCCAGCCCACCTCCAGCACTGATGTTCAGCTCCTTGTTTCCGCCTCAGTCCAGTACTCACTGGTGCCAAGGTGAGCCCAGGGTCACTGCAGTGAATGGGAGAAGCTTGTGGTGATTTCAGCTGCCCAAAGATTTCACGCTGGCAGTGCTGGAGTTCTGCTAGAGCAGAAAATAATCAAAGGCTGCTCTAGCACTGCCTTTGCAGTACAGCCCAGTCAAATATGATGGGAAGGAATGAGTGAATGAAACAATGATGCTTTAATTTACAGATCAATTGAATGTGATAAAAATAGTAAAAATTAAAAAACCTCTATAAACATAATTGACTTTTCAGGGCAAATATTCCTGCAAGTTCAGGCTATTTCAAATAACATGTACAGAAGTTTTTATATTGGAATTTGAAGGACTCGTTTGTGAACTGACCAGATACATTTAAAAAAATGTACAAGAAACCACAAACAGATTTTCAAACCTATTCCAGGACAAGTAAAATTTTGGTATGGTTTACAGTACTCCTGGAGGAATACTTCACAGTGCAAGTCTCTGTTTCTTCTGGGACTTTAAGAGGCATTTGTTATATGTGTTTCCATGTTTTAAGAAGCAGGTATTATTCCATGTACTGGTATCAAATGGTTTTGTCCTGAAATGGGAAGAGTTTTACTGCATTGTTGATGTCAGGGTCAGGAGGCCGGGGGACACCTGTTTGTTTGGCTCTTGGTTAAGAACTCTGTCCATTGACATCTCTTCAGATTTATTCACACACTGGAAATTGCAGATGACAGTTTCTCTGACTTTCTTTTGAGATTCATGGTTTGGAAAGTTTTTTTTTTCTTAATGAGCTGTTAATTCATAACAGTATTCACTACTTACATAAAATAGAAGGCTGCTGCTTTCCAAGCTGGTTTGCATTGTGCTGCAGTTTGCAATTTAAAAAAAAAAAAAAGAACTATTTCCTCCTGAGATTTCTTTTTCAGATCTCAAAATTTCCTTAAGATGAATTTTTCAAGTTGTTTCAGGTTATTATTTGCACAAATGTGTGCAACATCTGGCTGGAAAGAATTGTGTGTGCATTATTGCATTTTTATGAATGTACTGTCTTTTATACAACCCCCCTGATCTACATCTCCTGCAGTCTACAGTGGTGTCCACAGTATTGATCCAGGCACACCACAGCTTTGTTCTGTTCCCATCTTGACTTGTTCTGAAAACTCCTTGTTGCTCTGATGCATAAACTCACAGATGCTGGAAGCTTGTGTATAAACTGCCTTTTGGTGTAAAATAATGAACTATTTAAAATTATAACATCTTGTCAATATTGTTATGCTTTTGCATTCTTATGTGAATGTGATTTCAGACTGGAGAGGGAAGTGATAGTGGGAGCACATACCCTCTGTTTCCCTGTAGGCACTCTGGGAAGCTTTCTGGTGCACATGCAAGTTTGAGGCAGCATGAGGATGATTATAATATTTTTCATTGCTTGGCAAGTTGAGAGACTGCACAAAAGGCAAGGCTCTCCCTCTCTTGTTGATTTAATGAAAGCTTTGGGTACAATATGATGGGCATTGGAGGCTTATAGAAACCAAAGGAAGTTCAGTGGAAGGATGTTGATGCTGCCCTCGTGATAGCATCTCAATGAAAAAGGTGCACAATGGAGTCAAGACTGATGGTGTGTCATCCAGAGTGCTGTGGATAAATCCAAGTGCTGGCCCATGTGGATTTGTCTGAGTTTTAGACATTTAAGTGATGTTAGACAAAATGACTTGTGACTTTAAAGTGAGCTCAAAAGGTTTGCTTTTTCACTGCTAGTAATTCAACATCTTCAACCTCTGCATGAACAGGATTATGCATGGAGTGAACAAACTGTTCAAGAGCTGAAGCACATAAGTACCTGCGCTGTGCTCAGTTCTGGGTAGGGGGCTGGGTTTTGCAGACACCTGCCTTGCCCTTGCAGTCAGTGTTCATAGTAAAATCTCCGTTTTGTAAAGCAGGATGGGAGGAAGCACAAACACAGTTGGAAAGCTGGCAGACAGAGGTGGGCAGCCCGCACCAGCCAGAGGTGGAGGCAGTGCCCTTGTACTGCTTGGAAGATATTCAGTAAACCGGGGAGAAGTTGTGAAGAGCCACAAAAGAGAAGAGAAAGAGCTTGTGTCTGAGGAGGGGAGAAAGTGGCTATTGGAGGGATGTTGGGATGTGTGATATGCTCCAGGTGATGGATGGGGAAATTATCTTTGCAGTAACACTCCAGACAGGCTGTGAACAGAGCAAGAGTGCATTTGTTAAGGACAGAGAAGAGGATGCTGCAGTAATTGAGAAATGTCTTTCTTATTCATACTAGGTATTTAAGGCAACACTCCACTTGAAATTCGCTTTGGCTGTATGGGATGCCCCTTACTTTTGAGGTATGTGGGTTTTGTCCCATAAAAATGTATGAGGTTTAATTACAAATGGCAGTATATAGCCCTTACAGGCCTTTTGTTTGCTTCTAAAACATCCCTCTGCTGTATCCAGACTGGGATGTTGTGGTCTCCTGGAGGCTCACACAGTGGTTTTTTGTTTTGTGTATTTTGTTACTGTAGGAGTAAAGTGGATAAACACTATTTGCTGCTGCAAATACTAAATATCTAGCAAAGCCTGGCAAAACAGGTTAGAATTATGAGCACTCCCAATTGTGCTTGGTAGTCAACTACAACAGAGAGGTATCATGCCTAATCTGTCAGTTTTCTTCTGCTCAAACATTTTACTTTTGAGTAGTACTAAACAACCAAATAATTTCACGAAGTAGGTTCTTCAGTGGTGTAGAAATAAAACTGAGATGAGAAATTATGACTCAAAGAAAGCACTGATTTGGTAACTGTAGCTGGGGCCAAGCTGTAGCTGGTAAGAGAGAGTGTGGGATGAATGCTTGGTGATGAGGGCTTGGAGTTCATATTCTTATTGCTCACACCAGTGACTAGAAAAGAAACATCCAATCCCATCAGCAGGGAATGTCAGGATGCTGCAATCAACACATGTGCAGCAGGTGCCTGAGCCAGCCGCTGACACCAGCTCAGTTTTCCTAGCAGCTGGAAAATGAGTAACAGGAAGACAGTGGCTGTACCTGCAGGGTACCGCTCCATCGCCACGGGAGGACACCTGCATCCCCAGCGCCACAAAACAGGGAGGAGTGCCTGTTCAGACATCAAAGATGAATATAAATAGGAAAGAAGCCAGAGATAAAAAGGACCATAAGGTAGAAACAGTCCACAGATATTACATGTTTATAGTGGGGTCTCTGGGAATAATGGGTATTTATAAATGAGTTCAAGGGGATAATGTGTATTGAAATATGAGTCCAGAGGGAGAGTATGTATTCAAAAACTATCTACTGTATATAGCGTAATAATCCCAGTATTTCATAAACTCGTAGGAAAGTATTAAATAAAAATAAATTACAAATGTCTGTGGCTTGATTGCAAATCATTTCAGAGCAAAGGGAAAAAAAAATCCTTTGCAAAATGTGGAAACCATCTTGTGTTAAACAGCACCAGAAGAAAAATTATAATTGTAAAAAGTAAATGTCAGTTATAGCTATTACAGTGACCATGTTTTTTCCAATAACAATTTGGCATTTTATTTAGTCTGTAACAATCTACAATTTAAATTTAAAATAAAGATTTTTCTTTTATTTCCCTCTGAAGTTGTGTGCCAAGCACAGCAGAGCAGAATGTAACATCTGTTGATGATTAGAACAAGCTTTCCTATGGGCCCTGAATACAAAGTAAACATGGATTTTATCCATAGTCAACAGCATTTACAAATGTAAAGGGAGGAAGCTACTGAGTTTTTGAAGAATGAGCTGTGAGAGAGGAAATAGAAGTATGAGGACGGCAGATGGCGATAATTAGTTCCATATCGTGAAAGGCTTCTATTACAAAATAAAGAAGACAGAGTCCTGTATTATGCTGCTGTTTTATTAAAGCGCCCTTTATTTGCCATGATTACCCCTCTCCAAGTGGTGCTGTTACTTGCTGGCCCATGGGTGTGCTTACCCTGGAATGGGTGAGCACATTGGTGTCCATGGACCTGGTGCTGGCACGGAGCATAGCCGCTCAGAACAGATACTTTCCTAGCTTTTCCCCACATAGCACTAGAAACTCTTTGCTGGCAGTAGGCAAAATTTGGGAGGAATTTATTATGTGGACCTATAGGCTAGTAAGCTTGAGTTTTATTTTGTTTTAATTTAGATTTAAGGGCCAGGGTATCAAAGGTTAAAGGCTACTGTACGTTGCTGATGGCCCTTGTCTCCTTCTTTGCCCTGTTTAATCATGTGTCACGTGATTCCCACCTCAGTGTTCAGCTGTCATCACTAAGAGCTACTTCCCTTTCTGTCTTACCAAGACAAATGTATCTCTGCAATTCTAGTCTGTGTGTTTCTCATACGGTCTATCTGCATTTGCTACATTACTCAGTTTCACCATATTAAAGAGCTAATAGGTACTACTGGAATAATTTCATTTTGTAGGGCTTCGCTCACCCTGTTTGTCTTGTTTTATCTTGCTTTGATTTTTTTCTCAATTATCCTTAATGCAGAGTACATTAAATGAAGTGTCAAAATGAAAATCCTATTTACGGAGATTTCCCTGTTTCCCAAGGAGAGGACAAACCTCTTCTAGATCCCAGAGTGCATGAGCCAGCTCTGAGCTTGCACAAGGGTGTTATTGACTCTTCTTTTAGTTCTGGGCTGGTTTTGTTTTGCAACAAAAGCCAGGCTTTTTTTTTCCCCTGTCAGTATTTTGTAGCGTTCCAGTTCATATGTTATTTTGGAATTCATTTCAGTTTTTAATTGCAATTTCTTCTTTCCTCACTTCCATCCTCCTTCAATTTTCTTTCCAACTGGAAGCTGTTATAACCGAGCTCTCAGCACAGGCACAAAGTGGAAATGCCTTTGTAGCCCTGCACAAACACAGAGTGTTAATCTGGCACTCGCTCTCTGGTTGTGATTTTTTGTTGTTGTTTCTTTTTCTTTCCTTCCATCATTTTATAATTACCTGAGATGGTAACAGCTCTTAAGAGCCTCGTCTGTCACCCTGGAACCAAATGCTTTTCATTGAAAATTAACGAGAGGCTTCGAAAGTTTGAGTTCTTTCAGCAATGAAATATAACAGTCCTCCAGTAGAAAGAGTATTTCGATGATGGATCCCATTACACCAAGTAATGTAGGATGTAAGTATGCTTTTGTGGTTAAGAGGAAACATAAAGACTGGAGGCTTGTACTTGTTTTCACAGACTGCGAGCGCTGCCTCGCCTGAAGAAGGCATTGCACAACTTGCAGGGGCTTTGTCAAGGTGCACAGAGCCCAAAAGCAGAGCCACTGGCCCTGCTGTTCTCCAGGTGATAATGAAGCTATCTTCTTAAGCAGCACACCTGGACTGCTGTTAAATATTGCAGTGACAGAGAGAAGGTGCTGAGCAAGGAGGTAGTTATTACTGGATTCAAAAGGAGGCAATTTATCAGGATGATATGAAAAACATGCATTAAATGTAAATCTAAAATGCAAAAAGAAAAACTGCATGGAATTTAAAATTACTTCTAAATTGCTGAAAGAATGTATGGGAAGAGTTTTAGGCAAAATAAAACTAGATCAAACCAAAATAAGAGTCCAGATCTGCTGAAACATACGTTTTGGGCAGAGTTTTCCTAAACTCATAGCTTTAGCAAAATCTTCAGGTAACAGATATTATACTTAAATGTCCAACTTGAAAGAGAAATGACTGCAGAAGCAGCCTTGCTTTTATTTTTAATTAAAAATTTGAAAGCATTACCTCAGTGGACCCCAAAAGTTAAAAAGCAGAAGGCAAATAAAATGTTATGTCTTTTAATGTCTTTGAAGTTGAATTTCATGATTGCTGGATCCTGTTATCTTGGTGTTTCTGTGCATGTTTTTGGATCCTGCATCAGGCTGGTGTGGAGGGGGTAGGTGAAGCAGTGGAGATTGTAGAGGTGTCCCCAGAGCAAGAGACTCACCAGGGACTGGAGGTGGAGGCAGATCCCACCTCCACTGTGGGGCTGGTACTGGATCTTTCAGGAGCTGGATCACAGTCTTTCCCCTTTAGGACTCATGTGAAGTCGTAAATTACACTCTTGCACTTCAGCAATTAGTCATTGACCATGCTTTGTGGCTGTCTGTGTGGTAGCACCATAACTGTATTTGCAGCACTGTTTTGTACTTAACTTTATAGAGAACTTAGCCTGCCCAGCTTCCTACATCACACCGTATCACATATCCCTAAAGCAGTCCATATATGACATCAAATAATTTAAAAACAGACCCCTGAAGTTTGAGTGGATGCAGTGAAAGTCCCATGGTTTAAATGACTGTGATCTTGCATCACCAGAAAACACGCTGCCTCTTTAAAAAGGAAACACCCTAACCACACCCCAAAACAACCCTTGCCAGCTCTTCTTGCCCTTTGGGAAGGCCAAGGCGAGTTGTGGCACCCAATGCGTGACGTTTGCAAGGACCTTGGCTGTCTCCCAGCTTTCAGTGTTTTCCAGGTAATAATGGTTTTGGAGGCCCCAAAGAGTATTGGAGCCCTTCCAGCAGATGATTATACTGCATCTGCTGGCCTGTAAGTGAGGCTGCTGGAGAGCCAAGTGCCAGCCAAGGCCTCTCTGTCATGTTATGGAGTGCTACCAGAAGGCCACCAGACTAGCTCTGTCTTTCCTTTTAAATAAGCAGCTTAATCATTCTCTGCCTGTAATTAAAATTTGAGTTGGTCACATGTGTTGTAAATCTGCACATGGAGAGCTTACTTAACTAATAAAAATTAGCCTTAAGTTGTGTTTATCTGAGCAACTAGAAACTAAACTCTCTGGATACATCAGCTCCACTCTCTTATGGGTGAGTGTAAGGTGGCTTGCGCAGAAGCTATCCAAGGGCCAGCCTCAATCCCCTTTAATAAAAGCCATTATTTCAACTTCTGTGCAATCTGTGCAATTTGGAGTCTGGCCATAATGCAGGATGGGAACACCTTATAACACAGACGATCTCCTGCTTTCGGTTGATAGAGGCCAAACTTCTGTACAACTTTGTTGTTTTCTCCAAGAATTGGCTGTTGTGGCTTATGAAGCATTTCCGGTCCAAGGCCAGTAGATATGATAGAAGTGGCTGTAAGGAGTGTCTCTACCACATATGCTCTTTGTGGGGATGTTTTTACTACTACCCTTAGCCATCTTGCTTTCACTGTAAGGACTGATAAAATGGACTCATGTGCCAACGCTGTGATAACAGTAACATTTTCTTATGCTTTGCCATGTATTTCTGTCAGTGGTGTGACCCAATACTCCGAGGTCTACTTGAGAAGATCAACGCAAGTGAAGGATGAGCTTGTTGCCCTCAAACCAACGTGACATAGCTTACTGTGGTAGCAGGGGTCTAGTTGGAACGCGATAACCTGTGTGGTGCCTGGTGACTCTATCTCTGACCTTCTGCTGGCGAGTCACCTGCTGTAGTACTGGGGCAGGGAAAGCCCTGGGGAGTGTTTGCTGCATGGTGCAGCCCTGTTTGCCCAAAGGCTGTGACTCAGTCAATTCAAACACTATGAAACCTAAAAAAATCAATGTTTGCTCAGCAAGACTCTGTACAAAACATTTGTGACTTGAGTTAATTTTATTCCCATCCTCTAATATTTTATTGATCAAACTCTACATTAACTTTCATTACTTTCTGCTGAGGATTGATGTCAGGTTAAGCAACCTATAGTTACATGTCTTGCTTGCTTTGTGAGTATGGATACAGTCCATGCTCTTCCAGCATTCTGCAATTTTCCTGCTATGTTAACTTTTCTCAGTTATATTGACAGGTTAGTGAGCTCTCCTGGCAATTCTTTCATGACTTAGTAGGGCAACGCATCCAGAGACCATCAGCTATCAGATTGTTTAATACTCCCCATGGGTAGAAATAAACTCAGACTAGTTCGTTGTCTTCATCTGATGCATGCTGTGTCTTTCCTAACAAAATGTTTATTGAGTCTGTACTAGTCTGTTTTGTATCCTTAATAATACAATCTCCACTAAATAATAAACCAGCTCTTGGAATTTCTTTTGGTCCTGATATGCCAAACACACTCTTTCTGGCTGTCCTTAGCTTGGCCAGCCCAGATTTAGACATCTGCCACCTTCTGTCAGTGACAGCTGATAACTGTGCTTGATAGGATACCCAGGAGATGATAACTATAACTGTGCTTGACAGTGGAAATTGCAGACTCATTAGCATTGCAGGTAATAGGATTCTTCAAAAGTCACTCCCAGCTTTTTACCCATGGAAGGGAGTGGTTGTGAGGAAGGTGGTAGATTCTCTGAGGCAGATTTGAGTAAATCAGCACTTGTCTTCTCAGACTCTTGTATTTAAAAAGTTAATTCTGGTGGTAGAGTTAGAAGCTCTGTCTACCAAATGGAAAACTCAACAGAAGGCTGAATATCAAGAACAGCAATAAAGGCAAAATATTTAACCTTGTGGTGGTGGGTTATTTGCAGCCATGTGGCTGGTCCTGAATTAATTCTATGCATTTCCTTTAATAACTTCTAATAATTTTAGAGATGAAATAAACAACATCAGATTAACTTTGGAGAATGATGAGTAGTGAGGGTTTTTCTACAGGTATAATACCAGGTTGTTTAGAGAAGTTAGAAGCAGAAAGGGGAAAAATGAAATTCAGCCTTGAAAAATACAGATGATATAGCAGCCTGTGTATGAAAGGACTAATCCATCATAGGTATGCTCAGTAGGGAAGAACCTGAGTGGTAGCAATGCTAAAAGGTTTTTCAGGGTAACAACAGATAGCGAATTAGATATGAGTTTGCAGTGTCACACAGGAAAAATGAACAGCATGGATTTGGACTGCCTGCACTAAACCATCATGTTAAAGAGCGGGAAAATAATAGTGACCTTCAGACTGACCCGTGGCTGCAGCTGGGAAATCATAGTCTGTTCTGGCACTACGTCACTGGCTTTCTGTTAACAAACTGGAAAAGTTACAAAGAGAACTGGGGACATGGAAGAACTGACTCATGAGAAGAGATTAAGAGAGGTAAATTTTTTGCAGCTTGATTAAGCAGTGACTAGGCAGCCACATCAGCACACAAAAATGCCCACAGCTGTGAGCAGTGATGGAAAGATCTGTTATCCAGGAGGATGCCCGCCTGACAAACTGAACACGAGGGGCTGAATTTAAAAGAAGAGATTTTTAGGCAATAGTAGGAAAAAAGCATCCAATAATGAAATCTTTAAAACTAAACAGAAGTCTCAAAACCAGGTGAAAACTCCGTTACTAGGGAGTCTTAAAGCAACATTAGGTGACAGCAGAATATGTAATATTGTGAAAAGCTCTATGTTGCTGAGATGTCCACAGCTGTTTGATATTCTCACTGTTCCGATATGCCAAATATGCAGATTCCTGAGGGCACCTGATATTGCATAGGTGCAAGCTTAATATTTTTATCTTGAGAAATCTGTAGGTATGAATACTACCGTTGCATCTCTCAGGATCCTCACTTATCTAATTCATCATGCCTTGAATCTCTACTGCAGCACCCACCTTGTGGGTCTTTAAGATGTTTAGACCATAATTTTACATGCCAGGCCCAGATGCTCATAAACTTGCAAGACTACATTGATAAAACACTAAGATATCAAAATGTATTAATGTGACTTTTGCTCAGCCCTGGACTTGATGCTTGCAGCAGGTAAATCGCTTTTGGGCATCAGTGCAGCAGGGTCAGGGCTGCTCAAAGGCATCGCTGCAGTGGCTCATTGGTGACGACAGCGTTCACGCCACAGATCCTGGTGTAAGACCGTGGGGGAACAACTGATATTTTGCACTACACTTGGTCACTGGTTTATGGTACTTGCACGGTAAACAGGAGGGAAAGCATCTCCACAGAGTGCCATCAAACTCCAAGCTGATGAGATAAATATGGTGATAAAAGTAGTTTCTGCATTTGCTTCATTTCAGGCTGTTAAGTAAATAAAACAGTATTGAGATACATAATAAAAGAGTTTCATTTTCCAGTAAAGGAGAAGCTCAGTACAAGAAACTAATGCCAAGTCTATCTTAAAACAGACATTGGATATGGACTATCTGTGGGGTGCAGAGGCTCTATGCTGCCCTGCTTTTCAGCAACTATAGGAGTGAGTTTTGATGTTCCTGACCTTGTTTTAGCATGTGCAGCATGATGAAACTGCCTGTTCAGAGTTTAGCTTGTGAAGAAGAGAGAAAGGATTATTTGAAATGGAGGTTAAAGCATGGAGCTTTTTGCACGGTTTGCATCCTTTACTTAGGACTCAGGGGTGGGTTTTCTCATGCCAGGTTTTCCTGTGTCCATGCCTGCCCGGCACGCGGTATCTTTTGGATTTGTGGTGGTCAGGCAGGCAGCAAGTCATGCCCATGGCACTGAGAGTGTGTGCCCAGGTGATGCCTGGGGACAGCTCTTGTCTCTGCACTCCAGGCAGGTAAACTGGCTTTGCTTTTGTAACTTACACCTTTGTCCGTTGGTGCTCTTATCTGTTCTGGCACAGCCTGATGTTCCTTTGCACGCTGGTGCTGCTTTGTTCAAGTATTCATTCTTTGCCTGAATTATTTATGAATTCATTTTTCCCCCTTAATTTTTCCTTCTGTCTTTCCTTCCACTGGTGTCAGGTGAATTTCTGTTTCTCCAGCAGCTCAGCAGGGAAGGGATTAATGTGGTTGGAGCATGACTGTAGTTGTGTTGGGCAGCTGGAGTGACGTCCTCCAGGAAAAAAAAGGGACAAAAAGGAAAGTATCCAGCAGTCAGAAATAACGGAGAGGTGGGGAGAGGCAGGGGGGGAGGGAAGGAACTCTGTGTACTTCTTGTTCATTTTCACAGCAGACATGTTCCCAGCATTGCTGTTTTCCTGAGAAATGAAATATAATGCAAATCTTTAATAGAAGGTGAAATTGAAAGTGCAAATATTGAGTACGAGTTGTATTGAAAGAAATGGCAGGCTATGATCCAAAACCATGCAAACTTTAAGTGCTTGGCTAAGGTTAACAATTATGAGCTCTGTTCTCACAGTTCTTATTGTTTCAAGCAGCATGATGCAGGAGAAAGTGTCTCCTTTCCTGTTGTCCTCTGCTAATGGCATGATGAATTTTGATTACGCTGCACTTGCATCCCTACAATGTGGAAGGCCACAGTAACTATTTGGGACATCAGTTTTCCTTCTGCCAACTTTCAGGAGCATTTTATAGGATTAATATTCAATAAAAACCCCTTAACGTTAAAAAAATGCTTAGTCCCACAATTGTTATTAAATTCTTTTCCTGTGCCATAATGCGGATACTTTGATCTAAAGTCCTGCAGTTTCTGGAAGGAGCTTGCATGATTACGATAATGTGCAGTGCTCTTTCTGCTATTCCTATAGGGAAAATAAACCCCACATTAGTTCCATATTAGTACCTGACTTGGAGAAGTTAAAAAGTGCCAGAAAAAGGTTAACCAGAGTCAAGTACACATAAGAGAGCTGTGATTATTAGTGTTAAGGGAGCCATTTGAAAAAAAATTTCTGCTTTTACAGAAGAATTTATTGGTGTCTTTGCTTCTGGCTGCTTTATGCATTTTAATAAAGCAGTAGCAGTAATAACAGGGTGTGGGAGTTGGTTATGCCTATATTGAAAGTTCTGTGTGATTGCCCCTGTCCCTGCCTTTGGCCTCCCCCAGCTGAGGGCTGCCCTTGGCTCAGCCTGGGCTATTTATTTGTGCCAGAGCTGGGACTGGGAGTTCAGGTAAGAGCCCATGACCCAGCTCTGCCCAGAAGTTCACATTCCTGAATGCAGACTTGGTTCAGTCTCTCCGACTTGCCAGCACACGAATGGGATCCATTTGGAGAGCCATTTAAAAGAAGCTAATAATTGCTTTTGTGTGTTAAAAGTTACATACAGCCTACAAGCAGCTTTTGCAATTTCCCTGCCAAATGTCTGGAATTATTTTGAAAACATACTCTATTGAAACCAGTCCCAGCCCAAGGTATACCCACACAGAAAAAAACTTGGATGTCTACTGAATGAAACTGGCCCTGGAGAAACAGCTTTTGGTGGAGCAGATGCTAAAATGCTTCTTGTGTGTGGGGAAGGGTTTGGGCTCACCCAAGGCACCCGCTGCTGGTCCCTGTCAGAAATGGACACGGGAAGAGATGAATCCAGGGTTTAACCCCATAGTGCCGTTCTTATGTGCATTACCTCAATATAAATACTTATCAAAGCTCTCAATATTCTAAACAAACAGATGGAAATTATATTTCACTCTGGTTTGCTGTAGGTGGCCAGCTAACATGCACCGACTGTCCACTACAGATCATCCTTCATTAGAGGTGGGTCAGTGGTTTAAACGCCTTATGAGATCACATGTCACAGGTAATGCAGGGGAATTGTGTTCAGTTTGTACAAGGGTTTGCTTAGAAAGGCATGTATGAAATGCAGGCAGCCAGAGAAAATGTGAATAGTCTGTGGCTTGCACATTTGGAGAAACATGGATGTGTTTGGTACATGTGGAAGCCGCATGAACACATAGGGTTTTGCATTTAAAATGTTAGCTGTGTTGTATACTTGTTCTGCTTTGTGCTGAGTTTGATTTTCTCTAAGAATGCGCCTCTTGCTAGAGGTTCACAGCGTGGATGACCTGGTTTCTAGCTGGTCTTTTTATGAATTTATAGTCTGCTTAGTCTGTGCGGGATGATTTTTCCTTTACTCAGCTGCTTCTTTCTCTCCCTTTTCCCCTGCCTGTATCATTCTCACAGAGTCTTAAAGCGTATCTGTGGAAATCATAATTTTTCTCACAGATTTTCTATTTAATAGCAGCTGTGCTTGCATGACCTGTGATAATAGTTCTTTGCTGTCGTTTAGCTGTGGAAGTTTTACAATTTTTTAACTTCACCACAAAGACCTAAAATTTATTAATGAAAACCCTGACATTGTTCATCTTTCACAGCTACAATTTAATACAAACTTGGGTGCATCCTGAGTGTCAGATTTTGCTCCATGATCTATATTCTCTCTCTTCAAGTGTTTACCTTTCTAGAACTTATTTTATTTTCACACCCTGGTTCTGATCTCAGGATCCCATTGTCTGCAATATTGTTTTCTCTGCAGTGATAATTTTTCACATGTCATGTAGAGGTCCTATTCATATGTTTGGAGAGAGCAGGGAAGTATTTTGCTTTGCAGGTCTGTAAATCCGCCTGTGCTCCCACATATGGAAAGGCTCATGCCGTCTGTCATGTTGGTGCACTGGGACAAGACTTGTGATGGAAACACATAATTCCCAAAGCTGTGATGGATAATGATAAATCCTTTGTGAAACGTGGATTTGCATTTAAGATTCTTTCCTGCTTCCACTGTCTGCAGGACATTTTACTGGGCTTCATTTCCACTGTCCTGAGTCTAAACTCCTAATCCCCTCTTGTGATGCTTCAGCTTGAGATGATACTCCTCTGTTGCTCCTTCATTTCCGTGGTTTTCAGAGCTCAGTCTCCATCTCATCCCTTTTCTCTTCCCCTGGCATCCTTGACCAGTTTTCCCATATCCTCCACTTCTGCTTTACTTCAGGGCTACCTCATCTCACAGCCCTCAGTTCCCCTCCTCTTGACCCATTCCTGCTCGTCACCAGCTGAGCTGCCATTGCAGGTCCAGTGCCAAAGGTGCTCCCAGCCCCTCCTGATGCAACTGTTGTTGGTACTGAATCATTGCAGGAGAAACGCAAAAGGGCAATGGGGATTTGGCAAATGCAGATCGTATCCAGTTAACCCGATTTGCAGGAGCAACCATACCACTGATCCACAGGAGCCTGGACCTGGGATGTATTTTATGCTCAGCAATACACTGACACTATCCCACAAAGCCTTGCTTATAGTTGTCTGCTCTGACACTCTGTAAAATGGGTGCATATTTGCTAGGAGAATGAAATTTTCCAATAGTATTGTTATCAGTACTTTGTTCTTAAATTGAGAAGGTAAATCAAATGGAGAGCTGGAAGGTTTTGCCTTGGACAGGAGTTGTTTAATCACCTCAGATCTGTGAATGGTGAAGGAGTGAACTTGCTCTTGAGGCTGGAAGAGAAAAGGAGGGGAGCGGCTGCGATCACTCTGGAGGAGAAGAGCAATTCAAGACAATCTTGGAAAGGCTGAAATATGGTTCGAAAAATGGAGCTGAAATTCAATTAAGAGATACTTAAATATCCATGCTTATTCATCTATTTATTTTCCTTCATAAATACGAACACGAGAGAAACTGGTTAGGTAGCAGAATTGGAAAGCATTTCTGCAGGTAATGGCAAATTGATGTGACTTGCAGTGGGCTGGTGTGTATATCAGTGTCTTGATGATGGAGCTTTATGGGATGTGTTGCCTTAATATATAAGGTATAGTTATTACCTTGCACTGGTCAGGGCTTGCAAAGGCTCACTCACACTTCAATATATGGTTGGAGCATCACACTTCACTAAATATGTGAAGTTCTTGGAGTTATAGAGGAGAGGAGAGCAGGGAGGAGGACAGTCCTGTTTGCCATGGGGGTCAGGCTGTGCAGAGCTGGAGGGCTTGTCAGGCTGGTGATGGCCCAGGAAGGGGTTTGGAAAGAGCAGCATACTCAGTGTATGATGCTGATATGATTGCAAAACCTCCTTCTTTACCCATTATGAAGGCACTGTCTCACCAGCCTACTGCAATCTATACCTTTCAGGTGGCTTTCCATGATTCATTTTCTGACTGTTGGCCCTATCCGTCAACATCCTTGAGGCCTCTTTTTGCTTGAAGACTCAGGCATGGCAATGTATCCCTTCAAACCTCTGCCTGTCACACGAAAAAAACAGCCCTATTCACAACAAAGCAGCCCTCAAATCAAAGAGGCAAATAAAATGTTGCGTACTTAATGATGGGCTAGAGGCAGACTTTTATTTCATGCTTTGTCCCTGCAATTTCCCCCCTTTGTTTTACAGGGTATGACTTTACCAAAAATAGTCAAAGGAAGAAAATAAAGTTTAAAAGTTCTGGGAACTAGCCAAGATTTCCATGCTGAAAATCAATTATTGCTTAATATTTTAAAGGCAAGATCACTGCACTCTGGCAATAGGCCAGTTCACCCCTGTTCACCTGCTTTGTTCTTTATTCACAAGAGTCGAAGATCTTGTGAATAAAACTTTTTATTTCTAAAGAGTTTTGAGTTTCAAGGGAGTGCTGAATCTTATGGCAAGTACTGGCAGCAGAGGAAGGTGACTTCTTACCCTAATCTGTGTGTTTTTCAAGGTTACCCACAACAAATAGAATTATTACATGAAATAAAATTATTGCTTTTGGAAAGAATTGCAAGGTGGCATAATTAGACAGTGGGCATTTTTAAGGTTACTTTTCTACAATGGAACCCCAAAAGATGGAAGTAATTTATTTCCTCTTGATTATGCTCTTTTCTGATCTAGCAATTTATCAGAAATATTAATCCAACAAGCAGTAAGTGTGTACTGGGAGGACCAGGCAAGGGGAATGGAAGAAGGAGAGAGAAGGCATTTAAAATTAGCTTCGAAATACTGTACATCTCATTAAAAATGTAATCATGCATAAAATGGGATCAATGGCAATTTATCTTAAAGTGCAAGGAAAAGGAGTTTTCTGGTGTGATACTGGGTATAATAGTCGGGATTTTAATTTTGTCAGTTTGCAACAAAAAATCTCTCCAGGCTAAATGGAACAGTTTCCCTCCCAGTTATTGTATGGACAGTTAATTTTCTACACCTTTCCTTCTAGTATTTAACCTTATCTCTTGCTGGATAGAGGTTTCAATATACTGCAGAGTTTGTTTTCTTTACATTTTCTATTACTGCAATTTAATTTGCATGATAAACGATGAGAGGTAGAAAGATGATAAAAAAGAATCAAAACATTTCTTTATTAATTTAGTTTAAATTAGTGTAACTTTTCACTGACTCTGCTTTTTACACAGAAGGCCGATGTAGGAATTATTTTAAGACTTTGTATTGCAGTTTGAAAAAAATTTATTATTTGACAGCTCCTTGCCTCCCATGCTAGTCTGCATGTTCTTATTTTCGTATGTTTTCTTCTGCTTTACACCGTGTCTAATGATACTTCTCAACCAGTCTGGTGAAATCACCATCAACTTTATTCCAGAATCTGTGATACAGGAATGAGTTTAGATGTGTTTGAAACATGCATTGCATAATGCTGAATTTGTTTTCAACTTTTCAAATCCCTTTCTAATGATAGTTTTGCAATCTTGGAGGGAGCACCAGGAAAAAGGCCCAGTAAGGATTTATTGTTAGTGTTCCTGGTTTCTAAGGTGGGAATCTGAATGCCTTTGACAGAGCTGGCTCTGTCTCTCACTGTGGGTCCCAACACTGGGGTGGGATGCTGAGTGAGGATTTAGGGCTGGACCCAGTATAGTGAGCTCCTGACTGGTCATAACTTCCAGCTTTTGGGAAATTGCTGCTCAGCACTGTAAGAGAGTCTGGGCTTAGTTGAGGAAAAGTGATGAAATGTTCAAAGGCGTTCGGGTAAAGCTGCTCTGTGTTCCTGGCATTCAGTCCTCCTCAGTCAGATTTGAGATTCAGGTGGCTGGTCATCCATGATGAGCTGGATGAAGGTATTACTTCTTTGTTTTATTGTGTGCAAGCAAAGTCATTATAACATCTTAAAAATGGTGGCTTGTGCATCCGTGCCCTCCTTACCTGCCCTCTGCTCACAGCTTGGGGTTTGTTTCATCAGGACAAAAATTTGATCAACTTTATTCAAAGCTGTTAGTTCAAAATTCATGCTCATCACGTTTCTTTTTCTTCCTGTTTTCACCAAACAAGTGCTTCATTTGGGCACTGTAGCCTGCCCTGCTGACCCGATAAGGAGGAGACATCCCTTGTGTTCCAGTAGGCCCAGTCCTTTCCTTTCACTCAGGCATGCTCATAGGAATTGGCTTGAAAGGTATGAGTTTTGAGAGAAAAAACTTATTTGAATCTACTCTAGTAATTTGGTTTACATTGCTTAATGCTTCCAAAGCTAAAGGCAACCTCTACTGAGCCCCTGACACCAAGGAGAAACCTGGGGTCTTTGTTTTCATATTCCTTCCCTTCTGAGATTTATGTTAATTAAACACAAAACAATTATAGTTTTACGGGTGGAAGAATCAAATAAATCTCCCTAAATTTAGGTAGAAGTGCTTGCAGGATTACTTACAAAGTAAATTCCAGTAAAATTGATGACAAAGGCATGCTGTGGTGTGTGGCTGGGCTGGCACGGGCACGACTGGGGAACACCTTGCCTCCCCCTTCGTGGTCCCTGTCATGACCCATTGCAGTATGCTATCCTGCCCTCAGAGGACATACATTTACATGGCTACAAGTGTATTTCTACATGAACACTTAAAAAGAGACGTATATATAATACTACATTGCTTAACATATTCTGCTGTAGTATTTTTGTGATTTTTTTTTATAAGCCTTAATCCTGATGGTGTTTTCTGCAGGCATTTGTAAAGAGACAAGAAAAAGCACCCTCAATGGCGATTTGCCATGAATGTCCTTCTTTCCCCAGTTTTCTGTTTCCCAAATGACATTTCATTGCTGTAGTGTTGAGTTATAAACTTTTGAAAATTGCCTTTTTCCTTCTCTCTGCTGTAAGAAAAATATAAGGAGAACAACAAAATAATATATAAAAATTGTAATTCCAAACCTTGCTGCTGCCTCAGCAGCCTGCTGCACTGCAGGCTGGGTTTAAAAACAATCCTCCGTGCACACTTTCTTTAACAGAAAAGGAGTGAAGGAGATTATGTAAGTTTCAAATTCTAAAAATTGGAAAATTATGAACTGAGTTTTCTTTGAAGACTGAATCTTGTCTTCCAAGTGCATGAGGTGTGCTTATGCTGCAGTGGTGGGCTATGAACATCCCCCCGCATCCCAGAGCCAGGAGTCTCATTGCTCATGTGAAGCAGGCAGTACTGATCACAGCCCCTGACCGAGCGCAATCTCTGAAGTGTTGTGAATATTTTCTTCTTGCATTTTGCCCTGCCCTGTGCTTCCTGATCTTTTTCCTTTTGCTATCTGTTCGCTATCGCTCTGCCCCACACATAGCCAGACTTTCCTGACCTGAGTGGCTGCTTCTTGCACTGCACGGAGGCTTGAGTTTTATAAGAAACTCTTCTCAAATCCCCTGGCAGTGTCTCCTCAGGGGATGCTCAGAACAGGCTCCCCAGACAGGACCAGAAACCCTGTGCAAACTTTTGTGTCACTGACCCATCTTCGCTTGCGCTGCCTTCTCCCCCTTCTTTTTTTCCTATGATTCTTTCCTCTCTGGGTTATCCTTACTGCCCTCTAGTTCCCTGGAAGTTTGACTCCACTAAGATCAATGCTATTAATGGATATATTAACTGGCATAATGTGGTAAGTTGGGGCTTAATTTCATATATGCTTTTTATCTCCACAGGTGGCCAAATGCTTTGCAAAAGCAAGGTATTGATCTACAGATGTAATATAACTGTAGAAGTGTTTGGACATTTGCATTGAATAATTTATTTTTATATATAAGGAACTTGTCTTCTATGTTTCATCCCAAAGAGTAATCAGCTCAATGTGTTTCAGCTGAGAAGCAGAAAATGTGATCAAGTTTTATGTATTATGCCAGAGGATGAATTCTGCATTAGTTTTTACTTGTTGCTGCCTGCCAGAGGAGAAAAAAGGCCAGTGGTGTTTGAACTGAAATGACAACTGGTTTTGTGCAGAGGAACAGTAAACACGTGAAGGGTTGCAGGAGCTCCTGGTGAGTCTGCTTCCACAGCATGAAAGACAATTGTGCTGCAAACAGAAAATGGGGAGGCAACGCAACCGAACAAATAATCTCAGTTATTAATGGTTTGTCAAGGAAAAATGAGGGCCACCAAAGAAAAGCAGAAGGCACTGATGTCCATTTTCCTCTGAGTAGGAGCCCTGTGTGTACCTTCATTCTGCGAGTATTTGTTCCATTCCATATATTCAAGCCAGAGATACAAGAGCAGCCCCTTGGAACCAGACATTTTCCTTACTTTATTTAATTTTCTGCTTTTAGTTTCTATTTCTATGCTTTGTTTCCTGCTTTCATCTTCACTATGAACAGCCAGAGGAGCTTTGGTGTAGTCATTTTGCTTTCCAGGATTTCAGTTTAGTGATAGTCTAAATCTTTGGAGCCCTCGTTGTCTGTGATCCCTCTGATGTAAGACTATTTACACTACTTCAAGGGAGAGGAATCTCCTATCAGTTTTCCCAGGATAAATATGGAGCCTGTTGCTGAAGAGGACATCTGCTCACTGCTGGCTATTCATTGCTTAACTCACTGTTGAGTTGCAGCTTCTGGAGAGTCTGGAGAAGCAATTCCTTCCTGCCAGGGATCTGCTTTAGAAGGACCTTAATTAGAACTATTTCCTGGGGTAGATCTTGGATGCTTGTCCATCTGCATATGAAATTTCCATGCAGGAGTGGTGGCTATTCTCTCTGCCAAGCAGTAGGAGAGATCAGAAACTTAAGGGTGATCTCACTACAGGGTCTTTTTCCTGGGAAGGGAAAACCCTAGGACTTTGGCCTACCCAAAATTGCTGCCCACAGCTGTGTCAGAACCTGATTTGGGTCAGGTTGTTATCTCTTTTTATTCTGAGAGATGTAACCACATAGATTTTAAAGGGTTTGGGGAAAAGAAATAATAGTGAAACTGGTCTACTAAGATATAAAGAGCTCTTTGTATTTCCTTTCTGTGTGAGTTAGCTGTCAACCTTTCATCACTTTGTCGTTAAGACAAAAGGCTTAAGGCATGCTGCTCCCATTTTAGAGCAATCCAGGTGTGGTCTCCCTGTCATACATGGCTCCATCTGCTTTGTTAGCCTTCTGCCCGTCATGAAATCTTCTGTAGTTATTCCTAGAGTCTCTCCTAGTTTCTTCTGTTGTGTGTCTTCCAAAGGCATCATTATACACAAGGCTTCTCATATTGAAACTCCTCATTTTACAGTTAAAATGAATATCATGGCTATTATACAGAATATTACTTTATGCTCTCCACATAACGGTTCAGTGTGATCCATCTGGTTGGATGTTTGTGTTATGATGTCTTCCTCTTCATCTTACATGCACAGAACAAAACATGCTCCACTTGGCTCCCTGTTTTCTGCTGATAACGCTACCAGGCTCTTAGCTTCCTTAATTTTATTTGTCCATTTAAAGTTGGTGCATTTTTTGACTTCCTGTGATTTAATACACCAGCCTGTGGGCTGTGATGTGTCGAATAACCTTTTAAAATACAAACAGATTATGTCCCATGTTTTCTTCCTGTTTGCAATCTGTGTTACCTCTTTAAAAAATTCCAGGAGATTTGTCAAACAAGATTTATCCTTTATAAGACTCTGCTGGATACTTTTTATACCAGCTCACATTTCTCCAGATGTTTTGTGATCTCATCACTTATTAATGTCTCCCTGATTCTATCTTCTGCTGAAGTTACAGTTATTACTGATTAATGGGGCTATGAATGCATCGTCTCTCTTCCTTATTAGACAGCATCTGATGACACAAATCTGCTCAGGATGGGTTTGAAGCTTAATGGAAAGAATCTTTTTTTGGTCTCAAATTTGAGGGATTTAGAAATTCCTCAATTTTCTTAATCTATTACTTTATTACTGTTATTTAATAATCGCGTCCAAAAGGAGCTGGGATATTTCCAGTAACACGTCAGTGGAAAGCCCCTGCCATGAAGATCCCTCAGCTTTCCTATCTGCCCCTGTTTAATAATTTCCCATGCAAATATCATTTCAGCTCCTGTAGTTTTCTGG
Source organism: Pezoporus wallicus (assembly GCF_028554395.1). Taxonomy (NCBI): domain Eukaryota; kingdom Metazoa; phylum Chordata; class Aves; order Psittaciformes; family Psittacidae; genus Pezoporus; species Pezoporus wallicus. Next base: position 773,460 of record NW_026636279.1, on the reverse strand, counting down.
ACACATTTTTAACTCTTCTGAAAAGCCATCTGGTGTTCTACTCCTGCCTTCTGACTTGTAAAGCAATTGCCATAGGACTATGGCTGACTCAGGGTGCCTGAGTCAAGGTAGATGAGCAAGAAGTTTTTCTACATTAGTGGAGGTAAAAAAGCTGCCTTAAAATCCACCCAACTGCTGCTGCCAGCAGTTGATGCTGACTAGGGCACTGATTTGTCTTGTTTGTTTCATGGAGCCATTGAAATGACAGTACCTTGATTTTGCTGTGCATGTGGTCTTGGAAATGTTTAATTTCACTCAGTGTCCAGAATACTGTTAAAGTATTTGTGCCTCTGTGTGCACTCAGGAGGTGGCATGTGTGAAAAACTACATCCAACTGGAGAACCATGAGAAGGTGGCATAATATATCAATGTGATTTCCTTCCTTCAAAAGAAGTAAAACTTTATGGGAAGCATGAGAACTTTTTTCAGAGTTGTCCCTGCTTTGGGACTGGTTAGAATGGCTGAGAATGGAGGTATGTCCATGCTGCAAAAATTTATGGGAAAGTTGAAGCGCATGGAATTTGGACTGGATACAAGTCAGCCTCTCCATTACGTGTCTATGTCTCTCTGCATATTTGTGATTATCCTTATGAATAATGTAAGCCATTGCTTTCAGATGGGAGAGGTTTCTAGAAGGAGTTAGGGAATATGTCTGAGTGCTGGTAATGAACTCGGAGTAAGAAAAGATAAAGCAATTTGTCAGTGGATGGAGAGCGACAGTGTTATGTAGAGCCAATAATGTTTCTTGGTAAAGGAACAAAAATGTAGTTTTGTTTTGTTTTGTTTGTTTTGTTTTGTTTTTTTTTTTATTGCAGTCTCTGCTTCTGGAACAATCTTCTTTAACAAGTTGCATTAAATCATATTAATGTCATTATGTGACTTAAAACCAGCAGCTCTTATTTTGAAACACTCATGTCTGTTAGTGTGAAATTTTGTCATGGCAGTGACTCTTGAATCACGTGGAAATTGCTGTTGGTCTTTTTTTTTATTTTATTTTATTTTTAAGCATTTTGTAAAAAAGTTAACATTTTGATTCCCAGAATAATAATTCTTCCTCCCCTTTTCCAGGGAAATAAATTCTTAATACATAAGCCTCAAATTTCTCAGCTGGGAAATCCAGCAGGAGGTAGAGATGCTGAAAGCTATTGAAATGCTTCTAATGAGTAAGATGTTAACATTTCATGGGCCTTCACTAGAAATGTCTACTGTATGGAGGTATTTTCATAAACTCACCCAGGTCACCTGAGAAAACTGTGCTTAAAATTCATTCATCAGCTTGTTTTCTCTGGGTGGGGTGTTGTAGTAGGTGGATGTGGGTTTGTTCATCAGGGAGGCAATGGATGTCTTCAGAGCAGCTGCTCCTGCATCCTGCAATAAAAGAATTCCTCCAACAGCATAAAAGGAGAGCACAGGGAGGTTTTAATCTTTTCCTTGCCCTATTGGAATACTTTTAAGGGAGTGCTGTAAAGAATTGCTCCTGGTATTATATTGCAATGATGTATGAGATATACAGCTGTAGTCTCCTACTGCTGTATAGCTGCTGTATAGCTGTTCAGGGCAGAAAATAACTGAAGAATAACTGAAGAAACCATCTCAGCATGCTGGTCAAGCCTTTCCATTGATTTTGGTCATGCTTGTGGTAGATGCTGATGGTGCTTGGGCATCGGTTATGTTTAGCAGTCTTACTATTCTGCAGAAGACTGCCCACCTATTTGCTAACCTTGTATTAAGATATTAATTTGGTGGATATCCAAAATAATTTGGTTGAGGTTAGACTATGAGATGCCAGATTTTGTCTGTAGAGTGCTTTACTGTTTATCTGAAGGAAGATAAGGTGTTGCATAGAAACATCTCTTCACCACCAACATTCTCTCCTTACTGACGGTGGGAAGGACTTGGCATTTGCTTCAACAACCCTATAGTGGTGGTCCAGGCCCTTGGATCTCTCTCCAGCACTGTCTGTCCATGTGGGACAAGCTATTTTGTGCCTGTAGGCTACCAAATTAGCCTGTTTCTCCTGCTGTAGCAATCACGTGGCAAGGGAAGGAAGGGGAGTAAGGGGGAAGGTTACCTTCTAGTTCTGATTCATCACTTTTATTGAACTTAAATTCTTTTGTTTTAATGCACACTTGATTGAGCCAGCATTTATTGAAACGGTTATGGTTTGTAGGAAAAAGAGACAGTTGAAGAAAGAACAAATGAATCCAATGTAAATCAAATACTTAATGCTTTTATAGAAACTACAAAGCCTTAAATGTGTATTCTTAATGGTAATTTTACAAAACACCACTAGGCATCTTCAAATGGAGGTGTGACAGTGATTGTTTCAGTCTGGAGATGGCTTTCCTTTCACATGCTAATCATCTGCTCATGGTAATATTTCTCAGCGTAGCTGCAGTCAGTGAATTGAATAATTTATGGAATGAATTTTGCTGTAAATTTATTGTGTCACAAGCAGGTTGTAATTTCACTAACAGTACACTTAAGTTATTAAGTAAAAAAAAATAATGTGTTTGATAGGATCGTGCATTTGGAGGTTCTCTTGCTCCCTCCCCAAGTAGTTCTCATCTTATATATTTTCAAACAGAGTATTTACCTAATTTTCATTCAGAATCTGATCTGAGAAAGAGAGAGAGGATACATTAACATAAATGGGTTTGCATTTGCACACTATTGTTGAATCTGGGAGTCGTAAACAAATTACAGAAGATTTTATATAGAAAGAAATAGCATTAAAATGGCAAAGCTCCATTGCAGTGCTGCCTTTGTTCCCTATTCGTTTCTGAGTAATTGTTCTCAGCTCACAAGTGATGAAGTGTTGAAGTTACAGGCAAATTTGCAGAAAGCAGCAGAGTCTCTTGCTTCTTCCCCAACTTTGGTCTTAAGATAATTGTGAGGCATTGCTAGAAAGTTGTTTCTTGCTGGAGAAGTACAGACAGCTCAGTGAGGGAAGAGATGCACATCCCTTGTGCCCACCAGTGAGGACCTGGACTGGCAGCTGCTCAGTGGGGTGCTCAGCCAAGCCTGTGTGGTAAAAAGAAAAGGTTTGGTGGCCCTGAGTTAAGTCTCCGTATTTCCTTATGCCAGAAATTCTGGTGTTTCTCATGTGCTTTAATGGTATTTTCTACCTTCACTGACAGCAGCTGCATGCTACTCATGGTGGTGCTTGTTTGGAGGAAAGTTAAATAAGCACATGGTCTTTCATGTCACGAAGTCCTCAGAGTTAAAGCGGAATATAAAGAAATAATAACATATCTGGGATTTTATGTTGGGAATATGAAGCATTCATCAAGACATCCTTTTGTTCCTGTGTCCCAGCTATTTCCCAAGACTTGTTGTATTTTTTGTTTTCACCTTTCCTCCATGAGAGCTCCTTGGTGTTTTGCCAGATCAGGGGGGAGCTCAAGGCCCTGCGTTGATTGTATAGTTTGTTTTCCAGCTTCTCTGGTGAAGTCTTGTGTGGTGTTTCCGGGAATAATGTGATTTTACTGTTGCATGGTACCTCTGAGCCACTGTGGGAGGCCTGCACAGGTTTACTGGTGCAACTTTTTGAGAGTTTTTCTACAAATATACCCCTTTTATAAGTTTAAAACAGCTGTGGAAACTGTATCTAGTTGCTTATTGTTAATCTTACGACATGGGCTTTTTGGGTAAAGGCCTGCTTTTAAGTTGCTTTATATGTGCTTATACACACAGGTTTTCACATCACCATAGCTATCTTAAAAGCCTGCCCATCCTCTTCCAGGTATTTCATTCTCTACAGCCTCTCCTCTGTTCTCTGCCATCCCTTGGAGACACTGACAGGAGTTAACTGTGCCATTCCATTTGTCACATCTGTTTTCACATGCGGTAATGAAAGGTGACAACCCAATTCAGTGGTTACTGAGTGGGCAGGAACCCCTCATGCAAGCTGGTGCTCCCAGCAGACTTTGGCAGCTGGAAGGTACATGGAGCTGGAGCTGGTTGTGGGATATAAACACCATGAAAAGCAGAAGCATTGTGATTGTTTATTTAATTGTTTAAATATGCCAATGTTAATACACGTAATTACACAGTATAAACATATTTAATTACTTGAGCTAAATATTTTTGCATCTTAGTCTAAAACTGCAATCAGAAGTTCTCAGTGGGTGGCAGATTTAGAAAAGAATTTTTTTCTCTGATGGATGCCTCTGAATATTTTTCTGTTAGGAGTAGAGGTGACAGGGCACAAAACCCAGAGGACCCCAACTGCACACAAGTATGCAAAAAAAAGGTTTCCCTGGCTAACTCAGGTTTTAATGATCTTGAAACTAGCTGTACAGCAGAAGATACTGACTGCATGTGATGAGGGGGTACAAATATTTACTGCATTTTGTAGTGGGCATACGAACACAGAGAAGCAGTGAACCGGGGCAGCCAGTGCCAGGCTGGAGAGTGGGACTGGGCACGTGATGCTGGGAAACCCGCATGGCCCCATGTCTTCAGCTTTGACCATGCTTGTGCTAGACTTTGGCTAGAAGTAACACAAATAAATGTCTGTTTTTTTTAAGCACTCCTCATGGTGCTAAATACTGGACTAGTTGATTAAATTACAATGGATTTGTCAGAATAGTGTTTCAGGACTTAAAGTGAGAATTCACTGAAGTCTCCTGGATAGACTTTGGTTTCACTAGGTTGCTTATCTCCAGCTACTTTTTCCTCCTACTGTAAATTGCAGTTAAAATTGAGAAAGTGTTTCCACATTTCATCTCTCAGATGAAATTCCTCTTAGAAGCACTGTATTGTAATTATGGTTGTGCGTGTTAAATTTTTAATTTGATTTTCATTTGTCTATTCAATTGATATAATTGATGAGCATCCTTTCTCCCTCAGGACACAGGTTAATAACCTACTAACCTCAGAATGAAGGAATGATAAAAGGATACCACACTAGAGTTTAAGGGACCATTTATAATATATATTTTTAACTGTAGCCTTATTTTTTGTCCTTTGTAGCCTACAGCATTTTGTACTTCCAAAGCCTTGACAGGCATTAAAAACATTAATTATTTTAACTTTAATGAAAAGAACTATTCATACTGGACCTACAAGGAGTCTAATTATATTACCATTTGTGAATATCTTACAAAGCAAAAGAGAAAAATAAGTTCTATAAATAGAACCAATTTCTGTTCATTATCTGAAGAGGTACTTCTTGGTTGCTTTTGTTTTTGTGCTTGCTCAAAACCGCAGAGGGGATTTGCCAAATGAGTAGTACTTCTACAAAAGATTATGAAAGTGAGTAAAAGAAATATATAGATAACATCAAGGCATTTGCTAATTGTGGAGGATCATAGAATCATAAAATCAACTAGGTTGGAAAAGATCTCTAAGATCATCAAGTCCAACTGCTACCCCAGGACTGCCAAACCTACCACTAAACCATGTCACTAGACCATTAGATATCTACATCATTAGACATCATTAGATAATTTTAAAGCTGGATAAAGTGCAAAGGTATATGGGCTAGGGTAAATACATTGTAGACTTATACTTGATGCCTACTTTTCCTAAGTGAAATGGGTCCTTTTCCATGGGATAATCGTCCTTACACACCACAGTCCAAAGTCAAATCTCCTACTACTACTGGAGCTGGAAGATCGAGCTGTTTTGCCAACTCCAGGCCCAACAAGAGCCAGAGAGGTGTTCAGACTGGGATGCTGAAAATACTGGAAAAGGTCCTTCTTTGCCGTGCCTCAGATTAGGAACATTCCCTGCCATGACCAGTCTCTCCTGACTCCTGCTCTTTGCTGAAAACCTGCTGCCCTGCAACTTTGTGGCTGCTCTTGTAGTCTGGCAGGACACATCACTTTCCAGGTTCCCTCTGGGTCCCAGCTCACTTGGCTTTGATTGTTAACTGGTGCACAGTGGACACATTTCTTCTGGGACACCGGTGTGCAAATCTTGCTGGAGTTTGTGCTGAGCCCTGGCCAAGCCTGAAGCTTATTCTAGCAGAGAGAAACACTTTATTCTAGGTTAGGATGCTGGAAATGGAGTGATTAAATGAGCCAGCAGTAAGTGCAGAATTAGCACATGGCTGAGTCTGCTCTCTTCTGGATGACTCTGGAGGTCTCAGAGCACTAGCAGAGCTGGGAGGACTGGGGGAAGAGCACCAGCCCCCATTCTTTTCTCACCTTCCCTTTTTGCTGAGGGACAGGGTGCCCTGAAATGCTTTGTAGTCAAACATTTCAGCAAAACAAGGAAGCCTAGGTGTTGAGAGGATTAACTGAAATGTTTCCAAATACATTAAATAAACATCTCCAGACACACAGATCTCATGCTTCAGAAAGTATCCAAGCCATCAAATGCTTGGAACTGGAGAGAAAATCTGCCTCGGTAAGTTATCCAGTGCTGGGGACAGCACGGGCTCTCCTGAGGTTCTCTTTGGAGGATGTGAAGCTGGAGGCATGTGGGAGCTGCAAGAAGGCTTGCTCCTGTCCTCTGGAAGAATCCATGGGTCTGCTATTGAGCAGCTGCAGCCAAATGTTGTTGTTGTGCTGGTTTAATCAACTAGTAGTGCCGGACAAATGTTCTCAGTCAAATGTTAAATGGGCTGGCTTGTCCTGCATTTTATCACAGTGTTATTCCAGTACCTTCCATGTGGAGAGTAAGGTTAAGGGGGGTGTGGAAAGAGCAGACATCTGTGTCCGCTGTGCAGTAAAGGGCAATGATCACCGGGCACTTTGACTAAAATGCTTCATGTGGATATGGAAATAAAAACTATTAAATTGTAACCCATGTCTCTTTAAGGGCTGACTGGTAAAAAATGACAGCACTTTCTGTATCTGGTAGGAAAATTTAGAAAATGGCTATATCATATGTTTTGATGGCTGGTATAGTTTATATGGCAGTGAAGAGCTGCTTAAAACCTGAAAACAAAGATTTAGTTGATTAGATATAACCACATTGATTAAACTAGCCCAATAATTAAAAATTAAACCTTGCCTTTGCATGTGGGAAATAGTGGAAGCTATTGACAACAGTGAGGAACTCATGCAAACTTCTTGGACTGCTCCCACTACAGCTCACACTCTTTGGCCATACCAACAAAGGCCATAATTTAAATTTAAAATTGGAGCTAGCATACCTGGCTCCAGTGGCTTTATAAATATGTTCAGTGGTCATGGCCTGTTCTTGTGGGGAGAAAATCGAGTTTGCTGTGGGAATGTCAACCCTGAATTTTTTGACGTGTGTATAGCTTCATTAAAAATTAATCCAACATGTAGTGTAATCTTGAACAGTTTGCATAATGCTATGAAAATGGCAATGCCAAAGCTGGATGTTTCATAAGCCATGAAGAGGCTCAGCAGCATAAACAGTGTAACATGAATGAGCTGCATTGCTGGGGATGCTGCTCCAGCACCCAAATTGAATCAGACTCCGGGATTTAAAAATGATGTGGCTTTCTGCTGAGGTAAAGCAGACTTGGTTTTGTTCTGCCAGGGCTAGTCCTGGTTGCAATTTTCAAGCAAAGATTTCATTCCAAAGCAACAAATTCTCATCCATCCTTGCCTTGGAAGGGTCAGATTCATCTTCCAGGGGTGTCTTGTGCCCAAATGCTTGTAAGGATTCTAACTGCTCTACATGTGCAACGACACGATGTGACCTCCCAGGGAGGAAAATGGGAACTGGGTTTGTTCATTTGCTGTTAAACTGCATGTGTGCTGGCTTTTAGATCAGGCTTTTCTCATTCTTTATTGCAAGTTGTACCCACAACAGCACCAGTTGTACTAGTCAGCTAGTTGTACTAGTCAATACTAGTTGTACCAGTCAACGGTATCGTTGTTTGTCTTTATTATGCTGCTAACTGCAGACAGGTATGAATCTGTGTAGGCAGAAGTGTGCTGTCAGAGAGCTGACGCTGCAGAAAACAAGTGCTGTGCCAAGACTGTTGGGAATTGCTGGTTCACACTCATCCCTCTCTGGAATGGTTCTTGGATCTTCTAGGGGAAAACCCAAGACCCTTAGAGGACACCGGTGCTGTGTAATTTCTCCCCAGTATGTCTATCTTATTTTTCTCTCTGGTAGTTAAAGATTGACATAAACCCAAGGGTACAAAGTTTAATATCCTTTCTAAACTTATTATAATTAATTAGGAAATCATGGTTTTAATCTCGTGTCTGCCTCCAGTGACTTCCTTTGGGACAGTCCAACAGCATGCTTTATGAAAAGATGTTTGGTTTGACCCGGTTCATCTAGGATATTGTCAAGTCTGTAAGTACATTACTTTTTGCCTCTAGCATACATTTCCTTCTACTTATTAACATTGATTTCCATTTCCAATCATGTTGCTGATTTCCCTGCTTTTCTCACTATCCTCTCCTGTACTAATTACCCTCAAACTTTTATCTTTTCTACCAAACATATTAAAGACCATAAACTTACCTTGTGACAAGCATGATCTGGCCAGGGTGTAACACAAAGCCATCTAATTATCAGAGTGCTAGAAGATGGGAATAGATTTAGGGATGCTGTGAAATCCCCTGTTTAAAGGTTTTATACAACAGGTTGTACTCACTCCTACTTTAATATAGAGATTTTTGCCTAGGGAGCTCCTAGAGCCCTTTAATTTTGAGATTTCCCCGATGGTGGCTTACAACCAGATGTGATGGTCCAAGTGAGGCTCCATCCCACACAATCTCCTCAGTATGATGATGAGGTGCAGAGCAGTGGGTGGCTGTGGTGGGCTGTGCAGATGAAGATGAGCAGCACGTGTCTGACATGGTGGACAAGAGGAGCCCTGAGCTGTTTTGAAGCCCTGTTCCTTTGTGGACTCACACTTTATTTTCTTCTTGCTTTAATGCTGACCTCCTTCCAGCCTTTGCTGCTTTGCTCTCTGTCTCACCCAGGCTTTGCACGGCCTGAGCTTAACTTTGTGCTGTTGATGGCTTTTTAAGAGATGTTCCTTGAGTGAGGCAAAGTTCTCACCAGCATTAAAGTGTATTCTAATGTGATATTCTCAAGCCTGCCTTTTGGCTTGCTGGTGCCTTTTCTACAACACACTGCTGAGTTTTGGACTGGACAGCAGCCTATATAACCTGTTTTCTATCAGAACCTTGTGTCTAGAGTTTTCATTTCTTAGCTTTTAAAAATCTTTTAAAATAATAAACTTTTTTGCAGACTTCCTAAACATCTCCAACATAATTTCTATATTACTCTTATTTTTGCCTTATGGTAGTCTATTATGATTATTGTTATTTATTGTTATTGCAGATGAGGCAGGAGATTACTCAGGCTCATGGGTCGGAAAATGGGCTGACCATTGATCACTGAACAGTTGAAGGGTAGTAGGTGAAAGGCAGGGGTCTCTTCAGGTCACTCCTTGGGAGGAGCAGGGGTTGTCTTTAGCAGCGAGAAAGTTTTAAACCAGCAGTTAGATCTTAGACTTACCATACTTGTATTTTCAGTCTGGTATCTTCTTATTTCACTTCAAAAATGTTTAAGTTGGACTGTGTGCCAACATTTGGATGGAGGTGAGCCAGCATTGTATGCATAATTTACTGCCATTGGTTGGATTCAACACCATTATTTTAGTTTTCATCCTCTGATTCAGTGTTTATCCCCTAGTCACTTTATCATTTGCTAATTGTGACCTGTGGATCTCAGGCAAGGTATCTTGAAAATATTGGATTACTAACCCAGCTGTTTGCCTTTTGTGTGCTTGTGGATTGACCCTACAGAGCCTAATTAAAATGCATTGTTACTGATGCCTGATGTTGTCCCCTGAATCCCTCCAAAGGTGACTGGGGTGTACCCAGCTAGTTGATGCAGCACAATGTACCAACTGGTGGTTTGTGCTGGAGGAAGATGAAACGTAATTCTGCAGCTGTGGCAATCCAGCTGAGAGCTGGGGAGGAGTGTGGCCCAACCAGTGGGATGAGGTGTTTGGGCAGCTCCCTCAACATGCTGCTCACCAGAGAGGGACAGAGGCTCCTTCAACAAACTTCACATCTGCTTGATGAATACAAAATGTATTGCTGTGCCTGCTGATAGAAAATCACTGCATGCAACAAGGAATTTCCCCAGTGGGCTGCGATAAAGGATATTGACACTGGCCCTTTGAGACACCGCTGTTCTCGCAAAGCAGGGTTGACCAAAGCACACACCTTTTCAATGAATTCAGGACAACTGTGCAGTGTTAAGGAGCTGGATTTTGCTGCTTTCACTTGAAAAAATATTTATCCCCACATTGTAAGGACTTGGCTTTTTTGTGTGAACATGTGGCTGCAGGGCTGGTGCTCAAACTGTCAGTTACAACTTCACAGTTTCCTGAGCTAATCTGATTCATTACTGGTTGTCACCAATGACTGACCCCCTAAAACCAAAAATCAAGAGGGGCAGAGCCAGCCCCCTGGCACCCACCCGCACAGCTTCCCCTCTGTGGTATGTGTCAGCTTTTCACCATCATGTCAATGTAACTGGTAAAAAATGGGTATTTCTGACCATAACATTCTGAGCACCTTCAGGCTCTATAGATTATATCTCACATTTTGAAGTGAACCCAAAAGCTGACAGCCAATGCAGTGTAAAAAGCAATAGGAGTTAATACAAGATCTGAGTCTCCTGCCACCTCCTAAGGCTTTTTTTTCTACAATATTATTCAAAATATAGGCAGTTTTCATATTAATTAAATGGTAACTTTCTGTATCCCATGATCAAACTATCCAATAATGCTTGCTCAGAGCAATCGGAAATGACAAAAACAGAGTACTAATATAATTTTATTATGCATGATTTGATCCCTGGGGTTTCTATCATATTAAACAAAGAAACAAATTAACCAGTGACTGAATTAAGTGGAGGAACTTGCATCATGTAAAGGCAATAGATTTTTTCATAGTTAAGCTGCCAGCTTCCTTCATGCTTCAAGTCCAGTTTCCAGGTTTACCCGTGAATTTCCTAGACATAATCCTGCTGCATATTGATGTGTATGTCAGCATGTAGCTATATTTTTTTTTTTTTGCCTTTCACAGGAAATGTAGTAAAGAAGATCAGAAGGATCTCCCAAGCCTGTTGGGTGTCACCTGGTTGTGCTGGATGGGAGGCTCTCTTCTTTATTTATTGTCTTGTGTTCCACTTTTAAAATAATTGCCATCTCCTCCGTTTCAGCTGTTTATTTTCTGTAGGAGACCATTGCACATATAGGCTGTCAAACAGAAGAGGTTCAAAACATTTCCTGTATTTAGAAATGTATTTATTGCAGCAAAGAGAGATATTTGATAGATGGAAGCTCCCTGGCACAGCCTTCCTCTGGCGAATGGATGCAGCAGCAGGAGGCAGGAGGAATGACTCTGCAGGAAGCTGCTCTGACCAGGAGCCTTCTCCTCACGCTCTGCTCCATTTTGTTCTAGAGACAGCCATGGTCTGTCACACCAGGGACCTCTCTGTGTTACTGGGATGGTGCCAAAGAAGTTTGTTGGGATGTGCTCACTGACATTTAAAAGCACCTGCGCTTTTGAAAGTGCTACTGTGTATTATGCTATGTTAAATTTTATATAATATACATTGCATTAAACTACCCTTTAGGGAACAGTTTGGTAAAGAATGGGACCTGAATCCTGGAGTAGCAAAGCACTTTTAATTGCCATTAAGGTGGTGAGATCATGTGGCTTTTTCTCTGAGATGCGCTTGTCCTTGCCAGCATTGAGGTGTAAAGGAGAACCACATTCTTGACTCATTGCTTATTTTTTTCTCTTCAAGTTCAGACTTCAGTCTGTCAGGTGGTTCCAGACTGGGACCATACCAGTGGGCTTTGGAAATGATGTGGACTTCAGCTATTTTTTCTCCACAAAACTCCGTGTTTTCAGTGCAGAATGGATTCCATTATGGCTCTTACCCTTATTACTGTGAGCACAGAAAGTTTCTTCTTCTGTGAGAGGCAAAGCAGCTCTGAACTCAGGACTGAACAGTAGCATCTCGCAACATAGTGATGAATTTCCCTGGCTATGACAAAATGATGTTTTCTCTATCATTTGTCTGAGGGCTTTGGGGTGTTTGTTTGCTGTTGAGCTTTTGAAACATAGCCCTTCCTTAAAAGCGCTGGTGTATGGCCCTGGTCTGCACAGAGGTGTGTTGTGAGTCCTGCTGGGCTCTTGCACAGAACAGGAGCACCCCAGAGCACACCTGCCTCTGACATTGTGAACATATGTTATTTACATACAATGCCAAGCATTAGACATTATAGGCTTAGACAACGTTGATAAAAAACCCAGGAATTGGTGTTTCAATTGCATTCCTGTCCCCAAAAGCTTTATTTCATGGTAGATCAATTAATTCATTAAAAATCAAGTACAGCAAAATATACACACAAAACACTTAGAATCTGTGTGTAGTGTGTTACTGCTTCATTATTTACTTTGCCCTCTTTCATTCGGACCTGGTGCCACAGTCCCCCAGCAGTGCCTGGCAGCAGTCATAGCTTGGTAACAGGGACTTGGCAGCTATGAAGTCGCCTGTGTCCTCATGAGGGGCAGCCCAAGTCCTGTTTGTAATCGTTGATTATTAATTAACATCAGTGTTCTGGGGTTGTAATGGGCAAGTCTGGCACAGGCGCAAGCGTGGGAAGGTCTTGAGCTGGCTGTCTGCCGAAACCACTGTGGTTTGTCTGCATTTGTAATCAGGGCATGGTAGGAGCCAAACCCTCCCCACTCCACATGGAGCTTCCCTCCATCTTGTACCTGCCCAGAACACTGCTGTGGATCTTCAGTCCTCTTGGCAGGGATGCTCCACATCTGCTGCACTGAGGGGGAAGGACAGGAAGTGGTATGAAGTCCCTCAGCTTTTAATACTGCATCTCATCGTAATATGCTGTATAAGACGACTTCAGTCACATCTCTCTCTTTCTAAAAATGATACTTTTATAACAGAGGGATTAATCAAAACTAGGGTAGGCTAAAGCATGCCCGTTCTGGCCAGCCTCTGATTTCAGCAGTTGTTAAATAATGGCCAGCCTCTTGCTCCTCGCTATAAACATCTGGACGAGGACGCTGAAAGAATTAGATTTTGTGCCTGAAAAACGACATATTGAGTAGGAGCTTTGCTTTCATCTCTGTGATCATGTTTTTAGGAGAATACGCACAGAGTCTCAGTGTTAACATTCTTTAACTGCTCCTCAAATTACTAATGCTTCACGTTGCTTTAATCCATTCTGCTGTAATAGCTTTATTAGATTAAACTCCCTGCTGAGCAAGTGAGGAACAGTGGGATTATCACACTTCCCTTTGAACAGCCAGTAAAGACAAAATAAATGGTTAACAAAATAGAACAAATTCAGTTTGCAGGTGATCTGCAGTTCTCAGCCTCACGGACTGTGGATAGGCTCTGAGCATCCCTATTATTCCTTGCTTGAAAAATGCCTTTTTAGCAGCCTGAAGAAATTCCCGAGGTAAAAAAGAAGTCCTAATAGAATAAAAGTTCCTCTTTCCCCTTTAGATGTGTTGCTAATTGCATCGTGCCCACTGCAGGGACAGTGTGAGGAAAACCTGAAACTTTATTTAAAAAAAAAGCTTATTTTTAGCTCCACTTTTGACGAAGCCGTAGGTGTGCCAGGAACAGCCTTTATCCAGTGTCTCCAGAGTGGTAACTCCTAATGACTGAGATTTCTTTTTCTTTTTTAGCAAACCTAATTAACTATTTGAAGTATTTCATCAAGAGGCTCATGGTTACTATACACAAGCAGTGGGTGGCTCTTCTAGAGTCTCTTAAAAACTCAGTTTCTTCTCAGCATTCTTAAAATCCTCATCTGCTGGAGCAATTTGAATTTTGTTATTAGGGACTGCTGGAAATCATAATTCAATAAAGACTAACTCATTTAAAAATGCTTCATGCTGAGCTTGCATTAGGTAACTTGGGAAACTTAGGAGACACAGAAAAACATATACTAACATTCAGGTCTACACAGGAAATTGGTACGGCACTGAGCAGTTTGAAGGAGGCTTTTTGTATTTCTTTAAGAAGCTGCAGAAAGGTTAGAAGGAATGCAGGTTTTTTCTAGGAAATGTATTCTTTCCCTCACCCCAGCATTTTTTTTCCTAACGCACTGGCATCCATCCAAAGGAATTAAAGCTCCCAACATAGCAGGGGATAGTGAAAATACACATGATAAACATTTCTGTAATAATTTCATAGAAAAGTAAGAAAGCTGTCATGTTTCTTTTCCTAAACTCCTTGTATGTCCTTTATTACTTGTCTTGAATGAGTCTGGAAGTTTTAAGTATCTCTCCTGCCCCATCTCTTCTATTCCCTTTATGGCAATAATATTGCCGTCGTAGAATATATGGTATTGCCATAGGGGAATGGGCCTCCTGCTCGGGTTTTTAAGCCACATCTGTAGCTGCAGCTGGAGCAGGCTTTGAAAAGGCCGGTATTATGAAAGGATGTCATTTTCTAACAATGAATTCTCCTTCAGAAGATGCTGCGCCGTTTCATTCCTGCCCAGTGCTGTCCAGCAGCTGTCTCCTCTGCAGTTCATTTGCTGCTTGAGTTCACCCTAGAAAATACACAGGGGTATTTTTTCCCAATTTCTTTCCCCACAAGTTGTTTCATCTTTAGAATCACAACATTTCCTGCCAACATCAGAGGTTTCCATTCTTGTCTCTTCTCCCCCTTGTTCTTTCTAGCCATTTTCAGACTTATATAGCCCTTCTGTTTCTCACCATCTCTCCCTTTCATCCCCTGGTCCTCTCACTGTGCCTCCCTCGTTTCAATTCTTCACTTAGCTGGAGTTCAGAAAACAATTGCCGTCTTCCACCTGGTTTTCCTCCTTTGTTGCTCTGTGGTTTGATTTAGCCTCTCTTTGTCTGCTTTCTCCTTCTTGGATTTTATCTTTTTTCCCCCTCACCTTCGTTTCAAAATTGGAGAAAATAATCAATATTATCCCTCCCCCCCCCCCGTTTGATAAGATAATGCTGGACTGATGCAGTGGAGGTAGATTTGTTGTCACTGCAGAGGAGGGAAAAAAAGGGGTAGTGAAGGTGTTCCAGAGGCAGCGAAGGGCACAGATCTGTGTGCTGGCACCCGCTGCAGGTAGTGTGCTCTGTGCCAGCCTGAGTGTATGTGTCTGTGATGCAGTGGGTAAAAAACTGGGACAAAGGGTTCCTCACCCAGGCAAAATGCCCATGGAAACAAGTTCGTGTGTGTCAGAGCATAGAGGCTGGGTTTTGGTTGTTTACCTTGGAGGTAATTTAGTAAAGCCTGCCTTGCAAGAATGTCCTTCAGCCCAGCTTGACACTGCAGCTCCGTTTTGTTTTCTACACTTGGTGCTTTCCCCTTGTGACCTGTGGCTTTGCTCACTTCGCAGAAGAATGGCGTTACCCCCTCAACTTACCTCGCTGGCTGTGGCTGCCGTGGTTCAGAACTCACTCCTCAGTGGGACGCCAGCCTGGTGCCTGGTTTGGGGGTACGCCGCATGCACACCGTTTTAGGGGAGCTCAGGGTTTTAAATCATTCCTTCTTCTTTCTTCCTAATATCAACGATGTGGGGAAGGCAGGTAAGATTTACTGGGAAAAGCCCGACCGCTCCTCTGTGCTGCCCAGGTGGTTGAGTGTTTCTGTGGCCTTTCATTTTCCGCGGTGTTACATATGGATTACATATGTCCTGCTGCTGCAGCTCTTCAGCTGAGCCCCCGCGAGAAGCCAATAAGCACCTGCTGTACGCGGAGCCGCCCGTACGGTGCTTGCCGTCCCCGGGAGGCCTGGATGCCCGCACAGCCCCGTATTGCCGGCACCGGCGAACTGGGGAGGGGTGGTTATTTGTTTTCTATTTATTTCGGTTGGCTTCGTCTGGTTTTACCCCAGGGCGGCCCCTCCGCGGCCGCTGTGAGCCGGGCACCCGCCGCCCCGGTCCCCGCTCCCGGTCCCCGCTCCCGGTCCCCGCTCCCGGTCCCTGCTCCCGGTCCCCGCTGCGCTCCTTCCCGGGGCGAGGTTGCCCCCTGCTGCTCCCCTGCCAATAAACACAAAGCGAGATGTACGGCGGGATGCAGGGCTGTGCTGGAGGTGGGAATGTCCTGGAAGCGGATCCTCCGGGAGCAGGTTTGAGTGAGGCAGGAACGGCTTGGAGAGGCTCTGGCATAAAGGTGGTTTTTAAAAAATAAATAAATAAATAAATAAATAAGCGATGGACACTTTTCTCTAGGAAGGAAAATTAGCACTGGAGAAATACCCCAGAGGAGGCCACGGAGGTGCTGCGAAGGCTGGAGCAGCTCTGCTCTGGAGCCAGGCTGAGAGAGCTGGGCTAGGGCAGCCTGGAGAAGAGAAGGCTCCTGAGGGGGAGACCTGAGAGCAGCTCCAGTGCCTGAAGGGGCTGCAGGAAACCTGGAGAGAGGCTTGGGACAAGGACCTGTAGGGACAGGCCAAGGGGAATGGCTTTAACCTGCCAGAGGGGAGACTGAGATGAGCTCTTAGGCAGAAGCTCTTCCCTGTGAGGGTGCTGAGGCGCTGGCACAGGGTGCCCAGAGAAGCTGTGGCTGCCCCATCCCTGGCAGTGTTCAAGGCCAGGCTGGACACAGGGGCTTGGAGCAAGCTGCTCCAGTGGAAGGGATCCCTGCCCGTGGCAGGTGGGTGGAACTGGATAAGTTTTAAGGTCCCTTCCAACCCAAGCCAGTCTGTGATTCCATGATTTTGAGCATTAACTGAGGCACAAGCAGTGAAAGGCAGATGTGCAGGAGTCAACAGTCAGCAGATGTGTCTGGTTTACCAGAAGTGTTCTTGTTTTCCGTCTGTATTTGCCAAGGCTTGACTGAATACCAGAAGTTTTGTGAATCCATGTTCATCTTGTTCTTAGGAGTCAGTTTGAGATTGCACTGACCCTTGCTAACTGGAAGCTTATGCTTAGTAAATGACTTTGTACACTTAGGATGTGACTTTATCTCTTCAGCCTGTACCTGATTCAGCTCTCCAGCAAAACTCAAGCGCTTATACTTCTGGCCAAGGGGTACTGCAAA
This sequence comes from Pezoporus wallicus, assembly GCF_028554395.1. Classification (NCBI taxonomy): domain Eukaryota; kingdom Metazoa; phylum Chordata; class Aves; order Psittaciformes; family Psittacidae; genus Pezoporus; species Pezoporus wallicus. Next base: position 756,460 of record NW_026636279.1, on the reverse strand, counting down.
AATGGTTGGTTCTTTACTCTCCATTGACAGAAAACAGGGGCAAGGGCAAGGCTGGCTCTGCAAAGATCTGCCCAAGCCTGGCTAGTTTTAGCCCAAAGGAAATTGGAGCAAGGAAAAGTACTTGGCAATTTAGTCCTGATGCTTTGGAAGAAGGGCAGACTGATGTGAGGATGCACAATAGCACATTATTGGAGGCAGGTGCTTTGTTCTGGCTCTTTAAAAGACATTGTTCTTGCTGAGGACAGCAGCACATTGTATCACAATTAAAATGTGTAGCAAATACTCCTTGGCATGCCAGCAGGTAGTGCCTTTTTATAGTCCTAGGTATCGTTGAGACCTGGAAATAATGGCTGCAGCCAGTGCTATGGAATATAATTTCTTTAAATGTAAGAAAAAAGAAAAACTCAGAAAATTTTTATGGCATTTTAACTAACTTCAAGTGTGCTGGCTGATTCAGTTGCCCCTTTGATGTTGCAGCAGGGTGACCTGGCCTCCCCTGCCATTCATCACCGACTGAAAATCAAACTCTTCACTTTACAGCCCTTCCTCTGTTCTGCTAATAAACACAATATTATTTAAAATAAGCATACAGGAAACGTTCAAAGGGGATATCCATATATGAATCTTAGTGAGAGTGCAGTTTCTTGCTGCCAAGTCCTAACCTTCAAACTGTAACACAAAAAAAGTGCATTAATCTAAATACACAGCATTGGATTCACAAATCCCGTTGCTGTCGTGGCAATCCTGTGATCAGGATCATGGGGGAAATGTCTTTAATTACTTCATTTCATGTTATTTTTTACAATGTAGTTTTGTGGTTCAAGTAACAGCTATGTAAACCAAAAAACCCTGTTAAAGAGTATGATCCATAATGAAGTAGAGAATTCCCTCACAATGGTCCCTGGACACTGTTGAGCCAGTGGTCCCAGAGGCAGGTGGCATTGGAAGGAGCAGGCTGTGGCTGTGGTGGACATGGTGCCCGTGTGGCACCAGCAGTAACCTTGTCTCCTGGCCTCCTGGCCTCATTTGAGTGGTGAACTTGGCAGTGATACTTTAACTGCTTTATTTCATCAGCACTGTACTACCTTGTGAAATGGAGCTTCTGAGTAACCTGGTGTCTCAGCTCGTTCTGTTTGCACTGTGCTAACAGCAAAGACGTGGACCTCACTGTCTCAAAGCATGGCAGCAGCCCTCTGTGAGCTGCCCGAGTACTGCATGTTCACTGTTCCTGGCAGAGGACATGTGCAAAACGCTCTCCAGGGTGTTGTGAAGGAGAAGGTCAGGAAAACCAGCAGTGCTGCAATTCTGAACAAAGTAAGAAACAGTGGTAGTTGATTCCATCACATATGTTCGCCTCTCTTGCTCCCTGGGTAGTGTCACCCCTGTGGCCATCTGCCATCATTTCCCTCCCCCTTGGTTCTGTGTTGCACTAGGTGTGACGAAGAGGAGCACAGGCTTGGACACAGGAGAAGAGCAGAGGCAGAGCCGAAGCACCAGTACATAAATAACTGTCCCTTTCCCCAGTGCTCAGCCCCTTTGCAGCCCTGTGGGTGCCCTCACTCCTGGGGTGGCTCTGCTTGAGCCCATCTCCCCTGTGCTTGGCAGGTTACTCTGTGCCTGAGGACCCCCAAAGATGGAGTTATGTCGTCTAGGCATGGAGGGATCACCCAGGTAATAGTAGCTTTTGGGCATGACCAGCCAAGGGAAACTCTTCACGGAGGTGGAAGTGAGGCTTAATTGGAAGAAAATGAGCAGAGGATTTCATGTTGTTTTGGACTTCAGCACAAGTTCATTCTGTGTTTTCTGCAGATCCTCTTGTTGCCATCACTTTTGCTGTGTGTTATCTGTATCGTGTAGGAACGAATGAAATGGGCTGGGAGGGACTTCTGGTTGGGTTAACAGCTCTCTGTTGCTTTTTTCATAGCCAGTACATTTTCTCCTCTTAGATCTGGTTCTTTTCATCTTCACTGCCTCTTTGCCTCTCCCTTTCTAAAATGTCTATTGCTGCAAGACTTCATGGAAGCAGATTGCCAGGTCCAGCTGTACACCCCATGCCCGCTGCAGTCCCCTGAAGCCAGGCCAGCCAGGACTCTTGCTGCAGAGGCAGCTGGTTAGTGCTTTCCATTTCAACCTTCTACTGCCTGATGTTCTCAGGAGTGTATTCTTATTTTTTAATAAGATATGCATGGCAGGGAGCAGAATGATGTTATTGTCTGTCATGTAACACAAATATGCCTTCCTGTGAGGAGCAAAGCTGCTTGTGTCTGTGGCATTTCGGCTTTGTGTCAGTGTGCACTAGCCCAGCTAACGGGTTGTTTTACTTTCACCTGGTTTACCTGTTGTGCACAGAGTAACAGACATGTCAGTCCAATACAGTAAATTGCTGCATGTATTATGGCAACACTGTAGAAATACTTCTAAGCAGCAGCAGAAAAACCAAACATTTAATTTTCTGATGTCTTGCTGAATATGGAATGGAAAATATGTTGATTTAACTCTAAAAAAATGCATTGTCAACTGAAGGCGGGGGGGGGGGGGGGGGGGGGGGGGGGGGTTAAGTAAGTAAGAAAGAAATCCTTTACCATATCTGATTTCTTTAGTAACCTGTAAACGGAAAATGACGAAGAGGTACAATTTCAAAGGGCTGATAACCCACACATTTTACGTAGCATTAATCATGTGCTGTTAATTTTTTGGTAGCAGAACTCCGCCGCGCTGCACTCCCACTCTGAGATCCACATGGCAGTCGGTGAGGGTGGCTGGTGCCATGGCCCAGTGGGACCCCCCCACAGCAGCACCCGTCAACACGGGTGACACCACACGGCCAGACCCACCCCACGGCGTGGATTTATGGCCACGTGCTGGAGTGTTCAATGCCTCTGCTCAGCCTGGTTTGCAACACCACTTTTCTGCATTACCCTTTCAGAGGCTCTTTCTCTTCCAGGCTGTAAAGAGGGTTAAGAAAGGAATTGTCTCTATTATGGTAATTAAGCTCCCAGGAAACAGCCTCATTAGACTAATAAAGAGTAAATAAAGCAGGCAAGGGCACACTTTTCTTTCCAGTAGTGCAGGGCAGCGATTACCTCTATTCTGCTCACCCACCCGCCTGCTCCTTGGCTCTGCCTGTGACTGTGCGGCTGCCTCTGCCCTGAGCTCCTGCCTGGCCTCTGCACCCACTTGGGGTAACCCCTTGGAACTTTCCCAGCAGTCTTCCTCCTGGGCCAAAGATTTCCTTGTGCATTTGCAGGACAGGGAAATAGGTAAACCTAATGCTAAAGGAAGTTTTTGGTTTTATTTTACCTACCTCTATCTAAACAAGCCCCCCCCCCCCCCCCCCCCCCCTTTTACTTGATGGCTTCACAAGAGGCTTGGAGCAAAGCAGTGACAGGCTGCAGCGTTCAGTTGCTGAATGCGTGTCACAAAATCCAAGCAAAGGATGCTGGGTTTTGTTTCTGGCAGAAATCACATTTGTGGTGCACTTGTGGGTGATACTTGTTCTCTAGCGTTGACCCCAGCTGAGGCAGGGAACCGCACTGAGATGCACATGTAGCTCCCCTGCTTTTTCAGAAAGCAGATTATGGAAGGAGAATGAAATTAGCAGTAAAAGTATTAAAATATTGATAGCAATCATTCCATGTCCTGGCTTTACTAATTAATTATTAATTTTACCTTGAAGGTTAGTGTAAGAGATGGACTTTATCATGCCTTCACTTAGCAAGATGTGTGACTATATATTTTTAAACATTATCAGATCTCTAGCAAATAGCTGTCATTTTTTATGGTTAGCTGGGATTTGCTTTGTGTGACTTCATCAAGTGGGAGAAAAGATTGTGCTGTGAAGGCCTTGGGGAAGTGATCCTTCTGTCATGTATTAGTAATTTCTGCTGATCTTTCCTCGTTGCTGTCCTTTTGGTGTAATACTTGTTGCTTTGCCATATGGAGGGGCCTTTGAAGGCCTATACAGAGTAAAGAAATGTCCTGACCCTGTAGGCTCTGCATTGCAAGATAGTCAAAAAGGAATTGTTTTTACCACAAACCCAGGGATGCTGCAGGTGAAGGGGTGGTGGGTGCTTCCCTGGAGCAGGGCTGCCCTCTTCATCCATCCTACAGCTCTCCAGCTCAGGTATGCACCCAGCAGACGTGCTTTTGCAAGGTTTTTATTTTGATGAAAACCAGTACATATATAATTAATAAAATATTTGAAGCTGGGTAAACTTTTGAATGTATTGTGAAGAATGTTTTTTGCTTTAGTGCAACTTTAGTATTGATGTAAGATTAAAATATGGAAACATTTATGTGTGTCTGCTGCTTCGCTTGTGAGAAACCGTATTGATTTCAGTGAACTATACACACGAGGAAGATCAGGGCTGTGTGTGCAGGACTGGAGCTTTACTTTTGTAAACTTCCCATTTCCTCTCTTGCATCAGAAAGGTTTAAAAGATCTGTTTTACTGTCTTGAGGGTAAATGCCTTTCATTTCTGGAATGGTTAAACCCACTTCTCACTTGTTTCTCTTAAAGTGGACCTGGTTTTAAATGCGGACAAATGGAAAAAAGCTTCACCCACCTCCCTGGGGGAAGGGAGGCTGCAAACATCCAGCTTTGGAAACAATGATTTTCATTTTGTCAGTTTTAAAAGGGAATATTAGAAAAGGAAAATTTTGCTGTGGCGCTGTGAAAAACAGAATTTACCCAGGCTGGATCCTTTTAAGATAAAATTAAGGAAATTACAGCTTTCTTCTGCAAGCTACTTTCCACTTTTAGCATCTGCAGTTTTCAGGTCCCAGTGGAGCTGCTAATGTGCATGAAGCTGAGACGTGCTTATGCTCTTTGCAGGACAAGGACTGTACTTCTCTGTGTGTCTGTCATGTGGGGACATACACAGGTGAACAGGGATGGGAGTGTTCACTGGAGCAATATCACATGCCCCTTTCAGAGTCTTGATTGCTCAAAGGACTTAGAATGCTCTATGCTTGTTTTTTATTTGGGGAAGAAACATGTTTGTTTACTGAGTGAAATGGCCAATTTTGGTTTACCTCTAATGTACCTATGCTGGTTTGCCACTCATCACTGTGAGTTAGATATCGATACATTTAAAAGCTACAAATACACTTTTTATCCCCAGCACCTTTTAAAGAGTTTTTCCAGCCCCTCTGCCAGTGTCTTGTCTTAGCACAACCTGCACACTAAGTACCAATATTACAAGTCCATCAGGGGTTGTAAAGCATAAAGGTGGAGATGCAGATTCTGCATTTGAGGGCTGAGAGGCACATGCTGCTGAGGATGGGGAGGCTGTGTTGGCGACCACTCCACGTCATCGTCCTGCTTTCACTCCCATTCCATGAGCATCCACTACAGCCACTGAAAGACAAGGTGCAGCCATGGAGGAACCTCGCTGTGATGCCCGTTTGGTTGATCTTCAAGAAAGAAAATGCTCCTTCTGTGTGTAGTCAGGTCTCAGTTGTACTGATGCAGATTCACATTGGTTCAGGCCAGGGTCAAGGAACTGGCACTGGTATAACAGAAATGTGATATTAAGAAACTTGCTCCCAATTAGCCCTCTCCTTCCCCTTTCAGGATATTATTTCCAGCAGAAAAATGCCATGTAGCATCCATCTTTGTCCACATAATTGGCAGCACAGTGTGGTCATATGTGTATGTATGACTTAAAAGCAATCAGTTTACAGTATCCAAAAGAAACAGGCAAAGAAAGATTTTCCTGCCACGTTATGACTGTCTTTGTGTAATTTCTATTGTACAAGTTATAGGAACAAATGCAGGATTAAACCAAAATATCAGCTAGAATACCGGTAGCACCAGTTCTGGAGAGACTGGCTGAAGCACACTCATTAGTGCATTGCCACTTCCCTACTTACTCACCACATCAAAATGTTTCCCCCCAGATGACAGTACTTTCAGGATAAATCACAAACTGCAATACTTTACATCTGCAAAGTGGATTGAGCTTCCTGAGCTCCTCCCTGTGCTGATCCTCCCTTCTTGCCATGCTCGGGGCAATGGTGCTGTCTGTGTACAGGGCAGGGGCTGGTGAAGCCCAACTGCGTCTCCCAGTGGAGCCCAGAGATGGTGTGGGAATGCGAAAGGCAGTGATGAGAGGGGATGAGCTGAGCCCTGCAATCACATCAGGCCAGATGAGCTGCCTACTTGTGAAGAAATGTTTTCATGCCCTTCAGGATCACACAGTGTGTTAGATTCAGCTGTCTCAGGGCCTGTGCTGGCTTTCCTCTGCTTTAAAGGGCAGACTGCAGAGCACTTCCTTGAAGTTTTTCTTTGGTACACAGTTCATGGTTTCTCTTAGAGGCTCTAAAGTGGAGAGATGAGCTCCCAGAACTCCTAGGGTTGGGGAAAGCCCTCCAAGCCTTGGGTGAGGCAGGCAAACATTGCCTTCTGCTCAGAGACAGCTGGTTTGGGACAGCTACAGGCACAGGCAGTTCTGGGGAGTCAGTCTGCTCCCCTGGGGCAGGGCATACACTGAAGGGCTCCTGCAGACCCTTTGTCCAGCAGGAGATGCGTGGCTGCAGGCAGATTTCTGAATCCCTGCTGTTGCAAATGACTTCTCTGAGTTTGGGGGTTTGATGCTGAACCCCTTGTCCCCTCCGTCCTGGGTCACCGGGATTCTTGAGCATCTTGTGCCAGGAGCCAAGGAAGAGGTCCCTATAGCCGCCATACAAGTATATCCAGTGTGTCTTCCACAAAGGTAATTCAGGTCACACCAGTCATATGGGGTGACAGATGGAAACTTTCATCTCTTGTCTGAGTTTCACAATGAAGACATTTTAAAGTGTTTTGCTGTAGGTTGAGCAGAGTCTGGAATGGAAAGTGACAGAAAGTGACACTGTCTGAGCAGCCCTGCTGTGCTCAGCAGCACGTTTCCTCCCCTTCCAGCCATCCTCATCCTCATGCCTCCCAGGCAAGGATTTGCACCTCCCTCCCTTCCCGGGGAGGTAGCTGCTTCTCCCAGCTCCCAGACTGGCTCCACAGCACTCGTATCCTTCCTCGAGTCTGTTAGTGAGGACCTGGTTTGTAGCGAATGTGCAGCAGGTCAGGCCAATGGAGGGCTTAGGCTCAAGAGAAGAGAAGCCGTTTCTGAGGAGGAAAGAAGACAGCAACATGATACTAATGAGACATACTTTGGGTTGTGGGGAAAAGTTCTGGTCTAGGATCCTGCTTCTTGGCACCTATGAACGTATCTGTTGTTAGCGGTCACTCAGGGAGGTTATGGCCGTATGGACAGGAGGCATAAAGTGACTGGTATGTGACTTGCTGTATATGACTGATGTGTTAAAAGATTATATTCTCCTTCATTAACAGCACTTAGTGTTGGAGGATGCTACAGGACACTCAGGACAAGCACAGTATTTTTAACAAGTAATTTAAAGCCTGTCTTCACCATGTGATAAGCTTGAGGTATAACTTGAGAGCTGTTAGTACATTAACGTGGTGCTTGTACATGTCTTTAGCTGGAGCCAAAGGGTGCTTTCACCAGGGGCTGGGGATGGAGCTGGTGGTACTCATGCCATGGGGCTGAGCCAGGACCTTTGACCACGGGGAGCAGCTCAAGGGCTGTTCCACAGAGCTGACTGCACTCACCCTGAGCAGATGAACTTGAGAGGAGTTATTTTAAGTATAGAGAGCTTCAGCTGATAGTGGAGTGAGGACAACCTCGTAGACAGTTGAGAAACTGGATGGAACTTGGAAATACACAGAGATAGCTGGGATTCAGCACATATCAGTTCTCACTTAAATCCTTTTCTTTTTTGAAAAAAAAAAAAATAATTCTTTCCACAGTAGCAAACTCACAGCTGTTAACTAATCCCATAACAAGTGGCATTTAGCCACACATTTTCCAAATTAAATAAGCTTGGATGTTGGACTAGTTTCATACCCTGTAATACAAATACTTTCCCCGCTGGGGAAAAAAAAAAGAAAAGAAAAATCCTCTCAGGCGTAGGAAGAGTGGAGAAAGGGAAGACGGTGTGTGAAAACCTGTGAGCAGGGCTGGTGTGCGCACATCTGTGAGCAGAGCTGGTGTGCACACATTTGTGTGCAGGGATGGTGCAGCCTGGTTGTAGCTACCACTGTCCCTGTCAGTGCAGCATGTGGAGATGCTGCAAGGAGCAGCGTTTGTTGGAATATCTGATGGGTTATCAGGGACTGCTCATGCTTAAATTATTAGTTAAGGCTGTGACATTAAAGAATTGTTATTTGGTCATGGTCTCATGGCTGTGTTTTGCTAGGAGGTGTTTGAAAATTCTCGTCTGTGCTGTCACATAATCTGTACTTGCCCTTTTGTTTCATTTTTTTTTTTTTTCCCTCTGGTCATTTGAATAATGTTTTCAGATCCTCAATTTAATCTGGGTTCAGTGGAGCAACATTTGGAAACAAGCAATTAACTGCATATTTTGTTAGAAGTTGTGCTGGATCTTTTTTTTGAGGGTGTTTGAGAGCACCTACGTCCCTACCCCTCCCTCCCTGCACATTTTTAAGAATCCCATTAAAAAATTTTCAGGATCCCCATCCAAGCCAAATGCATTGTTTCCATGGAAACAATTAATGGGGAGAGCAGTTTATAAGACTGATGTAAAAAAATGAGCACTTCATCAGACCCCCTGCTGCTCTGATATACAGTCTCAGGGAAAAGTCTGCAGTGAGGTTTGCATAGGCTAGATCCTTAAAAAGGAGAGGGGGAACATGGACAAAAAGGAGTCTGCAAGTCTGTCTGTGGCACAGTGAGCGATGCCTATTGTGCTGCACAGGCATTAGGAGCTCTTGGAAAGGACTAGTAAATTCTCATTTCATGACGTCTTTTGAAATGCTTTTCCTTTAGAGAACGTTTTTTTTTTTTTTCCTAATCCCACCCTCTTCTGCAATACACATGGCTGCGTTTGGGGAAGGGACTCGTAGCCTGTATTACACAAGGCAGCTAGTCCCTGCCAGAACTGGGCCTTTGGTTAAAAGGCATTCAGGATGCCTCATATCGCTCTGCCTTTCCAAGGGCTTGCAGTCTCCTGGTTAGAGAGACCCTGCGTCAAAGTGTTCTCTTTGTTTTGTTTTTTTTTTTAAATCCTGCCATTCCAGTTTCCTCTTGGCCAGTGTTCAGCCTTGACCTTATCAATATATACATACAAACAGCTCAGAATTTGTTACTGATATTAGCGAGTGAGCACTGCACACCATGAAACAGCCAGCACTGTCATACTGGACAAGTGTCTACACAGGACTTGGTTTGGAATTCCCTGAAGAGCTTCTTTTTGGGGAAATAACCCAACAAAACCCCCATGCTGCACAGCTCTGCTGCAGGGGAAGCAGGAATCCTGCACGTCTGCGCTCTGCAATACGTGGCAGGGGTTTTAGAGCCTGCCATAAAACATCACCTTGCAAATGAAATTCTTCTATCTGCTCCTGTACCTCCTGCGGCTGCCGGCGCAACCAAGGCAGCTTCAGGCCTTGGAGGCACATTTCAGCTCAGGGTCCAGCTGCGCTTCCCGCGCCCGCCAGCACCGATGTGTTCTGTACTAAGGAAATGAGTAGGGAAAAATAATAACGCAGGAGTTGGCTGGCTTCTGCTCCGCTTCTGCGGGCGGTTCGCCGGCTGCGTGCTCCTGCAGAGGGCACTCGCCATCCACGAACCAGCTCCTACGTCCCGCAGCAAACCGTGAGCTATGGGTGTAAAAAAAAATCTAAATTATGAAAGCAAATTATTCCCTTGTAGTGCATGAGGCCATCTGAAAGAGCAGCGGAGATTTAAGGGGAAGGGGGGGGGGGGGGGGGCGGGGGGGGGGGGGGGGGGGGGGGGGGGGGGGGGGGGGGGGGAACCCCATGGGGAGCAAGAGGGCCAGGCTGTAGGGATGGAGGGGACCGTGGCGTGGGGTCCGGTGTGCCGCTGTAACTGGTGGTAATAATAAAAAAGGATGAAAAAAACAAAGGCTGTGTGGCTGGTTTAAAATTTAATAGGATTGGGGATGAGAGAGGCAAACGCTTTAATTAAACCCAACTAAAAAATGGGAAAAGCCTGCAACAGAGTGGGGCAAATACCCTGAATTATTGTCATCCTATAGCCACTGAAGTATTAACTATCACAGCATTTGGAAAGCAGTATTTATTTCAACTATATTTCTTTCACGCTTATATATAGGAAAGGAATAGACTTACAAAGAGCTCAGCCGAGAGAAACACAGGGATCTCACCATGTGAGGCTTTAAAGTACATGTCTGTGATAAATAGTCAGCAGCCGAATGATAAAACAGTTTAAATATTCTGGAGTTTGTGGAAAAAAAAATAAAATCTCAAATTACTAACAAGCTCCCATAGAAAATACATTATAGAAATTGCTTATAGTGTAGAAAATGGTCGGGCACTTTCCAATGCCCATAACTAATCAAAGGTAGAAAAATCCCTTGCATATGCTTTTCAGTTTTAATATGACTTGCATTTTATAACTTGCTTTTATTGTGCCAAAGGAGAATGTAAACAAAAATACCCAGCGACCGTCAAGGCAGCTATCAGAAATGTAGGTCTGTGTCTTGCAGAAATCTGTAATCCAAATTATTTTCACATTGCTAATGAGAATTGTGAATCTATTTTGAAAGTTTCTCTTGGCTACTTGTTTAATTCTTTCTTTCTTTCTTTCTTTTTAAATGTGTGTTGCTTTTTCTTTTTTCTCTGCAAATATTTTCTACTTTTCTCTTGAAATTTTAGCATTTTGAAATGGGGATTCTTTTACTTTACAAAACACATTTTGTATTTGCTTTAAGTCCCTGATTAAAATAAAATATTATTCATTTGCAGCGAATTCCCTCACATCAGTATATGTTGCCTCTGCTTGAAGATGAGGAGGGAAGGTAGGAACGTTGTTAACAGCAAATTTTGTTTTGGGACGTTCCAGTCTGTTTTTAAATGCGTGGTTTGGGCTCTCTGGGGCCGAGTCAGGTGAAAAGGAAGCAACAACAAAATGGCAGAGCAATTACTTAAAGAGGGGCTCATGGAGGAGGGTTGTCAGGTTTCTGTAGGGAACTCGGGCAGACGGTAAACTGATACGATCTCCCCCGCTGCAATAATCCAGCTTGTTTCACAAACACAAATTATGAACACTTCAAAATCCGTAACAGAAATTGGGTTTCAGAACTGTACAGTTTCTTTTGAAGGGGCTTCTCTGTTGAAAAGGCTCTTGTAATTTTATTTTAGTAGGCTTAAACTCTGGATTTGAGGAGATAAAACAACCTGTTCAGAATTATAATCATGTTATTTGGGCTCCTACATTTAAATTAATGCAACTGTTTCAGGTATTAGCATCCTGTTTTCAGGTTTGCAACTCAGCCTGAAAAAAATGGTTCAAGTTAAAAATAGGCACAGAATAGTTCAGATTTATTGTAGCTTTTTCTTAACAAATTTAAATTGTTTTAACTAATTTTAATTTTAGTTATGATTTTACAATAAAAATAAAGCTCTCAGGATTTACCTAGACTGGTATTTTCCTATTTTAAAAGGTTTGTGAATTGAAAGGGATCATGGCTGGTTGCTGTAATTTCATCTTATTTCTTCATTTGGTATTGAAAAAACAAAGGTGAACAAGGAAGTAAAAGGGACTGTTCCCAAGTATATTAATTATTATGGGGCAGTTTTGGGCTGAAAATCATGTGAATGTTCATATTTTTGTGCAGATGTGGGATTTCCCAAATGACAGGACAAACAACATCATGTGTCTTTTTTTTTTTTATCTATCTGGTACAGAATCTTTTCTTTTATAAATTGATCCCTCATATCCAAAAGATGTCTTTATTTTTATGTTTTGCCAAACACATTTGTTTTTATCTTAGCGTGTGTTTTATACATGAATACTTATATGTAAGTGTAAAATACAGCTGTAACGATTGATTCCTAAATAATCTCACAGAGAAACACATCTGTCAATTCCAAATGCTGGTTTCTCGGTAATGCAGAATAAAACCAGATTTTAATGTTGCAGTCTCTCCTTCTGAAAATGATCAATCCAAGCAGCAGTCCCACAGCCAGAGGAGAGCCTGGGGAGGCCAGTGGGTGCCTGCATCCCATCCTGGGGTGCCCGGTGAGGGTGGCCTGTGGTGGTGGCTGTCACTCGCCCGTCCCGGGGACCGCCTCTTGGCTTTGACCTGACCCTTCCTATTATCTCCCTTCCATTTTACATTCGCTCTTGCTATAGATATTCCCATTCATAAAATCTTTTCCTGATTGCTTACAGTGTGAAGGCAAGTGCTGGTGTGGATCAGAAATAAATTAGATCACGAGCAGAAGCTATTCGTCAAACCCCTTATTTCCTGGAGTTCCTTCCCTGATCCCTGGTGCATGAATTCCATTATATTGCAAAATCTCTTTTTATTTAGTTTATACTTTCTTCTGGCCTTTATTAAACATCAGAGTATTTTCAGCGTGCTCAAATCCCATGTATTCAGGCAATCTTGCCCAGGAGGCTTCACCCTGTGAGAACTCACAGTTCTGGGCCGACTCTTGACTATTGTTTTTTATGACAATCCCAAAAAGCTGTTACAACGCGGCGTGTCATTTTCTGTCTGGTATCCAGAGTTCTCCCAGTGAACAGCACAGCAGCGGGGGATGTGGGGAGCTGCCTGCAGTTGCTGTAAGGCAGGCTGTCCCCTCGGCCGCAGCTGGAATGCCAGCAGGGCACAGTGGGAACGGCCGGCAAAGTCCCTGCAGGAAAATGGCTTCGTTGGCACCTGGCTTTGCCAGTGTGTCTCATGCAGGCTTCTTGCTGTGCTGCATCAGAGACAGGGAAAAATATTGTGACTCATTTTACATGGTGGAATGCAAGTAGTAATTCCTTCCCCCTGTTTGCTCCAATCCTGTTTCAAGAGGGCATGCACAGATTATTTTTGTTTGTTTGCTTAGTTTTTTTTTTTAATTAAAAAAAAAAAAAACCCCTTATGCAGATTATTTTATTCTTTTAAATCTTGGTTCACAGTTAAAATATTTGGGAATATTTTTTGCTAATATTTCCTTTTTTTTTTTTTTCCCTCTTGCTTTCTCTCTTTAACTCTCATTTCCCTTTTAGTCTGTTCACCGGATGGGTTGTGTTTTCTTTCCAAGCTGAAGCCATCGCCTGCCTATGCATCAGGAGGATAGGATTATATGTACTTCTTTCAGACCTGAGGCATTACTATTTCTTCCCCATACTCAGCATACAATTGTCTGGCTCTATCTGGGTCCTAAATCCATTCTGAATTGGTTTCATAGCTGGCAGATTTGTGTGTTCCATTTTGGTTTGGGACCTGGCTTTCATGCGAATACCTCAAATAATTTTATATTTTTCCAAGTAGAAGTTTTATTATATGCAGGCAATCTGTATATGACTAGTGAAAATGAGAAGATAAAGGGTTGATTGAAAACATGCCAAATGCGAGTTTTTGCCGGGGTGCAACAAACCCAGGTTTTATTGTGAAGGGAGCAGTGACAAACCCTCTTGTTTTGAATGGATGGTCTCGCGTTGCCCTCCGGTAGAGAAATGGTTAAATTATGCACTCGTTGGAGTATGAAGGCAGTTCTTCTTTGCTGACAGATAGTTTGACCAGTGTCAGGTTATCCTGACGCGTTCAGCATACCTTCATTGCATCATAAATAAAACAGACAAATTACTTTCTTTTTCCTGGGGTGGAATAAGCAGGAGGAAGGGGAGGGATAGAGATTGGGGTAGATGGGGGTTTGAGGGGGTGAAGAATTAGAAGGAAAAGAAAAAAGGGAGAGATCTTTGCAGACACTCTATGAATCTCTGCTTGGCAGCTGAGAACAATGAGAAAAGCAAGCAATTACCTCGAATCCTTCCCCTTATCCAGACATAGGAAATATATTCCTGCCTGAGCCTTTTTTCTCATCTCTCTCCCTCCCTCCCTTGCCCTCCCTCTCTCTCTCTTTGCCCCTCTCCCTCTCTCCTTCCCCTTGTATAGCTAATTTAATTCTTTGAGGCAAGGCAGATGTAACAAAGAAAGGAGGGTCTGTGTCGACGGCCCACTTCCTCCATGGCAAACGTCCTTTTCCATTCCCTGCCCTGGCAGACTTCTGCAACCTCTGAAGCAGCATCCACAAAAAATGAGTAGAAAGGTATTTTATAGCTCCAACTCTTTCACAGATTTCTCCCAAATAAAGTGGTGTGAATACTATATCACCCTGTCTGGGTGCAGGAAGCGGTGTGTTCTTTATCTTCAGAAATCCACCCCAGAGGGGCAAACAGAGCCCTTTCTCCATATTTCCCTCAACACTTGTATTCAATGACCTCTTTACTAGTGGCTTCTATATTCTCCTGGAATTCCTCTAGGATTTAAACTATTGTTCTTGAATCTTTTCTACCTTCTTTTTTCCAAAGTAACATTTGCAAATGTTTCCTTAGGTTGCCACGTCCATAACGAGGATGTCCCTGGATGTTTCCACTCTGGCTGTCACCACCTTTGCTCACTGTGTCACCTGAAGGAAAATGGGCATTGCTGTGGCCTGGTGCCCTGCACTACCTTCCGTGTAGGACCTGTGTCCACTCACTGTGCTGTGGGAACGATAGTTTGCATAAACATATTTTGACCCTTCAATTGCTGATAAACCTTTAGCTAGCAGGTTTGATTTTATTTCTGAGGGAATAAATGATACAGGTGTGCTTGCTGCTGATGGGATCGTTGCTCTTGTTGGTCAACCCTGATTCATGCACCAACAGCTGAAGGTGTGGAGCTACCCTGGGTCTGCAGCATGCTGGAGAGTTGAGTATAGTGCCCAGAATTGCCCCTGTGCACCCTGGCAGCAGGGCCCAGTGTGGCTGATGGGCTCAGCATCCAGCACAGCTGGAGCTGTGAGTGTTTCACTCTGTGGGGTACCCCCATAGGACCCCTCCACATGCTGTGTGCACCATATCTGCTCTGCAGGACTTTTTGGGTGCCGCAGGTGGTGCTGCCATGTGCAGCTCTCAGAGCTATCACTGACATTTCACAGCTCAGCCCCATGATGGTGTGTCCCAGATGTTGCCCTCCCCAGCCAGGGTGCAGGCAATTCATCCCCTGTCCCGCTGCACTGATTGGTCACAACACAGCCCCCTCGGGGGTACCAGGCACCAGCTCTGTCCCCAAAGCTGAAATATTTGCCAGCCTCCCATGAGCAGTCTGCCACCTGCACAGGACCATGGGTGCGAGCCCCCTGGTCAGCTGCCTCCCCCTTCCCACCCTGGGATTTGGCATTGGGCTTTCAGGAGAACATCCATGATTTTGTTTGTGCTCTGCTCTCTTACCCAGACCTTTTCCTTGCACTGTTTGCAGTCACCCCAACACCTGCTTATTGTGATTTAAAAGTGGACAAATTGTCTGTTTCCGTTGCCTTTGCTTTTAGAAGGAAACCGAAACCACTATTAGACTTTTAATAATTTAAGATAAAAATGCTGTTCCTTAAGAACGTTTTCTGGCTATATTTTTGCAGTCGGGGGATAGAAAGGAACATTACAGGAAATTTAAAGGAGGCTTTTGGTATTAAATCTTCACCTTTTCCAGAAGATAACGCAATTCCGTAAATCTGTGAGAGACCTTTGTTTAACCCACCCCCCGCTATCGCCGGCGAGGTTTTATAGGCGCCTGTCTTGGTGCCGCTCACAGGCTGTGTTTTACATAATACCCTTCAGCATCACTGATATTAACCTTGATGGCATTATTATTGCTATTTACAGCTCATATGCTGGTAATGGTAAACCTGAATGGGATTAATAAAATAAATTAAGTGATAGAAATATTAATGCTATTAACAATCAGTAACAATAGTTGACAGCATAAGAAAAGGAATAACCTGCCATTAACCAAGCAGGGTAAGGTATCTCTAGCACACGCATAAAGGTATCTGACACTTCATTTTGATAAACCCTAGATTAATTTTCTTTCAAGCAACAACTTTCCCAGCGCTTTCATGCTTCTCTGTTTCAAAACTGAGCTGTTGGCACGTTTCCCACGTCACCTTTCTGATGACCAACAGCCCGGTTCACTGTAGGGCAGGCTCAGGGCAGGAGCTCTGTGATGAGGACAAAGCCCTTGGGCTCCAGCTGCTGCTGCTGCTGCTGGGTTTTGGTCCCACATAGATCCTGGGCTTCATGAAGCTGCTGCAACACATTCTCTGTGCTCCCAGTCTGCGTTTCCAGCCCCCCCCTAAAATTACAGCCTGCTTCTGGGTGCAGATTTCCAGCTGAAGGACTGACCAGTGGTGCATGACTGTTTCTGAACGTGCCATTCACATTTTCATGTATCCAGCTAAGGGATTCTGAGCCCTGGTGTAGGAGCTGTTCAACATCAGTTTGTGTTGATCTAATGTTGCATGGGTGGGCACTGCTGGGGACCTCTCCTCTCCATCCTTGCCACTGCAACACCAGCTTTGGAATGGGGGAAGGTGACTTTCTGATGAACTGTGAGGGAAGTGGTGACCTCTGGGCTTTTTAGGTGGGTCGCTGTGAGTTTTGCCAAAGCCTGTGAGAACAGAAATGCCAGTCTGTCTTCCTTTTCCTTCCTTATGGGAAGCTTTTCCTATGCCAGAGTGCAGGTTTATCAGATGTGACCATGTTTCAGTGGGTTTCTGGACTAATGCACTGACTGACCTCATACACCACTGCTCATGGGTCAGACACCAAGGCTGCTGTGGGGATTATTTAAGCACACTGGAAAATTCCCTGCCTAATAAGGTGAGCGAAGGGTGGTAAGAAAAAAGCATTGCTAATTTTTTTTCCTCTTACAAATGCATCTTGCCAATCCTTTACAGCTGGCTAAAAGCTGGGATTTCTTGCACTAAGAAAGAAAGTGAGACCATAAATAAACCAGTGCAGGACACCTGGAAAGAATAAAGTGCCCTTCTCAATGTTGTAGGGGAGGAGGAATTGGTGTCTGCCTGGCTGGTACATGGAAATGGAGTGGGGAAAGAAGCCTCGCATCTGGGCCAGTGAGGAGATGCTCACAATAGTTTTCTTTCATAACATTTTCTCTGCTGAAACATATATTTTTAACGTTACTGATAATAGTAAGTCTGGAATGGAGAGCCCTTGCTACTACTCCAACAGTGCCATCTTTGGTCAGAACAGAGGCTGAAATCTGTTTCTCAATATAAGCCCAAATTTCAATCCCCTCTGCTGAAGGCAGAAAATGGATCAGCTCCAAGGGCAGGGGATTCCCAGGAGCCCTGAAGGTCAATGGTGTTGCATGGTGTTGTGACAGTCTAGAGAACAGACTGTGCAACTCTTTTCTTTCACGTTTTAGATTAGCTTGTGTCCAGATTTCAAACGTGTCGGATTTTGGCTATGGTAAGGAAACCCCCTCTTTTAGTAACACACGTTCTCTTTGCTTTCTGGTGGGGAGAAAAAGGCCAAACCACCTGAAATATCCCTTAGACGACTCCTCTCAGTAGGAATTGGCTTCCCCTCAATTCTCAACCCCTTTTTTTAGAAGTGACTGAAGAGGAATAGTGGACTGTAATCTAGAGACATGAAATATCACCACAAAACTGCATTGTTTCACAGATGCACCTTATCTCTGAGGCACTCCCTGCCACTCTTAGAACCTGATACTCTTTCCAAAGCGCTTCAGACCTGTCCATTCATTATCTACACAGGGAGCAGATAAATAAGTACACACGCTTTTCCTCAGACCCTGGAAAAGCTTCAACCTGACATCCAGAGGGGCCCTGTGCCAGCGATGCCCATCACTGCACGCCTTTGGTCCTTTGCTGTAGTGGGAGGTGACAACCGTGCCCCTGAGTTTCATTCATCTGCATGTTTGAGAGTGAGCCTGGGGCATCTGCTGCATTAAACAGACATTTCCCACCAAGATGTATTTAATGCTTCTCCATGCTGTCTCCATCTTTGCTGCTCCACTCTTGACTACCAAGGTATTTCCTCTGTGGTCCTCTGTCATCTGGTGCTGTCCCATTCCCTCCTGCATGCCAAGGTCTGTGTTTGGTGTCACCGTGCAGTGCCCTGATGCGGTGGCAGGATCCCAGCCACTGCCTTACGGAGAGGCATGGGAGAGATTGCTCTGGCTTGTTCTAAGGGAAGTCACTGGAGGCAGTTAGGCAAATTCAGCAAATACAGAAACCAATGTATGACCGTCTTTTGCAATAATGTGCTGATACACAGCTGGTGTATTTCAGTGCTGATTTAACACCAAAACGTTGACGTGGGAGCGCGTCTGGAGAGAGACAATTCCTTTGGCCCTGGAATTACTGAGTAGTCTTGTGATATTAAGAAAATTCCTGTTATTAAATTGATATTTGCCTTAATCATCCATTAGCCATTACTTAGCTCCATTAGCATTTGAGCCAATATTACAGTTTATTCGAGGAAGAATACTATTTTCTGTTTAGTTTGTTCTTGGTGAACTTAAAATGGCTGCACTGTGCTGTAAGATGGAGCCTCGCTTCTGTATAGACAGAAATGGAATTAGCAAACGTAAATTGTATTCAAAATAGTGGTTCCTGTTTTATCTCATTGTGTTTTGCCTTCCTCCTGGTACTCCTCTCCTTTCCTCATAAGCTGTCCCAGCCCCTTTTGACAGTGTAGCAAATAGTCATTACAGTGGAGATTTTTTTATCCACTGGTTTAACTTGCATATTTCTGCTTCTCTTGCAGTGAGGCTGCGAGGCTGCTAGTTAAAGTTACAGCACGACATTGGTTTTCCTACACGCTTTTACTCAGAAGGCTTATAAAATTGCCTGAGAGAATTCCGGCCAGGTAAAGACCTGCCTTAAGATGTGTAAACCTGGGAATCATTTTTTTTTTAATGTTACAGAAAAAAAAAAATTCAAAATACAATTTACTTTACTATTTTTAACTTGACATCATTCTGGCTGTGCGAGTTTCTAAGCACCTTCAGTTCCCATTTATTTTAGTGTTCACCATCTCCTAACAGCAATTCAACATCTGAAAGGTTTGGATCCAAAAGGGTTTTGTAAGAATAATGCCAGGCACGTGGGGGAGGGGGTCAAACGATCAAAGAGAGGGAGTTTAATATTGTTGCCTGAGCCTGGTTCGAGGCGCATGTTTTCTAAGCATGGCTTTTTTGTTGTTTTTTTTCCTTTCCTTTTACACTGACTCCAAGTCAGCCCTTTAGCAAGTCACTTAACCCCTAAATCTATTTTTCCATCTGAAACCAATAACACCATGGTGATAAGGAATCTGTAAGTACTAATTATTCTTCTTATTATTCATAATTTTACTCCAAGTGGGGCTGGCACTAGGTGTAATTGTTTTTATTACAGAATAATACTGGAAACAACCATTTATAAACCTCAGTAAATCTGTAGAAACATTTACTCTCAAAGTTTCATGAAGCTTTTTATGATTTCCACACATATTGTGGTTAACGTTTCCAATTAAGCTATCATACATACTGCATATATTATGTAATTATACTAGGCACAGAAGGAGCAACTTAGAAATTACAAGACAAGGGCACATACACAACAAAAATTTAATTAAAAATGTGAAAGGCAGAAGAGGCAGAGAGAAAAACAAATTTCAGGAAAGTAATAGTCTAGATTAAAAATTATTCAGCACCCTAACTCTAATGGGATACCATTTTAATATTCAGCATTCCATGCCAATATTGGATGTTTAAATCCTGAAATGTGAATTTCCATGCTTTTGTGACATTGACTCACGATCTTAACGTCCTTTTAATGTACTTTTTGTTGTGTAAATCTGTGTAAGTACCATCAGTCATCAAACTTGACATCTGATGGCGTGATGTAGACCCAGCCTGCATGTATTAGGGCTTTTTGTGTTTGTGCAGTGGAACCTACTTACACAAATTCCACTGAAGGCATAAACCTGTTAAAGGAATACATTTCCTTTACACTGAAACAATAGACTGCATCAAAGGAACATCCAGGGAGAGAATAAGTAATTTAAAAAGATAAATTTCTTTTCTGCAAAAAGGCAAAATGTACAGACAGCCTGACCCGCAGAAGAAATGATTCTGTTGACTTATCAAGGCAGTGTGCAAACCGAATTAGAATTTAGATGATCATTTAAAAATTATCAAACAAGAATCCAGGCAACACCTTGTGCTTTTAATGCACGGCTATGGTTTGAGGTGATTTAGAAAAAATTAAGGAAAATGTGAATGAGAACATTCCCAGCATCCTTAACGGTATTCTATTCCTACCCCCTGAACTTCAGATCAAGGCTAAAGCTTAACTTACAGACTTGGTCATAACAAGCAAGAAGCCACAAATAATATTTTTAAATGGTAATCCCAGTGCCACCATCAGGGTAGAGGCATCTTCCAGCCACTCAACTGAGAGGATGGGATGGGTGTCCATTCCCTAAAACCTCTGTCTCACCACATCCACCTGCAGCGTTAACGCTCCTCTCAGCTGTGGGGAAAGGGGAGTGAAGAAAAGGGGCTTAGGAGCAGGGTTTGCTTCTGGAAGGACAGGTATCATCTTGCTGCTCTTTATTTTAAAGGCGAGAAAGCTGATGTCCACACTGACTACGGAGAGGTCTCTGAAAAGTGCCAGGAAAAAGCCTCATAAAGTTCCTATCTCAGTATATTCTCCAAAATCTTCTTTCCAGTGAGGCAGAGGGGAATTGCACAATGCTCAGGGAAAAAGGGAGAGCCACTCAACACGCAACCTGGTCAAGGTCCTGCTGAAGACCAGAGGGGCCAATTGATGGACTTTGCTTTCTGGCACAGTGCTTGCAAGGATTACCCAGCTAGCATCTATGCATGATGATACGCATATCTGGATGAAGACAGACATGCTGAGTCCATCACTGTGAGCACCAGGCGGAACATCCCATCACTGGACTTCTTCCAGGCTGGGTGTCTGGATGTCCGGCTGCCTCTCTGTCAGCAGACCCAAAGTCCTGCATTTCCCTGTGCAAGAATAACCTCTTCACAAACATGGGTGGCAGTGCAGCTATGACACACAGTGCCAAGCATGGGGCTTGCCCGAAGTGGCAAAGAGCTGTCTTGATGCCTTGCACCAATGAAAAAGTGGATTGCCTGCAGCTACAGCACGTACCAGGAGCTGAACCACTGTCCCTCTGGCCAATCCATTACCCCTATGGCACATTGAAGACATTCATACTCCCTTATGAATTTAAAGTATCTTATTTACCTACCTGACATACTTGAGCTCTAAGTATACTTTTATGGGTATCTGCTCTGCATTTGGCACTCCTAGCTGGAGTTTGGGCCAAATTCGGCCTGTGAGTAGATTCATTGCTGTCATTTGGATTTGTAGTGGCAGCATTTGCCCATTATTGTGTTATTTTAATTCCCTCAAGAATCTAATGAAAATTAAGTGAAAAAATAAGGCTTTCTTTATTCTATTTTCAGAATGATGGATTGATAGAAGGACGGGCAACTTATACTTGTAGGCTGAAGATTTTATGCATATATACATAACAGATATGGAGACAGAATTTTTCCCTTATGGCAATGGAATGGTTTTGATAGTCTTCATTAAAATAGATTTGAAAATACCATTTGTTTTATGTTTAAACCTTAAATTAAATTTTTCAATAATAAAGTATGCTTATTATAACCCAATTCTATCAATCACTGAAATGAACAGCACATTGGTGGGTTCAAGCAAGTAAATAAATAAATATGTTATTTTTATTGCATGTCAGGAAGGCTTCTTGGATAGAATTCTTCCCTCTGAACTGGTGGGTTAGAGGTTTAAGCATCGTATCAAAGATTTGTACTAATGTCGAGTGCTGATCCTGCCTCTCAGTGCCTCGGACAGAGGGTGGCAGTTCAGGCAAAGTGTAAAAGCACGTCGTGCTCTGTCCAAGCCAGGGGTAGTGTTCCCCTGGTCCCTTTGAAGAGGTGCCAGCCAGGGCCTCAGTAAAGAGTACCTCTTTGTAGATGTGGTATTTTGAGGTATAAGTGATGTGTGATATTCTGCAAAGATAGTTTTTTTAGTTGTTGCTATAGATCTTCCAGCTGCTGCATTTGTCTGGGGTCACTGTGATAGTTAAACTGACCATTTTAATAAGTGTTTGGAGAGACCTTGAGTAAGAAAAGAGTTTTAGATAAAATTCAAAGAGGCCACATTCTTTGTTGGAAACAGGCATGGGTATGGAGGGCATCTTGCCCCTCGGTCAGTTCAGAGTTTTGCACTACAAAGACTTTGCAAAATTTTTCCTATGCGCAACTAAATAATTCCCTACGGAAGGCAGGACAGGTGTCCTCTTAGCTGGACAGATACGGCTAGGTGAACCTGGAGTGAATCTTGAACATGTCTGAGAGGCATTTGAAAGCGTCTAGAGCTGCTTGAGTCGGGCTCTAAGCCTCCATGTCCCAGGCTTCTGTCTCCACTAGGTTCAGAGCAGCTCTAGGAAAGAGGCACAGCCACTGTTCTGCTGTTGTATTCCTGTGACTGATCACTGTACCAGGCACAAGTCCTGTGTCCCTTCATGTCTCAGACGTGTATGGAGCACCGAACCCCCCATCCCCAGATGGCTGCTGATGCTGGGTGCAGACATGGGGTGAGCTGTGTTCCTTGGTTGTGTACTGCACTCTGACACTTGCTCTGTGCACGTGGAATGTTGCTGACCATGCCCAGCTTAAGCTGCCTCTCCCAGTGGCACAGGACAGACAGACCCTTGCACAGAGCAGCTCTGCTGTAGCAGGCGTTAGCTGAGCTCAGTGGCTGGCGGGCAGATGGTGCAGGTCATGGGGCATAACTCTCATTAACTTGTAGCTGAAAGCCTGTGCTCTTGCATTCTGTAATATCATGGCCTGTGAACACTCTATAAAAGGAGACCCAAATGAATCATATTACAGTAGCCTGGAGAAGAGGTCACAAATCTTTTTGAAGAAGAGCCACTTCTGGCCACTGCTGAAACATGAACTTCCACATGTATCCTGTTATAAAAAATGAATTCCATGTTGGGAAACTTATTGACATGTTTGGGCATATAGCTCATAGACAGGGAGAGCTACTAACACCCCAATGACACCTTCCAGATGTTCTCCCCTCAACAATTACCTGTCTTATCCAGGCTGGCTTGCTGCTCCACAGACATCTCTGGGCAGGCAGGATGACAGCCGCTGAAGGCCACTGGCAGGTTTGGCAGAGGTGGGAATGTTCTAGCAGGCTGAATAAATTCTGAGTACTTTGTGTTATCCATCATTAACGTGGCTAAAATGAAAGACTGGGGACAGAGTTCAGAGGTAGCCTTTTGTTCAAACACAGAGATGTTGCCCCTCCAGGTTCTCCTGGAAAAAGCAGCATTTCCTGACCAGGTTTCTGTTCTTCCAGCCCATGCTGGTCACCATGTAGAGTGTGGATCTACACACAGATGTGTATACCAAGGCATGAACAACTTAGAGGTGGTGAGGTAGCAGATCATCAACTACCATGAGTGTCACAGAGAGAAAACCATCTGTGACACATCGAAGGCTGTTACCAAATTAATGGAAAGCATGACAAGGTGAGAGGCACTCCCCATGGGTTATTTTAGCAAAGCAGGTTGGTCCCAGTGCACAGTGGTTAATCCAGAATCCCTGTGGTCTCGTAAGGCTGTGAGGCTCCAGCCTGCAGCTTCCAGACCCTGCTCTCATCAGTGTCCAAGGGTCCGTTTCATCTCTCAGCCCACCCTGCTGTCACTTGAATGGGGCAGCAGTCAATGCAGCACTCAGGTACAAGCAGAAAGTTAAAAAAAAACCCAACATTTTCCCAAGAAGACAAAATAAAAGAAAAATGTTTTTCACCAAATAACAGGTGAAACATCTTTGCAAAGCTGTTTTGGGGTTGAAACATGAAGAGCAGAGCTTGCATGGGTCTTTTGTTTTACAGAATTTACAAAAGCACAGCGAGCAGCTGCAGCAAAGCCCACAGAAGGGATTGCTTGACCATGTGAACAGTGCTCAGGAAAAGGGGGTTACCAATTCAAACAAGAAATAACATAACGTCCGACCTGGGCTGGCAGTCTCTCACCCTCTCCTCACTTTTTGTCCCTTGGGAAGTAAAAAGAACTGAGAAGAACAGAACTTAGTTTTTAAGGAAAAAAAAAAAAAGATAAAAGGAGGCAAAATTTAGATTGGCTGGACACCTTCAGAATGTAAGGCCAACGTTCCTCAAACATCGCATTTTTGGGGCACAAATGCAACACTCTTGAGATTACCATTAATTGTGTTTTGCTGTTTGTGACTTGAGGCTCATGATGTCATTTTGTCTTTATCTGTGAATGAACCTGGGTATAACATAATGTGAACATGACAAAGTGTGCTGGAATGCCAAAAGCTAAAGAGAAACATATGACTTCTGGGCTGAATACCTGCTTTGCCCTAGTATCTAAGAAGAAGAAAGTTGGGATGTGAAAACAGGGTGAACAGTAAGAAGAGAAAAAAATTTGGCACGTCTTTTGTTGAAATTCTATCCTCCCCCTCCCTCGTATGCCCAGAAACCATCTGCAAACTTTTCAATCATTTTTTAGGATACAGTGAATTTTATCATAATTTTGTCAACCAAAACC
This sequence comes from Pezoporus wallicus, assembly GCF_028554395.1. Lineage (NCBI taxonomy): Eukaryota > Metazoa > Chordata > Aves > Psittaciformes > Psittacidae > Pezoporus > Pezoporus wallicus. Next base: position 731,963 of record NW_026636279.1, on the reverse strand, counting down.
ATATGTGCTTTTTCTATTGACAACATAGAATAACAAAATCATATTTGTTCAAACCACAAGGCAGGTAATAAATAACTGTGGACACACTGCTATGTTACAACTTAATGTGGTTTTCTTTTTTAAAGAAAAGTATTGAATATTACCAAAAAATTTAATTTGGGAGGTAAAGTAAACTTCTGAAGAGAAAACCATCTGAGAGAAAGCTTGTGGCTCAATAACTTTCCCCTTCCTGTTAGACCAATTCTAGCTCGCTGTCCTGAGGCCATAATAAAATGAGATCTTCCACTGCCTGCCTTCATCTGTGTGTGGTGTCGATGCAGATGCAAACTGCAGGTAACGGCTGCAGCATGTCCCTGCTGCACACACGTTCTGCACTCGGCCCCCCGAGCTCACACTGGACATTGCTCTGAGAAGCTCGGGTCCCTGAGGTTGAAAGATTAAATGTGAGTTGAAGTAATTCAGGACACGCTTCCTTGTAATACACCCACCAAGAAAAATCTTTCCTTACTGATATTAGACAAGCTAATCTTCTCAGGTGTGACCAGATATTGCCAGAACCATGCAAAAATCATCACTCTAGAGCATCGGAATTGTCCTGCTCTAGGTTCTTTGGTGACAAGTGACATTTGCTTATTATTTGGGTCTAAAAATGCAGAAATCTGGAACACAAGTAGGTGCCTAAAGCACTTTAGAGAAGTCAGCCTTTTTTCTTTCCTTTTCTTCCCCGTGTCTGTGTGTGTGTGGATGGAGGAAGCCGTTGCAAACAGCAGTGGGCCCAGCTGCTATCACCAAAATTCCAGCGGGGAACATGGCATGGATATGTTAATGGCACTAATTAACCACTGTAAAAGGTTACTGAAGAAGCTGGTGGACTCTGTCTCAGGTTATCTATAACTTGGACAACTTTCCTGGTCAGTGCTTCAACAAGTCTTTGAGCTTAAAGGATGATTACACCAAGTATGGGTCAAGTGATTTACAGAAAAATATCTAAGAATCCATGTGTAGACAAACATATGGTTTTAATATTATTATATATATTGCATTAATAAACATGCAATTGTCATTGTGTTAACAGTGATAAACAAGCTTAGGTTTTTATAGTAATGCCTCATGAAGGTTGACCGGGGGTCTTGGTTGGATCTCTGCCACTTGACTTTGCACAACTGCTCTTTACCTGGGCGTTGAAGTGCATGCAGGAAAGCTTGTGCTCCACTGCAAAGTGCTCTGCAATCTGACAATGAAAAGATACAGGTAAAATTCCCTATTGGAAAGGTTACTGCATTCTCCTGGCTGTATCCATTTTAATACAGTACTTCCTCACATGCCTTCATTAGCCACAGTGTTTGACTCTGCCATATTGTTTTCATTTTTTTCTTCTACATAAGAATGAGACAAACAGAAAGACATAAACCTTGGTCTGAAAAATTTACTTTTAAAACTATGCTTATTTATTATAATAATACCCCGAGACTTCAGCCGAGATGTGGCCCTGGGGTGTTGTGATCAAGCAGGAATACAGAAAGTTCCCCTTGAAACCTTCTGGGTCTGAACAGCACAAAGCAAAAGTGGGGAAATTCTATAAAGGAAAAGAGGGGAAGTTCTATAATTTTTCAGCAAAGATAATGATAAAATAATTAACAGACTTTGCACGTCTTTAAAACCCTCCTGCTAAGTTCTTGATGATCTTAACAAATAATCAATTAAAGCCTTCTGAGATTAGTGAGCATTATTATCCCTGGTTTATGGATTAGGTGACTGAGGTACAAAGGGATTAAATTCTCAGCCCTGTACCTCCCACCTGGGGCAGCCTCCTCCTGCCCCGAGCCCTCGTACACTGGTGTAAATGCCAGGGCACAACATGACACAGGAGCAGCTTCTGAGGCACATTTTAGGATGCCCCATGGGATAATCTGAGGGACATCCAGCTGTTTAAAGTCTGCTTTTTGATCAGTTAATACTGATCTTTGATTAGTTAATACCTTCTCCCATTCTAACCTGGTTTCTCAGGTCAGTTCAGCCAGTTTTCAAGTTGTATTTGAAAAGGTAATGATACAAAAAAGATAAAAGTGGATATTACATATGAGACCTACTTAGGAGATGAAAAGAGTGTCCTACAGAAAATATGATGTAGCTGAAGATGTGGTTAAGAGTCAACACCACCACCATAGCTGCTGCATTCCTCAGTGAGTGCTCTTCATGGAGCAGGGAGTGCTTCAGGGAAATGGTGCTCTGCACGTGGCTTCTCTAGAGCTCGAGATGTAGGATCACCACAAAATCGCTCTTACAAATAAATCCATGCACAAATCTATCCACGTGTTGGTTGGAGAGATGCAAGTTGCTGCCACTTGTAGACCACAAAACCTACAACAAGTGGGTGTATGAAGTCCTCACACACCTCACCTGATGTTAATGAAATCAGCCCTTCCTTGGGAGCTCCTCTTCACTGTGCAAAAGGTGCCTGAGCCGCATTGCAGCAGTGAAGGAGTAGCTGGCTGTTGGGGGTCAGAGTTGTGCTTTTGTCCCACTCTACAGTGTCATCCCAGGGACAATATTTGGAAGAGGATTGGTGGTGGCAGTGGTGGAGAGCGGTGTTTAAGAGGTGAGTAGTCCAAAAGTGGGTATTCCTCTGGCTGTTGGGTGGTCAAGATGGTCACATGTTGGGCAGTGAGGTGGGAAATGTGTTTTCTGAGGTGGGGTGAGAGTTGAGATCTCAGTGTAGCCTGAGTCTTCCTCTGCTGTAGATGTTGTGTCTCTGCTGCAGCAGGAGTCTGGAGAGGGTACCACTATCCTGCAGAGGGGGCTTGCTGGGACCAGAGAGCCCTGTGGGTCCTTCACCCCAAAGGGTTATGCTTCTGCTCTGAGCTGTGTGCATCCAATTAGAGATACTTCTCACCTCCCAGTCTGTGACAAACTGCCTTTGGGTCCAGTGTTTAACCTTCTGCACAGCTGCTCCAAGGAAGTGAACTTTCTTGTTGAACTTATTACACCACAAAAGGGGTTGTTTGATACACGCCTTAGTTAGCAAATCTGTGTCTCCAGGAGATTTGGGTGAATGGAGCAACTGCTTGACTTGTGAAAGATGTGTTAGAGCTATTCAGAAGTTTTTGGTGCCAAATATAGCAGAGATGGTGTCTGGTTGTTTCGTTTTTTTTTTTTTTTTTTCCTCCTCCAACGGATGCTCTATTTTCCATCCTTTTCACTGTTTTATACAAGAATTTCTCCTGCCTCTTTCTCTATGTGGAAATCAAAGACAATGCTTCTGTTCCAGAAATGTGGTCCATTTTCTTACGAATACTAGATATTCAGGACAAAGCACGTGTGCCAAGGTTTCTTTTTGGGCAAATTGAAAGGGAGAGCATGGGCTGTGTTTTGAAGTGAAAATTACACAATTTTTCTATTTCTGAAGAGGTCTCATTAACACCTAATTTCCAGGTAAAGGAGCAACTTGATTTTCCTTCCTTTTTGAACATTGAATGAGGAGCATTTCATAACTATTTTCTTTAACAGGCTTGAGCCTGAAAGGATCCATGGTGTCTTTCATAGCTCATCTCCACTGATCTCTCTATCTTGTAAATCCAAGCAGTTGCTACCAGCCTTTTTTTCTCTTCAATATTTTAATATTGCATATAATATTTAACAAGCATAGAAATGATGAAAATGCCGCTGAATGTGTGACATAGGACAGAACTGAATTAAGTCTGCAAAGAACCCTTGTTTTTAACATACATTCATGATGGTTTTGTGTTGTGCTGTTCTGGTTTTAAACCCAAACAGAAACCACTCCAACATCTCTACAGGAACTTTAAGAAGCTACATGCTTCGCAGGTGGAGGCGCTAATAAACATAATAACCCTGTTCTCAGTACACTTAAAAGAAAAACAAGATTAGATCCTTTCACAGCTGCCTCAGTTTGGAGGGCAGAGTTTTAAAAAGGCAGCTTCTGCACTCAAAATTCAAAATGTGATCTTATCAGGGCAGCTCCTCCATAGGAGCGTGTGGTGCAGTGTGGACGGGGTGAAGGCCAGGAAGGGAAGCTTATTTGGAGAAAGTGCTACTTAAAGTAAATGCTGATGATTTAAAATGTTATTCCTTCTGTGCTTTTAGAGAGAGAGAGAAAAAAAAAAAGAAAAGAGGGGGAAAAAAAGGTAATAAAGGCTCCCAGCCTGTACCTCATCTCCAGTCACTCCCGTGAAATTCCCCGGAGAGCATCCAGGCTCCCCTCTCCCCCTCTTTAAAAATGGTAGACCTGGAACCACTTACAAGAGAGGCTTAATAAGAGGCAAATGTGTTTTATATTTTGTATCTTGTTAAGTGAAAAAAGATGGATTCTCACAAGTAGTCTCCTGGTGCAGATTTGAGTGGTCTATGCATGCAAATGTTGTGATGCTTCGTCTGCCAGCATCCCGTTTCAGTCCCCCTTGGCCACTTAAAATCCCACCCCCCAGAGCAAGCGGAGATGAAATTGCTTCATTTGTACAATGGATCTGCAGATCTAGGGAGCTTGTTTCTATCTGATTTGCTGATAATTTACTCCTCATCTGATTTCTTTTTTTTTTTGTTTCCCTTGTCTTCCCTTCCACCCCCCTTAGAAAGAAAACAGTGTCTCAGCTCACATCTCTTCCCTAAGGAGGGAGGAATTGTTTCACTGGGCTGAGAGTATGATTGAAAGCAACTGAAAAAAAACCTAAAAAAGACCTACACAAAGATGGCACATTTATTACAGGACAAGAAACCCCCTTTGCAACTGAAAACCACTAGTAAAATTTTCAATTTACATTCCTGATTGCTGAAAAATCTGCTAGAAGTAATGTAACTATTGAAAATATACAGTATGTTCTGTGAAGGTGTGTGCTGAACAGCAAGGCATTTTCCCCCTCTGATAATCAGTTTTATGACCTTTTGGTGCAAGATAGTGTCATGCTTACTGTCTGCTTTCACTATTCAGTGTTGAGGAAACGCATTATATTTGTCTTTGATCCAGAGATCTGGATTGCTAAAACTGATGGCTACAATTAAAGACAGTCCTGCTGAAAACCTGACCTCTGTCTGCTCTCAACTTCATGTAAACTTTTCAATATGGATGTAATTTAGTATTAAATTACCCGTGCTTTATTGCTTTTTAGCACAGCTCTGTCCTGTTGCCTTTTAAAAATATAAAGAGCAACATAAAAGAAAAATTGCACTGCATCTGCTTAATTATGTAATTATATACTTGTTTTCCTACATTTAGAAACCTTTCTGGGTGTGTTGTCTACAGAAAAGCTGTAATACTTGAGGTGGATTACTTCTCTCTGTTCTCAGAGCATATCCAGAAGAAAACATGCAACTGCTCTTGAGAGCGTTGCTGTTGTGAAGGGATTGTGTTGAACTGTACTCCCATTTTTAGGGCAGCCCAATAAGTCCGTGAGGTTTTTTTTTTTCCCCTCAGACCTTAAACATGACACCAGACCCTGATTTTCACTCTGTGGTCTTGTAGGCATTCTGTTTAAATGAGAACTAAACTCCTCAGCTTTAGGAGATCATGGAAATCACAGACAGTGTGATAGGAAGGGACTAGGAGGCATCATCTGATCTCTCACCACTTCTAAAAAGAAAAAAACCTGGAATTTAGTGTCCAGGAGTCTACAGGCTCCTGTTATCTTGTGCCAGATGCTACTGTGCTGGCGCTGGTGCCTCCAGCTCCTCCCTCATCCAGCTGCTCAAGATCTGGGCACCCCGCACTGCGCTTGCCGCCCATTGGGTGTCTTGATCCTTGACTGTTCCATCCAGACTTGCTCCCCCTGCAACTCCTTAGCAAAGCATCCAGTGCTTTATCCAGTGTGCCCTCCTCCAGCCACCTGGGGGTCCCACTTGTCATCCTGAACTGAAACAAAATGAAGGAGTGTTTTTTGAATTGGCAGCAAGGCTTGGTCATTGTGGGTCCCAAATAGCTTCTCCCAAGTCTCCATCCCTTGTAGACATGAAGAAGAAGAGTGAAACTGAGCCACTTGTCCCTTGGCAGCTGCTTGTGCACACCATGGTGCGTACAGGCCAGAGAGCTCACTGCCTGAAGTGATGGAGATGCTTCCTAGGCACGATGTTGTAGTAGTTGTTCTTCCTGCTGTTATGGTTTGTCCTATTGCTGTGTAATTTAGATATTTCAAATGGGACTACAATTCTGTTTTAATGCGTCATTAACGCAAGCTGTATCACCAGGGCTCGTGCAGCCATGGCTCAGTCTCCTGTGTGAGGCTGGGTCCAGGCTCCTCTTTGTGGGAGAGCTTCCTTTTTGCTTCCCACTGTGCAGCAGAAGCCAAACAGCTACAGCTGCTGATTGCTCCAAAGGCAACTGAAAGAGGAAAGACAGAGCAGTCAATCTCACCTCTGTGCCTGGCAAAATCCTGGAGCAGATTCTCCTGGAAGGCATGCTAAGGCACATGAAAATCAACAAGGTGCTTGGTGACAGCCAGAATGGCTTCACTGAGGGGAAATCCTGCCTGACCAATGTGGTATCCTTCTGTGATGGGGCTACGGAACTGATGGACAGGGGTAGAGCAGTTGATGTCATCTACTTGGACTTGTGCAAAGCGTTCGACACTGTCCCACACGACATCCTTGTCTCTAAATTGGAGAGACATCAATTTGATGGATGGACCACTCGGTGGATAAAGAACTGGCTGGATGGCCGCACACAAAGAGTTGTGGTCAATGGCTCAATGTCTGGCTGGAGACCAGTAACGAGTGGGGTCCCTCAGGGATCAGGGTTGGGACCGGTCTTGTTCAACATCTTCATCGCTGACACAGAGAGTGGGATTGAGTGTGCCCTCAGCAAGTTTGCCGATGACACCAAGCTGTGTGGTTCGGTTGATACCCTGAAGGGAAGGAATGCCATCCAGAGGGACCTTGACACGCTTGTGAGGTGGGCTGATGCCAACCTCATGAAGTTTAACCATGCCAAGTGCAAGGTCCTACACCTGGGTGGGAGCAATCCCAGGCACAGCTACAGGTTGGGCAGAGAAGAGATTCAGAGCAGCCCTGTGGAGAAGGACTTGGGGGTGTTGGTGGATGAGAAACTGAACATGAGCTGGCTTCAGTGTGCGCTCGCAGCCCAGAAAGCAACCGTATCCTGGGCTGCATCAAAAGGAACGTGACCAGCAGGTCGAAGGAGGTGATCCTGCCCCTCTACTCTGCTCTCGTGAGACCTCACCTGGAGCATTGTGTGCAGTTCTGGTGTCCTCAGCATGAAAAGGACATGGAACTGTTGGAACAAGTCCAGAGGAGGCCATGAGGATGATCAGGGACTGGAGCACCTCCTGTATGAAGACAGGCTGAGAGAGTTGGGGCTGTTCAGCCTGGAGAAGAGAAGGCTGCATGGAGACCTCATAGCAGCCTTCCAGTATCTGAAGGGGGGCTACAGGGATGCTGGTGAGGGACTCTTCATTAGGGACTTTAGTGACAGGGCAAGGCGTAATGGGTTCAAACTTAAGCAGGGGAAGTTTAGATCGGACATAAGGAGGAGGTTCTTTACTGTAAGGATGGTGAGGCACTGGAATGGGTTGCCCAGGGAAGTTGTGAATGCTCCCTCCCTGGCAGTGTTCAAGGCCAGGTTGGACAGAGCCTTGGGTGATATGGTTTAGTGTGAGGTGTCCCTGCCCATGGCAGGGGGTTGAAAATGGATGATCTTAAGGTCCTTTCCACCCCTAACTATTCTATCACTTTCAGAAGTATCATGAGAACTGCAGGTTTCCTTCTGGTCTCTGGTATGTTGAATATACTATGGGAAGAATTTTCTATCACAACCACTCAGGTACTAAAGCAAATAAAGAAACAGGTATCAAAAAGTATCACCCATGGGAGGTAAATACGATTTTTTAGAGACTTAAAATATACAATTACAAGATTAATTAAAAACGAATCTAACAGAGCAGTTTACAGGCTAATCTAGCTGTATTTATTGTCTTCTCTTTCACACTGCCTTACTTTGATCCACTTCTCCTTTAAGAACAAATGAAGCATCTACTAGAAAAGAAGCAACACTGACTGCATTGAATTTTGACTTCCATGCAAAAATGTACCTGCAGCCCATCAAGAAACTGCTGGGAGTTTGATTTGTATCTTATCTAGCTTTTCTTATGTCTTCATTTTGTGGGTTGAGAGCCCTCACAACAAAAGCAAAACCAAACAAATTGAAATTTACCTGTGGGTGATCCCCTGCAGCTTCTCCAGCTGTTGTTTGAATAAGAGTCCATCACAGTTTTGTTTAGTTGTGTGTCATCCACCTCCCTGCTGCCTGTGTTTGCTCATAGTACTTTGCCTTCATGGGGACACAGGAGCACGTCGACCATATGGGCAGGTGTTGAGAAGCAATATGCAACTGTGACAACTTGAAAATATAATTATCTCCCTTCCTGAGACCCAGATAAGGTTTCTGTTTCCCAGGAGAGTGAAACTAGGAATGACTGCCAACGCAAAAGTGCTGCTGGAAGTTTCCCATTGCTATTAATGCCTCTTACTCCTCTTCCCACTGCACGTGTTGGTGTGCAGTGAGGTTGGTGGTGCCTGTAGGGTCACGCGAGAGGTTGGCAGCATCCTGCAGCTTGTGCCAGTGGTGCAGGGAAAGCACCTAAAGATAATTAAGCTGAGGAGCAAGGGATGTTTGGTGGGGTAGGGGAGAAAAAGAGGAAGCTCCACTCGCACTTTTTTCCCAGCTAAAAATGGTGCTGTGAAGAAATGGAATTTTTCACCTAAATATGTCTCGATTGAAAATCTTTGACCTTTAACATGAAAAACAACAACTAATTTTTGGAAGCAATTTTTTTTTTTTTTTTCCATTTTTGGTTAAATTGAACCATATAATTAATTTTGTAAATTAACTGATGGATTCCCGCCCCCCACCCCCCTCCCCCCAAAAAAAAAAGAGAAAGGGAGAAAATGCTTCCTGACAAGCTTTAATAAAAACACAGTTAAGGGGATGTTTTCTCATGTGGATTCCATTTCCTAGGATGCTGATCCCAGAAGCCTGGGACCTGTGCTGTCTGTGGGCTTTTCATGTGGAGGGTTTGCGCGTGTGTAGCTAAGAGAAAAACACGGGAGTGTTTTGAACAGTAAGATCTCCGAACAGCTTAATGGTCTGAAGGTAAAGTCGGTGCACGTGTGAAATGTAATGGAGAGCTAATGGGGCTTGGGAGAGAAAGGAGAGCATAAATTACACATTGAGCATTCTGGGATTTGATGGTGGAAGTGTGGTACAAATGCTTAGCTATCATCTGGCAAAAAAGGCAGGGCTCTGAAATAATTTCTAGAGGGATGCTGGTGCAAAATAACCCTTCTGTGTCCTCATCAGCATTCACAATAACAAATATCTGACAGCGCTGCAGGCTTCATCCCAGAGGATGGCGTGCAGGGAGCAAGGAGCTGGCGTAGGGAGCTGGGTATTGAGTAGCGATCTGCTGGGGGCCAGGGCTGCTGGGGAGGGTGGTGAGCCACTGCCTGGGGTTGTCCAGGGAGCAGAGCTGGCAGGAGGGCCGAGCGGCAAAGCAAGTTGCTGTGGTGGGAAATGGGATGGCGCTGCAGCTGCGTCCTGTAACCAGCTCAGGATGTGCTTGCTTTTGTACCAGCTACTGCAGCTGATACGGGGCTATGGCCCAGAGCACGTGTCCAGTGGTCAACAGGCACTGCAGGGAATGACCTTTCCCATTACTGACTCTGGTGCACCGACGTCATTGCAAAGACATGGGGGTTGGCAGGATTTGTGTTTTGTCGAGGCATAAAGCTGAGATGTGGCCTATGCATCCTCCATTCAGAACTGTGTTTACAGAAAAAAGGGTCTGCAGAAGAGCCTTATTTTGCCTACACATAAATATAAAATAATATATCTAATACATATAACATATTCTTTCCTCTCACAACTTCCAGCTGGCTGCAGGTGTGCTGGAGAAAGGCACAGTGCAGGGATGACGCCCTGCTGCTTGCAGCTCCCTGGAGTCATCTCTGGCTGCCACCCCCTGCACTGTGGCTTCGTGGCACAGTCTTGCCAGCAGGGATTGAGGCTCTGGGGTGGGATCTAGCACCAAGAGGCTGCTTTGGGCTCGAGGCCTTTGAGGGCTCCCTGTGCATGTGAAATGAAAGGTGCTGGAGCAGGAGGTGGGATGCAGGGAGGGCAGCAGTACCCATGTGCTCACTGCCCCATGCTTTTGGTTTGGGGAGGTTTTCCAAGTGACTGCCACCCAGAGAGGGTGGGTGCAGAGGAGCAGGAACCTGCTGGCTCTCTTGTGGGAAGTGTTAAATAAAACCTGTTTCTTAAGCTGGGACACACTGAGCTGAAAAACCTTTCAGCTGTCTCCACTCGGGCAGATGAAGTGGCCAGTGGCAGGTTTGTGCCTGCCCTGCTGCGTGTCGCCGTGTGGCTGTGTGATGGCAGCATGGTCGGGTGTGTGTGCACGCTGGCTGATAGGGAAAACCATGACTGACAGCATGTGCCTCTTCTCTCCCTAACTCAGCGCTCTGTTCTGCATTAGCAGACCAAGTTCTTCAGAAAAGGGAGCAAGAAATGTCAAGTTAGACTGGTGCAACTCTCTACCTGTGTACTATTTTTCCTTTTTATTCCCTATAATTAGAAAGTGAATTAAATCACGGCTTGTATGATGTGGGTTTTTATTGTTACCATTAACTACTACAACTCTGGATATTTTTTTATATTGGAATAAACATCTACTCCAGTTCTGCATCTATCTGCATTTCGCTGCTCGGCATAGTCAGTGTCAGGGAGTTCCCAAGTTTAATTTGCATTTGTGGGAAGAAATGCCCCTTATTGGTTTTGAATGCATCACCTTTTAATTTCATGGAAGTTGTGCAGGTACTATCTCATAGCTTCTTGGTTATGAGATAGCCCAGAAGCAGCTGATCTACCCCCTGTAGGTTGTTCATTATCTCATACACTGCTGTTATGTCTCCTCTTATTTATTGCCTAGTTAAGGTTTAAAAAAACCCGAAACAACAACAAAAAGTCTTTAAATCACTGGTCACATGAGAGATTTGCCATATTCCTCATCATTCCTGATGGTTTGCTCTGAATGACCCCTAATTATGTAATACTATTTTTGAAATAAGCTGGTCACTACTATACATTACAGCTGAGAATACTTGATTTACATGTGCTACACATAATTTTCCATATTATCCAGCATCCCAATATACTGGCTTTTCTGACCATGATATTTCAGTCTTATTGATTCTAGCATCCCATCCTGGTAACTTCTGGCCTTCAAGCCAAAATGCAGCAGCCACCATCCCTGTTACTCAGCCCTGACATTTCCACTTTTCAGGCTTCTTCCCTGGTTTCCTCTTGCACCATAGGGAAGCTCAGGTTTGCTGCTGTGCCCTGCACAGTGTGGTCCCAACCTCTCTGCTGCTGTTTTGGAGCTGATGTCTCTGTGTCTTCCTTGGCATTTCCACCAGCCCTTGGAGCTTCTCACTCATTACTTGGGATGCGTCTCCTTTCTTTAAGTCCCTTCTAAAAAGGTTAGCTCCTGGGAGAGCTGCACAGGCTCTGATCCATGTCACTGAAATACTTCCAGCATCCTTCAATGCTGAAGCAGAACTTAAAAATGATAAACTAAATGTCTGATCCCTCAACAGCTGCACATGCAAGTTGTCTTGACTTCAAAAGAAATGCTCATCTGAGTAAAGTCATGTATGAAAATATTTTTAGTGATGAAAAATCCTTAGGGTTTGGAGGTTTTTTCCTTTGCTAGTAGCACAGAATTTTGAGCCTCAGTAAATGACTCTCATTAGAATTATAGGGTTACTTAGATGCTTTCAATTTAAGTAGAGTCCTACTTGTCTCTCCAAACCAGTCTGTGCATGGCAGTCTTGGAACTATTTCCCACATTTGCCAAACAGGGAAATTTTATATTTTCTAATTATGCTGATTGCCTGATTTGTACTGAAATTAGTTTTTATGTTGTCACATTTTTTTTTGTTGTTTAAGTAGATGAATATTTCAAATAGGTATAAAACAGAATAAAGAAAATGCTAAGCTCTGCAGCAGAAATTAAGTGTGTATAATGGAAGACAAATTTCCAGTTTTTATCAAGAAGCAGAATATGACTTCATTGGTTTGTGTAATTTTTGGTATGAGTCAAGCAATTGAGGTTAAGATGTCTGTTTGATATTTAGGGAAAGATTTGATGCTTTAATAAGGGAATCCTCTGCCTGCCTCATCTATCATTTGTCATCCTCATCCATCCAAACACCACTGTAAATTTGTCAGGCCCTTTTCCATATTCAATACTTGTATAAATAATGGCCGTTGTGAGCAGAAAAAAGGCAACATGCGTTTCCTGTTTCTGTCCTGTCTCCAGTCATACCCATGGAAATGTTCATCAGATTTCTGCCTTCAAAACACTCCTGCTCAGACCATATAATATAATTGCTTAAGGAAAAGTGCATTCCAGTGTTGCCCCTTATTGTGGTTGCTACTTGCCAAAAACCCATGAGTTTGTGAGCTTTTCTATAATATATGAAGCAGCCTGTGCTTCATTACTCCACGCTTTTATCCTACTTCATCATTTCTTCCTTCTTTTCTGTGCTATCTTAGGGATTATGCAGCTTCTCTGCAATATTCTGAAATTAATCAAACCAAGCAAAACCTCATGCTATATTATCCATCACTGGAGAAGAATGATTTCCACAATCCAGGCAGCTTTACATTGTTTTGTCCAGGGGCTGCAGCAGAATTCCATTAACCAGAATACACTAGAAATGCGATTTCTCACAGAATGCATTTGCTAAATATTCAAAACCAGCAATTTTTTTTATTTGAACCCATATATAATGCTAATAATTTTTATGTTATTTTAATTAGGAAGTGGGCAAGCATAATGTCCACTTCTTGCTGTGAATTTTCACCCGTGCAACAGCAGCTGTGCACTAGTGCAGCGAGACTACCAAAGCTTTGCTCTGAGAGATGTAAAAACTTAATGGATGCTGACCCAGAGTAGTTTATATTTGGTCTATTATATAATCAAGCTCTAAAGGTAATTTCTTTCAATAAATTAGTAACCATACTGCAGATTACAGATGCTTAGTTTGATTGAAAGTAATAAAGACAGATCATCCATAGAGTTTACTGAACGATGGTTCTGACTGGACCTACTGCTCAGAGAGATAAGAATTAATCTCACAATCCTCCCCATGCTTCCACCCACCCTGATCTGCCCAACAGCAGCACAGGGTCCTATCGGCTCCCCTTGTGCTGGGGCAGCCCTGGCTGGGGACAGGGACCCCGGTTTGGGGTGGGTTGATCTGGGTCATTCGAGTGCTACAGATGATTTCAGACTGGTGATGTGTGTTGACAATGGTGCTACCCAAAACGCACAGGGCGTGCAGCTGGCTCCCACACAGTATGGTTACAAAGGCTGCATGATGTCTGCCTGGCCTCGGATGGCACCACACGAGGGCATAGGAGCATGAAGATGAAAGTTGGAGACTGAAAGAGGCTGTTTAACAGACACAAGTACTTGTGCTATAGACATTTTTTCTCTGTTAGAGTAAGACCTTGGCAGTGGACCTGACTTGTGCATGGGCATATTTACTCTGGTCATTCAGGCTGTGTCTGGTAGCTCGGAACAAATGATTGTTGTAAGTCCCTGAATTTTTATTAAGCTCACCAGCTGCAAGGCTCTTCTTCTCAGGAAAGGCACTAAAAGGGGAATAACAACAGTTACTGCTTGTCTGCCACTGGGAAGTGACTGGAAGAAACCAGAGCTCTAGGTAACTCCACCTGATACAGAGCTGATATTTAGGTTCAAACAGTATCTGCATTCTGAAGTGTTTACACCATTTTCCCTTCCCCTCCTTCTGCCCGCGGGTTTCTTCTTTGAGCCCAGCACTGCCATGGGCTAATAATTCCTTTTCCAGGTATTTTACCATTGCCAAAGGTATTTCCTCTTTCTAAATGGCATTTTAATGAGTGCCTCCACAATTTCTGATGATAATGTCGTTAATTTATTCTGTACAGCTTTGCTAACAACTATGAGCTGTTTATTTGTAATGATCCTGACTTCTCACCTTCTTGTTGATGTCTTTGGTGTTGAGTGTTATATTAAGTGGGGAGAATGAAAATGCCTTTAAATAACAGAATGGAACCACTCTGGGCATCTGGGGAGTGATAGTCACTGGGGAACAATGCTGACCACAACCAGGGAAGAGGAGGCAGAGTAAAGGCTTGGGGTGTACCTGGAGGTCAGGGGGGATGCTGAGCCCAGCGCTGCCCATACAGTTACCCTGAGCCATGGTGAGAGATGCAGAAGTTTCCTCAGTGGAGAGGGAGATGGGTAAGAGCTGTTCATGTGCATTTCTTCACCTGTGACTACTTTCTGTTATGCTGTTGCTACGTATAAACAGTGAGCTTATGCCCGGAGTTACGATGACACAGACACCAGCAGTATGGAGGGAACGGCAAGTACAAATTGAACTGTAGTCAGACATGAAACATAACTGTCAAACAGATGAGCAGGTTTATGTTTGTTGCTTTATTGTGAAATAAAATACCAATGTTTCCAGTTCACACAGAAACTATCAAACTGCTGCTCCTTTACTTTTTTTTCTCTCCTCCTGAATTGTGACTTATGAAAAAATTAAGAGATTAGGACAGCATAAACCTGTTATTTAGCTGTCTAAACCCCCATTAAAAATAGCATGCTTCTATCTTGATCTCAAGCTTTCCATTAAGGGTGTACACTGCTGCAGAAGGACTTCAGTAACTACTGAATGACATGTTAGAAAAAATGTTTATCTGCCAAGGCAAAGCTAAACCGTAAGAGTGCAACTTTACTGCATTGTTCAGCTGAAATAGTACCACAGCCTCCTGCCACATGAAAGCAAGACCCCACAGACAAATAACCATCATTGTGTGCAGTGCAGTGGAGGAAAGGGCAGGGGGTGGCTTTTTTTTTCCCTGTTGCCAAATTTCCCTCTCCAGCGAGAGAGCCTGAACTTGTGTCATTATCCACGCTCACACAGACCAGTCGCTCTCCTTCTCATTATACATTCTGCTGCTGATAATACCACTGGGTTAATGCACCAGCTTTCACAGCTGCATACGTCAGTTCACAACCTGATGTGTCTACAAGTGAAATGAGGGTGATGCAGACCTCAAACAGATCCCTGGTGGATATTATTTCATAGCAAATCATATGATTATTCATAGATTCAGTGGATAGTTTTTGCTTGGATAGCGAGGAATAAGGTCCAGTTCCGCAAGGTTTTGATGCTCTTGGGCTGAATTCAGGCAAACACTGGGCATTTCCCAGCACTCAAAATCATGAAGGAACATGGGGTGCCTTCTCCTGCCACAGCCCAGTGCAGCACTCCTGAATCCTTATCTCCACAAGACAGATGGACAAATGCAGATACAGATGCGTAACTTCGTGCTGCTCACATACACTGCCAGAAGGGGGATCGTCCCATTGCCATGAAATGGGCATGGAGTGACAATGAGAATGTGAATTATTGGGTGAACTAGGTGAATTGTGAGAATCATATTTGGTCGTTTGCCTGTTTCATGCAGGCAAATGCAGCTGCACAATACCCTCTGCATCTTGCTCACCATATTTATGCTATAGTTGGATGAGCTCTTTTTCACTGACTAACAAAAAGCCCAAAACCTACCCCAAACTGCAGTTCATTGACAAGCTACGCTGGACATCAGGGTACGAGGCTAATGTTTGTAACACCACCAGAGCTGGGGGTGAAGTGATATTCAGACATTACAATGCAAATAACAGGTTTAAGTTCTGTCTTTCTCAAGACCCTGTGGGTGCTTTGCTTTGGGTTAAAAAAATAGAAAAAGGTCAAGCGCCATTGAGCTGGTCTCAGAGAGTAAACAGTTGTTTTAAATGTCGCAGTGTACTCACTTGTGTGCAACACGAGAGCTTCTCCTTGCAAGCAATACAGTAGCATTCAAGTATTTAGGTCTCCTTAAAACTGTTTCTTCCCCCACTTGTGTTAATACAGATATTAAGCCTAATAGTATCTACTTAGCATAAACAAGAAGATAAAAATGATTTCTGTGATTCAAATGTTTGTTATTTAGCATTAAGCATCTTCATACTCTCATGTGTTTTGCATTTTAATCCACTCTGTGCTTGGTTTTGGGATTGATAGATTAGTTTTAATCCCCTGTCTAATAGTGGAGTACTAGTGAGATTTATTAAACTGGCAGGGTTTGGTACTTGGATTTAAGAGGACTCACATGCGCTGCTCATGCATATTAAATTTGGGAAACCACCGATTCAGTTTATAAAGGGCTGTGATGTCCTTTATCACTGAGTGTTTCTGTTGTGCTCCACTAGCTCAGTAAGTCTTTATATTTCTGAAATGGAGCTTTTTTGATGGTTCCTTCCCACTGCATAGACACAATACACCACCGATACGTTTTTGACTGTTAAAGTTACGATTGAAATTCAGCTCATTTTACCCTGAATTTGTGCTGTCCCTCTCCTCCTGGGTTCCGAAGCGCTGACTTTTGGGTGAGGATCCCTTGGGGTACAACAGCTTCTGCTGTGGGTGCTGAATCCAGGGGCACCAGAGCCTAGGTGCATGCTCACAAACACTTCCCCTGCCTCTTCATTAGCAGTTCATTGACTCAATGTTGCAGCTGTGTGTGACTGAAGCTGTTGGTGTGGGTGTTTTGGGCTGAAATAGATGTCCCAGAAGCTCTTCTGTACTGACGGCTTTGACCTGGTTGCTGTGGACTGGACTTGCTGGCAGAGGTGGTGCTTCCAAAGTGTGTGAGCTTGATGGTAATGTGATGAATGTGACGGAGATACGGAGGGTGTGCACTGGCTAAGAAGGACAGTCGTACTGAAAAATGCTTACTGGAAATCAATTCTGGAGAAGCCTGTGTGCTACACTGGCTGTAGTCATTGACTGTCCTGGTGTCCCAAGCTGAATGTCCTAGTTTGCTCCTGGCTGGAACACCTTACATGTTTGCTGCATCTCAGGACACAAATAAAAGTGCTGTATGGTGATTAGAATGGGAACTACTGTTACGCTGGGAAGAGCAGAAGCCAGACAATAGTTAAAAAAACACTGAGAACTTCAAACTCGCCTAAATTGCAAATTCATGCCCTATCAGTAGAAGATGAGTTGACTTAATTTGCAGTTTTACTGGTTAATATACCATTAATGCTGTAACACTAGTAAGGCTGTGAGAAATGGCGGAAATTTACTTTTTTGTTAATGTAATTATAGGATTGCCGTATAAAAGTTATTAACTGTAGAAGTGAAAACTAGTAAAAAGGAGTTTAAATTTAATGATAAGCTAAAGAAACCACTAAAAGCTTTTTGCAAGAAGATGCTTTATTATTGTAGGTTTGCTTCTTCAGCTAACCTCCAGTTTTGATTTACCAAATAAATATATAAAGCAAATATTGCAAACACAAGGGGCAGCAGTTATAATCACCAGCTTAGGAAGCCCCACATTTGATTAGAGCACAGATAATAATAAAAATAAAAATCTTTCTGGAATTTTACTTGGTCATTGGGAACTGCTCAGTCCTGTGAACTAAAGGGGAGTTTCAACACTTGGATTTAAGATCCAGCAATGGAAGATAGAAACTAATTGAAAAGAAATTGTGTGATATGCTGGATAATTGACAATACTTTTCTACCTCAGTTAAAGCAAATTTTTCATTCTGCATGTGACATAAAAAAGAGATGAAGAAGGCAAATAGACAGTTATTTATTCCTAACCCTTCCTTTTCATTTTCTTTTTTCCTAATGCCAGAATCCAGGCAGTGACATTGAAAGGTGGCAAATTCAAACAATGTTTTCACATAACATGCTTTTAGCCCTTGGAGTTCACAAGATGCTGATGGTGCCACAAGATGCTGATGCAACGAGACTGAAAATATTAGATGTTTTATTTTATGCGTAACAAGAACACCCATGCTAATACATATAATTTCAATTAAATAATCAAAATTCTACTGCTCCAGGACATAAGACAATCCCTAACTAATGCTAAGGGGATGGAACTCCCCTGTGGCCACGTTATTTCATAATTATCAGCTCTGAGGTTTCTTGCCCATTTCAGGGAGAGGATATTGCACAAAATTAACTGTTTGGAGCACATGAAAGTAGGAAACCACTTGGTTAATCAGCTTTTTATGTTCCTCAGGAAAACTACCCATTTGCAATGAAGGGGTTTCCTGGGTCCCTCGTTTTGTAAATGTGAAATTTCAGAAATGTTTGCAGATATGATGTTGTCAGAAGGTAGAATATCACTGTATATCTTTCTTTTGTTTGTTTGTTTTCCAGTTTTCGTTTCACGTATCTAGCTTTGGCAGTTTACCACAGGCAAATTTAACACAATCTAATATATTAAAAGAGAACAAAGAAGGCTGTTGTGTAGGGAGCTGGTGTAACCTCTCTGGTATCTGTCTCTGCTGTCCCTTGCGGAGTGGTATGGGAGAGATGTTCATGGGGTGCGGCTGGACTGGGGGCAGCATGTGGTTCTTTGGCAGAGCATATCTTGGAGGGTCCCCACAACCCTCCACTTTTACCTGATGACCCATGATCTGAGCAAAATGAGGAGAAAATGAAAAAGCTATACTTTTTTGGGTAACCTTGGTATTCTGAAATAGTTGCATCTAGAAGAATTAAGTTGGCTTCACTAACTGACTTGTGGGAGGTGGGTGCTAAATTAGAGCTCACAGGGGACTCTCTTTGGTATCACGCTTTCCACAAACCCTTAAAAGAGCCCCAGGTGCAAACTATGATCTCCTTATGCCACCAATATCCTTAGGTGCTCACTTGTCTTAGGATATTCTGGCAGATTACAAATTCAGAGAAGCAAAAGCCACGTCTGGGAATAGATCTAACAAGCCTAAAAGAATTCGTAGAAATGCCATATGGACATCACAGCCTGGGTTTCAGTTTCCATCTATATTTCCAAGGCTCTTGTGGTACCACATGAACCAACAGCATGTTTTGTTTCATGCTAACAGCCACCTTCAGCTTAAATCAAAGAGGAAATGCAGTGATGCAGCAAGCGATTTGATTCGTTTTCATTCTGCCATGCGCTGGGTTTTCTGTCAGTGGTGACCATGTATCAGCCCACCCTAGATCTGCCTGAAACTGCTTTGACCTGGCTGCTGTCAGCCCTGAAACTCTCACTTGGGAACAACTTGGCAATGAAAAAACCTCGTTGCTTACTTAAGGTAATTTGTTGATATTTGAGTATATTAGTAGGGTAAAATATGAACGAAACAGACTGGAGTGAGCAGGTTGTGCACAGCATTTCTGCAGCCAGGATTTGTCTATGGGCACAGTGCTCTCTGTGGAGGTAGCAACTTGTGAGTGCGGGTTTTTGCCGTATTCTCACCCAACTTTGTGCAAGACACCGCAAAGTCACCAAATTACAGGAAATCTCTTGTATCAAAAGAGTTAAAACAGTAACGCATGTCTTTGCCATCTCTGAAAACACTGCCGACACTGAAATGTGCATCTATAAATGAAAAGGTGCTGTTTCACTGGCACACCTCTGATCCTGGTTTTAGAAGGTTTCTAGCCATTTGCTGAGCACAGACATTGAGCTGACAGCTCTTTGATGGCTTCCCCAGTACAGATCCAGAGTGTAGTGGCAAACCTCAATGAGCTCATACCTATACTGAGCTGAAATGATGTGACAAGGACTTAGTTTTGTGTTTTAAATCTTCCCTGGGCTTCTGTTGCAATTAAACAATATGCACACATTGGTAATTGGGTTCCCCTGCTGCTAGGTTCCCGTTACAGGAATGATACCTGCTGGTGAGGATGATCATGGTCTTCAGTACTTATTTCCCAAAGTACTTGCATATGCAAAGTATTTCACTGGTGCTCCTTGCTGTTTCAAATACATTAGAGATGCAGCTCCAAGAACAAGTTCCTGCTTAGCCCCAACACTGGGATACTTCTTTGCTCTCCAATCCCTCCCCCCATGCCTACAGACATTATTTTTCCCCTTTTACAGAAGTTTCAGCCATGTTGGGTGTCTTCCCTGTCAATGCAGTTCTGGGATGATATCCTTCTCCCCTGTGACTGTTGCCAGTCCTTGTAAACTGGGATGGGTGCTGTTTCAGCACATGTATCCTTGAACTTTAAATAGCAAACTCCTTCTTTTCTACTTTTTGAGTCTATAAAAGTTATGAGTTCTCTTCAAGGTCCTGGTGCTGGCATATGCTACCAACATGCTGCTGTATGTGCTTTCCCTCAGTGGTGAATTTGACTATGGTAAATCTTCCAGTGTCCTCAGCTATTTTGATTAAGTAACTGTAATATGAAGCAACATTGAATGATGTCATATGAATAGAAGTAAGAAAACATCAGCTTTTAAAATAATTTTTGGCTTGCCCCTGCTGCATGGCAGTAGTTCTTAACATTTGAAGAAATATTTTTTGTATACTTTTATGTAAACACATTGTGTTAAAAAAGGCAAACTATAAAACATTAAAAACCCTGCAGGGTATTAAAAATACTGGTCTCAATGCATGTGTTCATTCCTTTCACTTTCTTTTTAGATCACTAGTGTTGGTACAAAATGAGCTGAGAGAAGGAGAGAATTCTAATTAGGTTTAAAAAAGAAAAAATATGGCAGTTTATTTTGAGCACATGTCTGCTTTGCAAAGGCATATCCCATTTCAGATGCAGGCAAAATGAATCATTATTACACATTTATCATCATAAAAATGCTTATTTGGACTTTTTTTTTTTAAAGAAAAGGAAAAAAAAATATAAGAAGGGCAAAGCAAAGAGCCATCTCTGAAGGGCAGTTATTGCTTGCCCTTGCTTGGGAAAAAAGGCTTTCTCAATGGGATTACGTCCCCGCTCATAACCTATCAGCCGTCTGATCAGAAATTCATAACGCAGGCCATCCATTTCCAGCTCTGCGAGGGCTGCATGATTGAATTTAAATAGGCAAATGCCAGACTTGAGCTTTGACATTCTCTCTGTCTCTCTCAATCTTTCTCTTCCCCTGCCCTCCCAATCACAGTGCTTTTCTTCCTCCCTTTCTTCCCCTCTTCTGTCCGCACACCACCATTTCACAGGAGGCTTGAGCCAGCGTGATGAGAAGTTATCAGGAAATGGAGGACGGATGTGAGGGGAGAGGGAGAGGAGGCATGCACAACAAGGGAGAAATACTGACGCAACTGGACAGCAGAAAATTAGAAATTGTTGCTCTCATACTTTCACTGGGACTCTAAAATCTGGTTTTAAAGACCACGACCTTTTTTCTCCTCATTTAAAAAGAGGTATTTCAGCATACATTAATAGTCCGTATCCTTACCCAACCCGTAGGATGTCTGTGAGCACAAAGCTCCTAAGCTATTCTCTTTTTTCTGTTTCTTACATAGCTGATAAGGATGAAAATGAACTCATAGCTGCGTGCTCTCAGTCATGGCAGTTTAAGGTGCAGGAGACGACAACGCTGCCTGGTGGCAGGCACTGGCTGGGCAAGGGAACTGTCCCACCCCACCTGAGCCCCTGTGGTGCTGCCAACCCTCCGTGGGGTTCCATAGGGATGGTGCTGGCTACTACGGCTGCAGGATGCTATGGGGTGCCAACCCCACCAAGACAGACTTGAGCGGGCACCAGTGGGAGTACAGCCAGGGATAACATCCAGGCTGAGCTGGGCCTTCTGAGCAAGGCAAAATCCCATGGCCAGGTAGCTGTGCCTGTTGTTGCTTTCTTTTTCTAACAAGCTTTGGCGTGCAACCTGAGCCCGCAGGAGAGAAACATGCTTCCTGCTCCCTCTGCCCAAACCCCGCTCCCTGGCGGAGAGAGCTGATTATTGAGTTAGGGATATTAAAATGATATTTTTATTGCTTTCTTCTCTGCTGGGTCTTTTATCCCCTGTTCAGTGTACAGGTGCAGTTTCAGCCTAAACCTTCACTGTAAATTGTGCTTCAAAACAAATGTTTTAAAAGTCTTACTTTGTCCTTCAGGAAGCAGGTAAACACTCCAGAATGTGCAGTTTTACCTGGTGGCACTTTATGGCCAAGCCAAGCACAGAGAAGTGCAAGAGAGTATGTTGTCAGTGTAACAGTTGTTTTCAACTTGAGGAAGCTGCTCTGAGGGTATTTTGGTGATTTTTCTTTTTTTTTTTATTTTCTTTTCCTTCCACCTGCAATTTAAGTCCACAGGGGTCTTAGCCTGTACATCCTCTCTGTCCCTTGAGTTTTTCTCAATTACGGGCTTTTCTAGTCCAAAACTAGAGTCTTACTAAGGCTTCTGCTCAAAAAAGGCACTGAATTCGTGGCTAAAAATGACACATGGAGAATCAACCCCTCCTTCCCTAACACTTCCCAG
Organism: Pezoporus wallicus; assembly: GCF_028554395.1. Lineage (NCBI taxonomy): Eukaryota > Metazoa > Chordata > Aves > Psittaciformes > Psittacidae > Pezoporus > Pezoporus wallicus. Next base: position 709,631 of record NW_026636279.1, on the reverse strand, counting down.
AGATTAATCATCCTTGTGGTAAGAAACATGTCCTTGGATTCTTATTTGAGTTGTCTTCACTTCAGCTTCACCACCAGATCTTTGTTTGCCCACGTTAAAGAACACATTCCCCTGTTGGAGTTATCGTCCACAATGGTTTTTCAACTATTATTAACTTCAGGATTCTTAAGCTTTCGCCTAGCTCTGCGCCCCGCAACAGTCCTGAAGATGCTGGGTCTATGCTCTTGCACTGAGGGATCAATTCGCTCTCTGCCTGCCTCTTCTTCTCCACTGGCTGCAGCTTCTGGGTTGACCCTCTGCAGCCTCCCAGGTCTTCAACCAGCTGCCAGTGTTTGAGAACGTCTGCTTTGTACAAAACTGGCACTAGTATGCACATTCCCCTCCCAGTTGGTAAAAGAAGCTCCATCCTGTGTTAGCTTTCCTAATTTAGCCTGACTTTCATTACCAACGACTCCTTGCTATACCGTTACTTGCATCTGGTGGCAGAAATCGAGATGAGGTCTCATTTCTGGAAGTGCCAGAGACCTGCTAAGGGTGGCTGTCAGCAGTGCTGGTGTCCTGGGAGGCTGTTGGCTTAGCGGAATGTACCTGCTCTCTATTGTTTAATTTCACCTCAGCTTATCAGTAAACTGCCAAGCGCTTCATGGTGGTTCTTATGTGAGTTTGTCAAAATCCCTCTTTTGAAATAAGAACCATGAAAACTTCTGTGTTTTTTACTTTATATTTTCTGCTTCACCATCTCAATCTCATTGTGGTCGTAGAGGATTGCTAAGTTTTCTGTGTTTCTATTTCACTTTAAAAACCAGATATCCCCAACTCTGGAACCATTTTTTGGCTGTCTTTAGCTTTCCTCACCCATGTTCTCCTGCCCATAGCTTCTTGATTATTTTACTTGTTAACTATTGTCCTCATTTCCATTTGTTGTCTTGGTTTCTATTTCAGTTGCTGAGTTTATATTGCTAACAAGCCAAGATGCGTTTCTGCTGAAGTTGTCGCCTTTCTTCATTGTCCAATTTTCTTTTTGGCCATTTAATATGTTTCTTCTGTAGTTTTGGTTGATTTCCTCCTAAATCCTTTATTATGATCAGATTTCAATGCTTTTTGTAGCTTTAGGAAATACCATGTACGTGTGCTTTGGAACTGTGATCTGCATAAGCAGGTTAAATATAAGGTGAAAGTTCCTGAAGCCCTGGCTTCAGATTTCCAGATGTGAATTTTTTGGTGCTAAAACCGTATGTCCTTTACTTTCAGTGCCTTCAGTAAGAACTAGTTATCTTTTCTGAACGGCCTATCCCAAAATTAGAGTAGAAAAGGAGAATATAAAACTAGCAAAGGAAGCTGTTAATTAGTCAGTCTTTTGGCTGATGGGAATAGCCTTGTGCTGAATCACTGGGTTTGTCTAACAGAGTACAAGAAAGAGAGGTCGTAACAAGCAGGTTTCAGCATGAATGACTCTTATAGCATGTTATTGCCATTAGAAAAGAATAAACACAGCACAGTGAGTTTCTTTCTATAGGTTGTCAAAAGGGAGAAACTAAATGCCAATGAAAAACTTGTATATTACTTTTGATGAAGGTATGGCAAGCCTTTCTGTAAAATACACAGCAAAGTTTGACTCTTGATAATCTTCTCTGCTTTCCACAACAAATTAATCAGAGAATATGTTTGACAAAAGTAATAAAACTTCTGGCTTTTGGTAAAGCAAAAAATATTTGCTTTACCATTTCAGCTTATGTATGCTAATAATTTAACCACACAAGGACTGAATACAGCAGATTTGTCTTTAGGGGCTTTCACAGTAACACCTGTGGTTGATAGCTTGAATCTTGAGTAACAGGTATATAATATTTAAAAGGCAAATATTGTATTTAACAAACCAGTTCAGATTAATTATCTCAAAGATAGATGTAGAATTTCAGTTCTGAATTTAACAATCAAATGAAGAAGCAGAAAAATGCAAAGAGAAAAATTCTAATTCAAATAATTTTTTAAATTTGGAGTCTTACTTGAAAGTCCAGCTATTTTTGGCTCCTGCACAGGCACTCTAGTGATGATACCAAGTAGAGCAGTGGTAACATCTGGGATAACTCCTTCCCAGGGGCCCTGCAGAGAGTAAAGGCAGCAGTGGTGGTGGAGTCAGAATTGCAGACGGGGTTCGTGATTGACTGAGAGCTGAATTCAGCTCACGTTACAAAATTCTTAGTTTCACTGAAAACCAAGTGAGGTCTTTAACTCTTCTGAAAGAAAAATATCTCTTAAGCTTATGGTTATAATTAGGGAGAGCTGGTTGAGTCTTTCTTCCTCCAGGATCACCACTTCTAAATCGAAGTCATGGATGCGTGTTTAGACATTGCAGTCAACAGTCAAGGGGCGTGAGGCTGGGAACCTGTTTGAGCAATTTGCTGTTCTCAGTTTTACAGCAGCAGGAGCTCACCAAAGTGCAGCTGAGCTGGGCTAATTCTATTTCAATTTAATGAACTTAAAACATTTGCCTTTGATAGGGAATTCTTTTCCAGCATGATCTTTGTCTCCCAGGGCATTATAAAAAATCAAAGATATGGAAAGCAAGCGCAATCTTCATTGATATCAAGTTTAAAGAACTGCATACATGTATTTCATTAATTATTTACATAATAATTTTTAAACAGAGTATATTTTTTATAAGGTCCACTTTCTTTTGTTAGTTGATTTCACAAAGTAGAAGAAGCTGGTTAAGCTTGAGCTCAGTGGTGGATGTGGGTGTTGCAGAATTTCCACGATTACCTCCCATCGCTGGAAAGGGTAGTTGAGTTTTAAATGGTCTGCAAGGTTATTACTTCACGCAATTGCACAGTAAGATTTTTAGGCGTATTGGGATTTTTTAGTGTATCTAGCTTTGCATTATTTTGGAGAAAAGTTTTCTTTGTATACATTTCCATGTCTTTGTATAAAAACTGACTTCACCATATGCCATGCCTTTCTAGCTTAAATATAAACTATGCAGTTGAATGTATGTGCTCTGTGTGTATTTTGTATTTTTCTTTAAAGACATGGTGCCAACACCCTTCTGTATTTACAATTTCAGGAATAATCATCTAGTTTGTAAGAACATCTATTTAGTAGTGCATGAGACTTGTCAACTAGCACCTATACAAGCAAGCTGCTGCTTAAAGGGAATGTTTTTTTGTGCTTTCTTGCTTAAAGATGTAAGCACAAGAGTTTCAGATAATGTTTAATTGACTATCTGTTCTTAAAATGCTCTTCTCAATTCCCTGTGAGAGGTATTATGTTTATTGCCTGTATGATACATATCAAGTCACTGGACAGGGAGGCAGGGAAGCAAGCTGCAGACACAAAGAAGTACGCTGAATTACGTAACAATTTTGGTTTTGTACCCCAAATACTGCACAGTGCAATCCTGGCTCTTTGCTGACTGACGTGAGCACAAACATGGGAGCAGTTTGTGGCTGGTGGCATTACCTTCCCATTGGTGTTTCAGTTGGAATTGATGCGTGTTTTGGTTGGCTTTTATTGTGGTTCTATTTGGTTTGGGACATAACAGCACCACCCTTACTAGCAAAAGCTGTTTCTTATACCAGGTTTTTTAAGGCACCTCCTAAAGAGCAGTTCACTCCTGCATGGCTCATGCTCCTGGGCGGCAGAGTGCAAGAGGGTGGGGACCAGCTGTACATTGGCTCAGAACACAGCCAGGACACAAAAGTAGCCATCCACATATTTTTACAGTTTTTATTTCTCTGTATTTTAAAACAGCATCAGAAGTTGCCAAAATAAAATGGGTGCATGTGTTTTTTAAAAGCATATAAGTGATTTAGGAACACAAGTGCCATAGAGCTTCAGGGGGACTTGAGCTGTTCAAGACTTGTTTGCACAGGAAAGTTACACCTTCTATGCCAGTGTAGTTCTACTGATGGATCACTCCATCTGGAATAACTGGCTTTTTTGGGCTTGTTTAATTTCTGTTACAAAATACTGTTACTGTAACTGTATTTTGGAGAAGTTAAACCACTGTCTCCTTAGCTGTAGTCTATAGAATTACATTAAACGGTAAAATTTATGAATGAGTCAGTTCTGTGTGGTTAAGCAAGGTGACTCAAAGAAATTCCACTACTGAGTAGCTGTCTCTTGGCCCTAACTTTAAGAACCACTAAACTAAATAAAATAAAGACATCCTTATTCCAAATTAAGGTCATTGAGGGAGTTATAACTGTGTATGTTTTCAGTTCATGCCCTTTTTTATTAAGGTAGCCCCCAACTTGCTAAGAAAATCCAATCAGAATTGCTCTGTACCATTTACAGTGCAGAACTCTACCTAAATCCTTTATGAAAACAGAGGAATAACACTAATATCTTGATGATGTATAATATTTTAGATCTTAAAGTGATTCTGAAAGATGGGCACGCTTACTCCATCTCTTAATTGTTAAATTGCTATATTGACTATATGATTCTTAAGTTTTAAGCAACAGCAACAAAAAAACCTGATGCCATTATTCTCCACACAAGTGACCATTTATGAGGTTTGAGGGTTGTTTTTTTTTCATGTTCAAAAACCAGATTTTTGTGTTTATGGCAGCTCAGTTATAGGATGATCCTTATCAAAACTTTGAATACATTCATTTTCCCTAACAGCAAAGTCTTTTAGACTGTGAAATAATCTTCCTTGCAAAGGCCCATAAAAGAGCAAGTCTCACCACTGAGATAAATTAAATGTCTTTTTCTGTATCACTCTCGGTTTTAACCAGAGGCAATCTGGCTATTTAACGATCCCCAGGCTTCCTTGTGTGTCCTTTGGCTGAAACGTGGGGTCTTCTCCAGGACCTTCTCTGTTCTACACTGAATTGCCAGTTTCTGATGTAAGAGTCTCTTGTAAGCAAGATGATACTCCCTAACCAGGTTGCACAGATGCTTAAATACCCCTAGGATTCCCAGTTTTCACCTTCCAGAGTTACATGCCGTGGTTTTCCTCTGGGGCAGTTACATTTGGACTTCTCTGTAGCTCCCACTTCAAATTCAGTTCTCTGTGGGATTGAAATCCCAGTTGTGATCTTTACTTTCCTCCTACTCATTTCCTCCAAAACTGGATTACCTCTGGTTGCAAGTGAAGAAGAGGTAGCATTTCCATGATTACCAGACTGTAGCTGCTGCTGGTGTGTATTTTTCTCCACAGATGATTTTGGCAGGGTTCAGGTGATTGAAAATTAAGACCTTGCATTTCTGTGGCTGCAATGCAGTCTTGGGCATGCAGCCACATTCTTCTTATTAGTGCTCTAAAAGCATTGGGAGACCACAGGCAAGATCTGTATTTCACTATGCAGACACCTGAACTTGTTTAACCTACAATTTTTGTTTACTAAAGTGTGTGCCAAAACTCACTGGTTTGAGAGGAGCTAAAATTTCCCTCCCTATTGTGCAGAGTTTCAGTTTAAATAGCTGCAAGAGATGAGTCATGAGAGAGGTGAATTACCATTCTCATTCAACAGAAGTATTAAGCAACTGTCCACAGCTCAGGAGGCAGTTGGTGATCTGCCCAGAGGCTGGACCAAGCCCAGCATCTTCACTGTGGGGACGTCAGTCTTTGTAACAGTTCTACGCCAAGAATGGAAAACTAACAAAACTCCAAACTCCCTTCATAACTTTTAATAGGACACATGCAGAGGCTTCATATATTTAGGTATTAGGTTGTGGACACAAAAAGCTTTGTGAGCTGTTTTTTAATAACCGAGGCTGCTTAGAAAACTTAGCAGGTAAGTCCTGCTCTGTGCAAAATAATCTAATATTCTGATTCCCAAAAGAATGCCTTAAAACACACCTGTATATTTGTTATGGATACATTTGTTGCAGGGTTGGGGATTTTTGTAGGGGTTTTATTGTGCTGTTGGCTTTTTTGTTGTGTTTTTTTCTGTTTTTTTTTTTTTCTTTTTTTGGTGTTTTGTGGGGGTTTTGTTTTTTTTTTATGCTTGTTTTTGTGTTTTTTTTTGGTGGTGCTTTTGGTCTTGTTTGTTTGCTTGTTTGTTTTGGGGACCTTTTTTTGGTTGCTATTGTGTTTGAAGGAGGAAGACGGTACCAGAGAGTTACAGTAGAAACACTACAGGGGTGCAGAGTAGCTACAGGTGTGTGTGCCCCTGTGATATGCAGGTACAGCAGTTCATGTTTGGCATGATTGCTTCATTGCGATCCACAGACGGGCACATCCATGGAGTTATATATTTAGAAATGAGAATGTGCTTATTTTGAGTATGCTCATAAACCTAGCAGAATTCAATTTCCCGTGACAACCAGCCCCTTCCCCACCTTCTGTCTGTCCAGCACGGAAGATATTTGGAAAATGCACCCTCATAGCCAACAGTGCGGGAGTGTGTTAGATATCAGAAAGGTAAGAGAAACAGATTTTAGCTTAATAAAATGTGATTAATAAAAAGCCAAAATGGCAAGAGAATCCTTGAAACAGTTTAAAGAAGAGGTACAGACTGACACACAAGGCAGGATAAACACCGCTGTACTTGTGGGAGATAGGGAATTGACACAATCCAGTTACATAAAAAATAATTTAAGTGGTTGTTTTTATAATTGTGTTTTTGATGTTAGTTCAAGAGTGTTACTGAGAGCTGCAGTGGATTAGAAATCCTCCAATCAAACTGCTTTTCTCTGGGTGCCTAACTTTGCCTGGGTTTATAAGGAGAAATAATACTTTTTATGGGATCTGCTGGTAGAGCTTAAAAAACTCAGCACACTCTTGAGATCAGAATTTGGCAATCAGTTTTGAAAACTGTATTTTTAAATCCAGTAGAAGGTTGTCACGGTTCTAATACTCTCGTTACTTAAGCTTTACCACCTGAAGGCTGAGCACAAGAGCTGCTTAACACAATTCTCTGAGTCTCCACACCTTTGATTTTACTCTAAGACATTCAAATATTCCAACCAAATATGAATCATCATGTTTGTTGCTGCTGTTATTACTTAAAGGAGGGATATGATTAAAAACATGTATATGCAAAAAAGGTCAAATACATTGTAGACAAGTCCAGCTAGGGTTTTGACCTTACAGTTTGGGCACAGAGTAGTTATGAGTATCTTGAGCTCAGATGCCATAGGCCTAGTTTGGCTGCTTTTGATGATTCACAAAATTGGAATGCCAGAAAGAGTATAACTGGGAAGGGTCACCGAGACTTCTGGTTTGCCTCTTTGTCCAGGTATCAGTTTTAATTCCTTGTTTATATCTGGCACTATCAAAAATGTGGATTTCATTTCCCTAACTGGCAGTCATCCTTCTTCTCTGAAACAATGCTTTTTACTTTTCATTTGTTACCACAAATGTATGGTGACACTTTGTATTTAAACTGAGTTTTATGGTGATACTCAACATTCACTCTTGCTACCTTTGTGATCATGGTAGAGTAGTTTAAAACAGAAGTTAAAAACATGTTCAGGCATTGCTTGGACTGCAGTTCCACAATGAAGATCCTATGTGCATGTGAAGCACTAGCAGTGATTTGTTGTTTTTTATACCTGCTGTGAGAAGCGGCACCTGATGAAACCCTTTCAGAGGTTTGGGTCACACCAGCAAATCCAGGTGATCTCTGCCTACCAGTCCCCCCTGCATTTCAACGCATGGCATGCACAGCAAGCACTACCACAGTTCCTGTGGTGCCTGCAGCATCTCAGAGCTGGTGGGCAGACACCTGATCCTGGAGACCTGCTGCTGTGGAGGTGCCATGGGCTGTGCAGGCCTTTCTCTGTTGCATGTCCTGTGAAAGCCACCAAGAGCATGAGGGGAGGCAGATGCTGCATGTCTCCCCCAGACCCGTCTCCATCGCACGTCCAGAAACTCTTTGCTCCCTCCAGGTTCTGGGCTGCTTCAGTTCTCATTTCAAATTACACCTGCTGTCAGAACTGGTGTATATACGCTCTTTTGGTATATGATGGCAGTTACATGTATTTCATCACATTACTATGCATTGATTCCTGCTGTCATCCCAGGTCTTCCCAGCCACTGACCACATTAACCTTTTAGAAGAATGGGATGTCTCCGAACATGTGGGAAAACCCAGTTGCCTTGGACAAGCTAAAGTGTTGCTGTGCCTCTAGTGTTCTCTTGAGAATTCTCTTAAATCCCTCCAGTCGTGGATTTCATGGAATCCAAGGCACTAAACCACCAAGAAACCACCCAACCCCCTCACTCAGTGCTGTTAGCAGCAGCCCTTTGCTCTCCCGGTCTGCCATGACTGCTAAATTGTATTCTGTGTTTACCTTGAGGATTTTATTTGTCATTGATCACCATTCACAGTGCTGTCTCCAATGTGCAGTCAGCTGCTTTGCTGCAGAAAATTAATAATACTTGAGTCCTAATTATTGTAGGTGCTCCCCTGGCAGCAGTGGCTGCAGGGCTCTGCCCCGTGACTTGTGTGTGTGGTGTGGACTCTCCAGCTGTAACAAAGGCCAGTTTAGCATGCCTGCACATAAAAATCCTCTGAAAGAGCAGCTCATTTTCTATCAAATTTGGTCTGTCATGTGCAAATGTATATGTTGGGGTTGCTGCACTATGCTCCTCCCGGCCCTCAGCTGGAGAGTCGCACCAGTTACACTCACTTTGCCGTGGAAGTCAGTGTGGGAGGAGGGTGGGTTGTTGGAGGAGTGAGAAGAGTTTATTTGGACACAGATGGAGACAAACACCATGTTTTTCCACCTACATCTCTCTCTGAGTTTTGCCTTTCCTCCCAAATGCTTGAAAAGCTAACAAGGATGTGGAGCTGCAAAACAGCTCCATATTTTGACACCTCTTCACATTGCTCTTGTGAGGATGGACCAGTGTTGCAGCGAGTCCTTTTGTTTTTTTCTACTACCTTTTAATCCCTATTATCCACCATACTGTTGCGGCTTTTCAAGCTCTGCTCAACATCTGATCTGAATGAGAAGCAGTGCTACTGGAAAATGTTTGGGAAGGGCTTGTCCTGCAAGGCCTGCTGCTGGCCACAGCCTGATCTTCTTGGAGAGATTTCACACATTTCCTGTTTCCTGACCATTTGCTGGGGAAGGGGGGAAATAATTTTCATTTCTCTAAACCAGATTTTATTTTTTAAAACAGTTCAAATAATAAACAGCCACCTATTAACCCAGCATGCTTTAATGCTCCAAATCTTAATATAAAGACTACAGAGAGCACAAACATAACATTAAAAAAGCGTGCACAGTTATTCCTCCTGCCCAGCGCCTCTCCCCCATAGAGCACGCAAGCTGTCTCTTTAATAATGCAAAGGAGCAGTAAATTTCAAGCTGAGGATGGGCAATAACAAGGAGAGTTATTTCCACAATGCCCCAGTGTCAGCCTCTGGCTTAGGAGCACACCTTATTAGTTCTAACAGGCTGGTTAGCATCGGGTCACCTCTGTGGCTCCGCTCCCTGGCAGGGTCACCCATCTCCAGGCTATATTTGGGGCGAGGGGGAAGGGAGGCGAGATGTGGAGATTCTCTTATCGCCCAGCGTTTTTAGCACTGTTTATTTTTATTTACACCCCCGCTTTCTTTTCTGCCTCGCCTTCCTCCTGCCCTCTGTCCCACCCAGTCTATCTTTGCAACCTGCATAAATCCCGTGTGGAGTGCAAGCCCCTCCCCTGCAAGAGCAAATTAAAGCAGAAACTGTGTTACTGTGGGGGTTCATCTGTATTTCTTTTCAGCAGAGAAATAATTCAAATTAATCAGGCTGTGTTTGTGTATGGACAAATAACAACGTGCATTAGAAATTTTTAATGAAAGCAAGCCCAACATGGTTGCACTCCCAATTAAGCATGACTGTAGCATGACTGTCTGAATTGAATGCGCCTGTGTGTGCACGACGGGCAATGCTAAAACCCTCCCTCTATTTTTAGGGGCCACAGAAATGGTGTTTAGGATCATTCCTTTAAAGCAAGCCAACCAAAATAGCTTTTAAAATGAATGTTCACTTTTTTCTGGAAGGAAAGGTAGGAAAAGCTGTGCGTTACGGAAATGTTCATGTGCAGTTTTGATACGGCCCCATCGCCACCTGCCCCCTCCCCCAGCCGCCAGCTCCCATCCAAAAATGAATGCAAAGAAATACTATTAGGCTGTCTGGTTATGTATTTTTTATGAGGCCATACAAGACACTGCCTGACCTCGTCCAGCTTATGTTATAACCACATTGAAGATGCTTTTCATTTAGGTTCTGCTTTTCAGCCTGGATGACCTCTATTAAATAAAAAAAAAAAAAAAAAAAAAAAAATGGCCTAATATGTGACCCCTGGGACTAGTCTCTTCAAGGATTACATTTAATTCATATGATAATACTGAAATATAATGTTTCTGCGTCTAATGTTTTGGACATTTTTTTCTTCTTTATTTCAGGGGCCTTTTGAGTCTTGTCAAAGATTTATTTATTTATTTATTTATTTATTTAAAATCTGTTTTGGGGGAAGGACAAGTAACTAACTGATGTTCAGTGGTCAGATTCTTAAAAATCACCTTTCTTCCTTTGGGAAGCCGTCGTGAATACAAAAGGCTGCATTTTCCATTTGAAGGAGAAGAGGAGAAACAAAGGCAGAGAAATTATTTTTTATAAGAAAGCGTGTCTGCCAAGAGCTCGTCAAAATAAAGACACACTCTTTGTTTTGGCGTTTGCTTAACCAGTTGATAAGGAGTGACCTGCTTTCCCCACGCAACCTGTCTGGGGGGGCGCTGGCAGATCCCCCCTTTACTTCCTTCCTCGCCTCCAGCTCCCATTGTCTGCCTCTCCACCACCGCAGCCCTGCTGCTACCAAAGACACGTATTTACTGCACAAACCCACCCGCAACGCCGCCTCGGTGCCAGAGCCGCATGGTTGGGCTACTCGCCCCAGTGATGCAGCCTCCCAGCAGTTCTGAGAGACATACACGTATTTCAGGGGTTTATAACTTCTCCATTAAAATGTACTCTGGGATGAAACATGACTCGTGGCGGTTCAGCTTAGGAGCGAATTTGCTTTTACCAACTGCAAATATAAATCTGACCCTTCCTTAAATATTCTGCATGCAAAAAAATGTTTAATAAAGTGTGTATATATATATATATATTCTTTTTTCCTCCAACCCTCTCACCAAAATCACGTCCGGAGGTGTACAGTGGAACTCGGCGATCAGTTCGCAATCTGATCCGAGACCTTGTGCTGGGGAGCAATGAAGCCCTTAATCATTCACAGTAATGACACGTTTGTCAGGAAGCGCCACATGTACCCAACACGCGTTTTAACGTTGTGGCTGTTAAGAAGCGGGTGTGATGATCACAGCGATGGTGCTTTGGTGCGAGGGGTCTTCCTCTTCCTCCTGCAGCTCACCCAGGCTGTTCGCTCCCAAAACCTGTGTCTGTTTAGAACAATGGGCCTGTGATCCTGGACACGCACTCCCAAAACATGGGTGCAATGTTTGCAAGGGGATACACCATCCCGATTATCATTCTCTACTGTGAGTGGAACTATGAAATAGTAAAACTACTCTGTGCAAAATGAGACCTCGGGTATCACTCGGGTTTTGTGGTCCAAGTCATTAGTGTGCTGATGGGGACCTGGCTGCTCCAGTGCCGACAGAGCTCTGGTGCTCCACAACCCACATCCTTCTCAGCCACCACGAATTCCGAGGAGCCCTGAGGTTTGGGGTCTGCACATTAACCTGGAATGCCGCTGCGTTTATTTGCGTCATAGTCTGAACCTTGACAGGTTTTGGTGACATTTTGGTGAAAATGTAATTAGTGCAACGCACGGCACCACGCACGGTCCATACCTATGCGCACCAGCGTTTTGTGTGAGATATTAAAATAAAGCCATACATCCTTTTGGCTCCCTTTTGTAAGGCATTAAGCTGTGACCCTCCCCTCCCTCCTCCCTCCCCCTGTAGCCCCAGACTTCGCCATGCCCTGGCTGCCGGCTTAACATGGAGTTGTCTTTTTTTTTTTTTTTTTTTTTGTTTTTTTTTTTTTTTCATAAACCCAGTCACAACACGGCAAGGAGAGGAGGAGGAGGAGGAGGAGGAAGGCAGAGCAGGGCAGGACTGAACCCCCCGAAGGATGGGTCGTCTCCAAAAGCCCCCGGCGGAGCCGCGGGGGGACCCGGCCGCTGAGGTAAAGCCCGCGCGCCCCTCGCCCCTCAGCGGGCCGCGCGCCCCCGGGGCTGGGCGGGGCGGGGCGGGGGGGGGAGGAGACACCTCGGCTCGCGCCGGCGGCTGATGTGAATATGCAAATGCGCGGCGGGGCACGTGCCGCCGCCCCCCTCCCCCCTCCCCTCCCCTCCCCGCAGCGCGCGCGGGTCGCGGGGGGGGGGGGTGGGGGGGGTGCGCGCGTGCCCGGGCGGCTCAGAGCGGGAAGCGGCGGAGGCGCGAGGCCCCCCCCCCCGGGGCGCTGCCGTCCTGAGGGGAGCGGGGCCCGGGTGCGGGCCGTGGCCGGGGCTGGAGCCCGGCGGCGCTGCCGGGAGAACTTCCGATAGCGGACCGGAGGGGCGCGCGGTGGGACACGGGTCCAGCGGCCGGGACGCGGGGTCGGGATGCGCGGATCGTGTAACGCGGCCCCCGGTGTCTCGGCGAGGCGGGCGGGAAGACGGGAGGGGCGCGGTTATTACCGAAGGAGAACCTTTATCCTGGAAGGGTGGTTTAGGAGTTTACCGTCGGTGGGATGTCATCGTATCCGTTGCCTTTTGCTCCATCCACGTTTGAGTAAAACGGCCGTAAGGGATAAAAGCACCCGGTGTTCGCTGCACGCAGCGGAGCTCGGGCGGGCTGAACGGGATGTTAAAACTCCGCGCCCCGCATACCGGCCGCACGCACAGCGAGTGAACGGCAAGAGCGGCTTTCCACATGCCTTACACAAAACTTCCTGAAGCGTCCCCCCCATCCCCGTGTTTGCCTACCCGGTAATTCGGGTGTACCCGGTAAAACCGGGGACTTCATACAAAGTTAGTGGGGGGAAGATAGTTGCCAGAGAAGTTGACACCTGCCAGCACCCCGGTGGGGACTGACCTCTGACAGCCTGCCCAACAGCACCGGCTGGGGGAAAAATAAATGAGACCAACTTGGTTAGTTTCCCCAGGTGTTCCCACGGATTTCAAAAGGATATTGTAATGGGATAGCTGTATTAGGTTAATAAATAAATAGAAAATACCCAATTTTTGTGAGAGTTGGAGCTGGAGGAAGCTGGTGAAAGTGACTCATGGTAAACTGAATAGAAATCCTGCGTTGATGTTGCCTGATTGATCACACTGTAGTGCAAAGAGAGACAAGTGGAAGGAGAGGAGGGCAAAGGCAGGAGCACCTATAGGAGTGTGGTGTAACCCCGCTACAGTGACATGTAGGGTGAACCCACCTGCCTGTGTGCCCTGGTTCCTGAAATGATGTCCTGTGTTGCCACCTAAGCGCCATGCTCACTTTCAGTTCTCGGAAATCCCAACTTGTAAATGCTGTTTTTTCATCCCATTACCCGTGTTTCTGTGCTCTCCCACGGGCCAGTTCCGGGGTGCATGCTGTCCACCTGCATTGCAGTCATGGCTGCAGAGGGAGCAGCTCCAGCGGGCCCCAGGCAAAAGGCCACTCAGAGCCACTGTGAATGTTCCCATGAAGGGAAAGCACTAGCAGTGCCATGCCTTTTGGGACAAAGGGACAAGACTGCAGCGCCTCGGCCACCATTTCAGAGGTGCTCCGGGTGCACCAGGCCGCAGCCCTTGCCCATGAGCACCTGCACCGGGCGTTCCGTGCACTTGAAGCCCGGCGCGAGTGTGTGCATGGGCTCCCTGCGCCTCCCCACTCCTCTGTGCCAATAAAGAAGAAAGGCAGGGATGAGGATTGTTGCTATTGATCTGCCCAAGGGGATCATTAGGCATCAGTATCAATCTACAAATCAGTGGGCCTGTGTTACTTGCTTGGGCAGTCATTGCCAATTTGTTCCTATTAGATGGCCAAGCCTGGAGGTGTTTGATGAGCAGATTGAGTCTTTATCTCGGCGCTGGAGAGCAGGCGGGCTCGCAGGGAGATGCTGGAGCTTTGCAGAATTTCTGGTGTTTGTTTGTTTTCTTTTGCTGAAATCCGGCTGCCTCTTTATTGCTCTGTAAAGAATTTCGTATGGGCTGAATATGTTTCTGCTTTATAGATGTTTTTTCATATCATCATATTAAACATATTGAGAGTTAAGGAGAAACTATTTTAAAATAATCCCCTCGCTTTTATTTGGTATGTTTACCAGCAGCAGTCCCTATAAAAATACATATTCATGCCAGATTCTTTTGTTATCCTTTCCAGGTCAGACTGAACATTAGGAACACAATTTTTCTTTTGCTATCCCAGTGCCCATTCTGAGGGATTTATTTAGTTGCTGTTGGTGAGGTGACCATTTGTGTAATATTGCTGTCTGCAATTTAATTAAACAAGCCCAAAATCAAAGCTTGCAGACAGTATTTTATTTGGAAGTGTTTGCTCTGGAATGGCGGTCCCGGTGTCGTAGGTTGCCGCTGGCCAGCAGTCCCGCCTGAGGGTGGCTGTAGTCCTGCATGGGAACAGCTTGCCTTGTCTGCCTGTCTGCTCAGTTTCTGTTTCAATACTATGCAAAATGAACAAACAATAGAATTATAGTGTAATAGGAAAATATAAATTAATGGCAAAAGAGGGATTAAAGCAGTTCATACACATGATCTGATCTGACATCAGTGCCTTGTTGCTTAACGCAAACCTTGATTTCAAATGTTTTGTCTCACTCCTAACATGAGCATCGTGCAGTTTAAACATCTGTCCAGCTGTTACAGACCCTACTGATGCTGGGTTATTGGATTTCTAATTTTCAGGTTTTGTCAGGGGGTTTAACGGACTACATGAGTGTTTATAATTTCTAATGGACTAATCTGTAATTTGTGTTTATTATCTGTGACTGTCAAATCACTTTTGCAGTACTTGGTCTGTAAAAATGGAAAAGAAAGAAAGGTGGGTTTCTAAATAACCCCAAATATTTGTCATATCTTTTATATACAAATACGTGTGCAGTAAACAGAACTATACATTCTTATTCTGTTTGAAGATCAAGACTGATTTTAATCCTGCGTATCTGCAACAATCACAATGTATTACCTAAACCCAAGTTTCTTTGAGGACTTTTTGGATACATGTCATTATTTCAGTGGAGATAAAATAATGTATGTTTTAGGGTACTGCAAGGCTGATTATTGCTGCCTGATTAGTATTTGATCAAATTCTGTCTTTTTTTTTTTTTTTCGTCCCTGAGACAATTCAGCTCCTCCACATCCAGAGGCGAATTCTCCTCATTCTGTCTGACAAGTGTTTTGTTGTGGAGCAGTCGATCATCTCCATGTAAACATGCATCTGCCAGTGCGTGGGGTTGGAAGCAGAACACTTAATTTATCATAAACTTCATAAAACTCATTAGCTTTCATCTTTACTTTACATGTATAGAAATGGATTTGGAGTGTACTCAGGCTTTTTTTCTGAGGAGTTTGCTACACAAATATTTATGGCCCTTTTCCTTTGTAGTACAGATTCCAGTGGAAATAACTATCATGTGGTTAACAGCAGATTGTGACTTAGGGAAGAGGCTGCCAAAAGCTATTGTTTATTTAGTTGTGGGGCATTTTGTATTGAAATTTATTTTGCTACTATTTGTAAAAATACATGGCTCTCTTAGGAGGAAAAGTCAGGATTTTTTCCTATAGTCTGGGAAAAAAAAAAAAGAGGAAAAAAGCCTCCAAGAAAATTAAATATAAGCATGTTTGTATGTATGAACAGAACTGTAAAATCATGGTATATTCTGACTATTTTCTGTGAAGGAAGCTTGTTGTTGCCCATTCAGAAAACACACACATGGAGATTTTAGTGTGGTTTTCGTTTTAAAGATAATGATTTGTCTCCGAGTTCCAGTTGTTTATGTTTCTGTCTATATCTCTTTCCTCTCACCTGTTTTATTTAGTAAGGTTTCATCTGTGAAATTTCTCCATGAAACAATTGATAACATTCTCAGCACGCGGCGGTGAGGGAAAAAAAGCCCTTAGATTAATGGTCAGTGTCTCATACACACAAATTTGTGTTACGATACTACAGAGAAGCTGCGAATTACTGACAAGATCTAGAATAATTCCTAATGCTGTCGAAGGCTTCATTTTCTCCTCCGCATGATGGATGAGGCATAAGAAGTGCTTTCTGAGATCGTTAATGTGCATCATTCTGTTAAGTGTTATTAAAGTCCGTCTGTCTTAGGCAGCAGAAACAATAGCTTATCCCTTATTTTGTGTCTCTCCTTGCTAAACTGTAACTGTCTTTTACTAATGTGGCCTTTTGCTGGTGCTTCTCTTTCAATGGCTAGTCTATACCACAGCATTTAGGTGGGGTTGAGTATTGTATTTTCCCTTTTAGTCAAAGTACTGGCTTGTGGCGTGTGAAGGAACACCTAATTTCAAGATTATACTATCTGTAACCTGGAGATGATAACAAAGCCGTGGAGGACCGATACCAAACACTGTATTTAAGCTTAGGAAATAGGATTGAACTTTCCTGTGGAGGCTGAGCCTGTGGGAAAGAGCTAGTCCGGCCGTGCAGCCCTGCCTGCTCCAGCTGAGTCGAGCTGGCTGCCTGCACCCTGTACCCTGCAGAGGAGCACCCTGTGCCTTCTCCTCTGGTCCCAGCACTGGAAGCCCCTCCACTGTCCACTGGATTAATTATTTAAAAATCTGGGGCTTGCTGTCTGAGCACAGAGCAAAGGCAGTTTCCTGCTGGGAGGGAGGTTAACACAGGGACAGCATAGCAGGTGACCCAAACTTGTTCTGTTTGGGCAGAAAAAGCTGCCCTGTGCCGTGCTCCTTTGGGCATCATCCCATGCACCAGTACACTGCCGCCCAGGGGGTAGGCCAGGTACAGAATGCAGATGGATCATATTAAATCAAAAGTACTTTTAACCAAACAGAAGAATTCACTTTAAAGGTTTTTAACCTTTCTTAAGAGCCAATTTTTCCTTAAGCCCTGTGATAATAAAATACACTATAATTTATAGAGCGCTTTCCATGGGTATGCATTCCTCTTCCTTTTTTTTTTTTTTTTTTTATACAGTCAGATAAAACATATCCAACAACTGGGATGATAATCAAGGAAAAACAAAAAGCAACTGATCATAAAGCCATTTAGAAATGTAACATTCCTTTTAAAAGAGGTTCAGCCATACTTGGAAAGCCTCACTTACATACTTTTAATAGAATTACAGAAGTGTGATGCACAGCTGGTAAAAGCTCAGTCATCCACAGCACAGCTAGTTTTTGAGTATTTAATTTTATATTTGAATAATTCTCCAGATCAGGCTATAATCATGAATGTCATAGAAAAAGATTTTTTTTTTCATAAATTACATTATTTCACAGATGTGCAAATACTTCTGTGAAAAAAATTACATTTATCAGTTTTTAATACCCCCCTGTCTCACCCTTCAGTCAAAAGAAAAAATAGCTTTTTTCCCATCTTTGTCTTCAGAAAGGTGCTAGATTGTAAACATCTGAAGGAAATGAAAGGGGGTTGGCCAGTCCACCCCAAATTCTTTCCAGATTTTCATTCCTTTCACCAGCAGCCTTCTGTTCTTAGAGAAGAGGGAGGAACAGCAGAAGAAAGAGAAGATGTCTCTGTTTCTTATTAAAATTTAAAGTGAAAAGCAGTGCTGTATTTTGCTGATTTTCAATCTGCTAATTCAGGAGGCGTTCGGCAGGGTGAAGCAGCGCCGTGGGAAGCGGGTTCGGCAGCTTGCGTTCTGTGGTTTCGTGTGATAAACCTTTGCAGGCAATTGAGATCCGACGGGAGGGGAAGGCAGCAAGGCTCAGCCGCCCCATCCTGAATTGGCTTTGCTGTCAGAAGAAAAGCTCACACTAATTGGACTCTTTAAATTAGGAATTTATGACACCATTTTCTTTTTTTTTTTTCTAATAAACAAGTGACTCTTCTACTGAGAATAAAGTTTGTGATGGGGCCGGCCAGTGCTTTGGTCACGTCTCCTCACTGTGACAACCTACGTGTGGCATGGGAGTGGGTGCTGGTGCCTGGTGCTGGCACTGCCATTTCCGTTAGATTCCTGAGCACTTTTCTTGTTATCTGGTCCAAAAACATTTAACTGAGGCATTGGTAATTCTGCAGATCCTATTATTACCTGCAGAATATCTGATTACATTGTATGTTGTTGTGAATGGAAAAGTTTGCTCTAACGCTTAATTCAGGGATGACAATTAAGATAAATGCCTATTTCCAAGCTCTCTCATCCCATATACTATTAAGTTACACTTTTAAGGAAAAGGAAGGCTAAAAATAACTTTATAAAAAGTAAGCCAAGGTGTTACCCCCTGACTGTTTAGTATTAAATCATAGTTGCCTGGTTATTTTTCAGGAAATTTAAGTACCAGATGCACTTGGAGAAGGCAATCTAAACAGCAGAGTTTATTTTCAATATGCAAGTGATATAAAAATATGCAAACCCTGATCACAGTGCTATGGAAACTACTCCACAAAAATGTGGAACGAAAGCTGTTACTGTAAGTGTGGTTCATGTACCATAACAGCTGTGACAGCCTGGTGTGGCTCCACACTTGTCCAATTATATGAAAATATTCAAAAGGAAACTTGATTTAAATAAGATTTGTAATAATGTTTCACATTTACAAAGTAAACTGGTGACAAACACTGTCCTCCTGCATGGTGCACCCTGATGCGGTGTCAGCATTGGTTTCGGTGACGGGACACGTTTCTCCCCCCTCTCACCAGATCCAAAAGCGTTTTTCAGGGCTTATGTTACAGTTATTTGCAGATTATTTTAGGTCTGTGTTCTTTTATATCCACTTAGCAACTTGCAAGGAATCTTTCAGGAGCAGACCATAGTTGACATGCATCCTTTTTGGGGAGCAGGAGGAATGGTTGTGGTGGATTTAAAAGCGATTATGTATTGATGACAGATGGTTTTCAGTTTATGCCAGAAAGCCCATATAGACATTAGGGCAGAGACAATCATTCTGGGAATTTGGACATGTATCTTTCGACTCTTTTTGTTAATCAAATGTGAGAAATAGAGTAAATTTATTTTTATACGTGACCTGTGGAACAAATATGACCAACAGATATTAAACATAACAGGTCTTAAAAGGAACAATTACAGTTTCCCTTTAACTTTTCTGATTTGTTACAAGTTGTATTGATTTTCAAGGTTTTAAGAATACTAACGATTAAAAGCAGCCTACCGCATAAATTTATTTACTGTAGTTTATAAGTATTGTGCAATGACCTGGCTTCATAAAGTCAGTGGCTTAATGTAATTTAGACTCTGAGAGTGTAAGTTCCTTGATTCATTTATCATTTTCTGCTGAAATTTGTTTAGTCTAAATAGAAGTCCTACTCCACTTTTCCTACAAGCCATATATGTTTTGTATGTTGGAATTGAGAAGACCTTTGCGTCTTTTCTTTTTCTTGACCAAAAATAGTCATTATAGACTTCTTCATAAACCCCCAGACTTTATAAACAAAGGCTGTTGACGGACTCTAATGGGAGTTCCATGCATGGAATGAAAACAGCCTATGGCCCTTATTACTAATTTTTCAGAATTGTAGTGTTAATATAGAATAAGTGTGGAATTAGTCTTAGGTTTTGATTGTATCCCAGGCAACTCTTTTATGAATGTAATTATAGTTTTAATAGCTTCAGGGGGAATTAAGTTCTGAATTGTTCTATAAAGAATGTTTATAAATATAGATATAGATTAAATATATATAGCTGAAAGCTGAAGGCTATACAATAATTTATTTAAAAAATTCTTCTCTAGTCAGTATGAGTGATTTCAAATGGGATCCGAGAATCTCCAAGCTGAAGCTCTCATCTTCTAAGGAATTTCAGTTACCTGGAATAAAATGTTGCCTTAGAAATTATTGACGTAATAGTCCCCTTGGGAATCCCACAGCAGTCAAAGCAAAATCCAACAATAAATCCAGGGGCCACCTGGATAACTACCATTAAAGGCTTTTTTTTCAGTGGAAAAAACTCTTTAAAAGCTTAATTCTTCCTAAATGTAAAGTTCAGTGATTGTGTTTCTATATAACTTTCATAGTTAGGTGTTTCACTTTACTTTGTTTAAACAACTTCTCAAAGCAACTTTGACAGTGCAAATTATACCATGTTTTTTCTTGATGCCCTCAGTAACTTACACCTATATAAGGAACCCTTAGGAGCTAGGCTGATGCAGGTTTTTAAGCATAGCTAACTTGGCAGCACTAATAATTCAGAAAAGTTTGCAATGACTATTGGAACCAAACGCACGAGAACAGATAAAAAACTGTGCTTTGCATTTCTGAAGTTGTTATAAATCAAACGTTGCTCAAGTGCTAATCCCACCCAGTGACCTTGGCACAGAGACCCCCTCCCTATAGGCATCCTTTCCTATGAAGGGTGTCTGCATGTTGGTTTCTGCTCAAAACCAGGGCAGGTTGGTTGCCGTGACTGTGGCCAAGCCCTGCTCATCTGGAAACCCCAGTGAACTGAATTTTGAGCAGAAATGGGAAGTAGAATGTGCCTAGCTGCTGGACTCTGGCACTGGTGAGGCTGGTAAAAGGTTCGACCACTTATAACTGTTATTTTGCTTGCTTGTGACTGTAAGTCAGCATTAATTTCATTGAATTTAGCTGTATTGATATGGGCTGGATCCCAAAGTGTGGCATTTCTGAAGACACTGTTTAACAGCACCCGTAGGTAACAGAGGAGGACTCAGCTGAATGCTGATGGAAAGTCCTTGCTGGCTGCTGGCTCAGATCTGGTGAGGATGGGCACTGAGTGCCATCAGGCTTCTGGGCTCCTATGAACTGGACTTCTGTGTTTGGAATGCTGTTTCAGAATTACAAATCAGAGGTTTAGGAAAAAACAATGGAAAGCCCTGCTTTACCCATGAGGCCGCTGACCTGATCATTAGGGATTATTTACATATGCTTTTTTCCATTTCTTTTTTTTTATTAAAAAAAAAAAAAAAGACCTTCTGTGACCATCCCAGTCTATAATACATACAAGTAAACAGGCAAAATAGCTAAGTCTTGAAAGGGTGCTGTGGAAGTACTGGAGAATATCCAGGTCCGTGTGACAAACTAAACAGTTTCCAGAGTGTTCCCCTGCTCCACAGCTCATCTGTTACGGGCACGAGATGTGAAAATAGTTTCTTGTTTCTTGAAGGTATGTATCAGCAGACCCCACAAACAGTGTTACTTTAAAAATGCAGCTGATTCATATAGGTTTATTGTGAATGAGTGGGTATGTGTGGTCCAGCTCAGTTAATTACAGAAAAACCCCATGTTTTAAGGTGGGTGAGTGGTGAAATGAAGGTACAGGAACTACACACTGGGTCTGACATGTCAGAAAGGCAAGGATGTCAGCTGAGGTTTGTATTTTTATTTGCTTCAAGCATATATGAAAACAATTTGAAAGCATTATTTTATGTGTGCAGTTAGTTTATGTGATTATATGTTTCTAACCACGTTTTTATTCTTTCCTTATTATCTCCCACTTTTCCTCTGACCTTTCGTTCCCTCTCGGGTTAAGTCACTGTGTCAGCTCTTTGGGGCAGGATGGCTTTCTGTTTGCTTGACAGCACCCAAGCGTCACCAGCGGTTTGTGTTATAACCCATACATGCAGCTGTACATCTGTATATATATGTGTTCATAAAAATAACAGATTGAGAGGACTCTGGTTTTGCCAGAATTCTGAGTTGCATTTTGGACTGTATTAGAAAGGCACCACCTGGCTTTTCAGTGAAAAACATTAAGGAAGAAACAGTTATCCCTGGTATCAGTGGAAATTTATCACAATTACCAGAATTTTTTTTTTTTTCAAAGGAAAAGGAGAGGACAAGAACAAAGTGTGTTAATCTTGTCTTTTGTTATTAGTGAACATTAGCTATCTACTACGATTTCCATCTCCATGTCCAGTAAAATGGGTTCCGTGGACCACGTTAAAAAAAAGCCTACACTTTTGATTTTTTATTGAAATATATATATGTAAAAATAGATTCTGTTTCAGTTGTAATGGTTGGAAGACAAACCTCTGTGCTAGTATTCAGGATTTCACTGAATTTACCATATTCTAAGTTATAGATAATACAGATTTTTAAGCGGCTTTACAGGGGTGCAATATTTAATTTTTTTCTGTAAGCTTCCATTTTAAACAGTATCTAATTTTCATGTACAATGGAATTATCATTTATAATTATAAACAGTCTAAGCCAGTTATTTACACTGGTTTTTATCTTGAAAAGAGGTTTGTTGCATCTTTTGGGTTTGGTTTATTTACCTGAATATTCCCTTATCACCCAGAGTCTTTTTTTGCAATGCTATTTATTGTAAAATTTCTTAGTATAATTGTTTCGACAAGAGTTTATTCCTGCAAGTATATAAAGAACTTGTTTTGATGTTTTCCCTGAAGCAGTTTAATGCAGTAATACATGCAATCACATGTAGGAGCCATCACTAATATTGGGGGAGATGTTTTGTCTACAAAAACACGGACGAAAATGTATCCCGATAGCAATCAATATTTGCATTGAAATGCAGGACTCGTTAAAGTCCTGGCTCTGATGCACATACATAGGTACAGAGATGCATTCTCAGTATTGCCTGACCTGAAAGCATTTGTCTTTAGCCATCACAGGCCTGCGGGCTTATCCAGGACAGTGAAGGTTCCCAAATTTTCTGTTCCTGTGTTTGGGGTGGGAACAGGCAGGCATTGTCTTCATTGCCTATAATGAGCAGTAGAAGTGTGGCATTGTGGATCTAGGCTGGAAGTATTTCAGAAGTGATTTCTACTTAAAGGCCACCACTTTAAGATTTTGTGTAGTTTGAGGAGAAGACAAGTTTGCTGCACAAGAAATGCAATAATCGAGTACGGGATGTGCTGGTTATGATGGGGGCCACATTCAGACTCTGGGATAACGCACAGAATACCATGTAGGATAATGACAGCAGAAGCAGTTTCTGTTCCATCCCTGGCTTGCTGCCTTCCACCGGCCCCTGCCATACAAAGCAAAGCCTCTTGCAGCTGCTTGACCCGCTTTCACCTGCCGGACTGTGATGGTAACAAGGGACCATCTGCCCTGCAGACATGGAGGGAGCAGCCCAGGGAGCCCACCTCCAGCCCAACCTAGCCCATCCCCAGCTCAGTCTAGCCCACCTCTGGGGCCATGCTCCCACTGTGGGGAGGTCTTTACGTGCCCCCTCATGACTGCACCCCTCTCCTCCCACACTGCTTGTAGTGGCTCTGCCCTACCCCTGCCTCGCTGGGTGTCTGGTGGAGGAGGTGGGGAAGCAGCGGGTGGGACCGGTGAGGTTTGCCAAGGCAGTGGTGTTCTGGGGCACAGGAACTGGCATGACTGACTCTTAGCCAGCAGGGTGGCACTTGGCTCCTCGTCCTGTGGACCTGTGGTCCTGCGTATCTTATGGCTGGGCAAGGGGATGGGCAGAGCCTAGAGAGTGCGGACTGGATTCTGGAGAAGCTGCTTTCTCATCTCTGAACTAACAATAGGTGGTTTTCCCACTCCCCATGTATTCTCTGTCTTGTCTGCCATGGCCATACGTGCTCGGGAGGTGAAGCGCCTCCTGCTTCAGTGCAGGGCTCAGCGTGGTGAGGCCTCAGCGGGCTGGCTCTGCAGGACACCATCAGTGACACTGGGATGATGGCCCCACAGGGGTTCAGCAGCAGGAGAGCAGCCTGTTTTCACTTGTTTTCCATGGGCTGTAGGTCGCTGCCTGTAGATGCTCCCCCAGCAGCGCTGAGGGCACCCGGGGGGGGCTCCTGTGGGTGCCGGCCCTCTGCTCTGGCTGCAGGCCCCTGCGAGGCCTCACCCGGGCCCAGCCTGCCGGCGGGGCGTCCCCGGGCACTCAGGGAGGGCTGTGCCTGGCCGCCGCGTACGGTGAGCACCCAAACGAGCCGATGTTTCAGAAACCCCGTCGTTATTTTCTTTCCGTTCGGCGTTTTTCCCTCTTCAATTTCGCGGCCTCCTGGGCCCGAGAGCGGCGCCGGCTGCCCTCCCCCGGCAGGTGGCAGTGTCGCCTGCGCGGCGCACTCCGCCGCGGCCTCCTCCTCCTCCTCCTCCTCATTAAACACCAACCGGTTGTTATAAATAAGGATCCTGTTCTGCCTTCTAACTCGCAATTCTGGAAGGACCCGATCGCTTTTAATGTTTCCCTTTCAATCTCTCTAAATAAACGTCCACAGAAACACTCTGAACCCCCAAACCGAGGGGGTGCGTTTTGCTGGGTTGGAGCGCGGCTCTGTCCACCCCTTCTGATAACCCCACCTCGGCTCAGAATTCAAATTACTATGGCGATTTTTGCATTCAGGAGTTGTTTTTCATAATAACGTCCCTAAGACCTCATGTGCATTTATATTAAGATAGTCTTCCTCAAGGGTTGTTTAGTGAACAAACTAAATTTCTACCAGAAAGATAGAGGTGGCTGTCAGATAATTTTAATATACCATTAATTTTAAATGTGTGTAATTGTACAATTTTTTTTCTTGAAGACAGGAGATCAAAAAGGTGTATATTTTTTGTGTGTGGTGCACTGGGTTTCTGTTGGGGGGCGGTGGATATTCCAGCATTTATATTTCTGCCTCAAATATTTGTGTTTGTTTTTCATGGGCTTTGTTAATACCTAAGGGAACCATTAATGTAGCCGAAATAACATGAGATCTGATGTTCTCATGGTATTTTAGTATTTCAATTCCTCGATGGAAATACCATGAGAACACCAGATCTCGCGTTATTTTGGCCCCATAAATAGCTCCCTTGGGAATTTTTAAAAAGCCCATAAAATACATAAACACAAATATGGAGATATTCAGGCTTCTGCAGAACCTGCATGCGCAGCCTTCTTTCTGTTGAAGACATCAGTCAGCAGCTTTCCTTACCTTCCAGCTGATTTATCTTTGTCTCCGAATGAAACTACTCTTACTCTCGCAAAACTGATGGTAGAAAGCTGGACCTGTGTAACTAATTGTGGTTGTGGAAAGGAAAATTCTGTGTTACTCATACAGGCAGCATATTTTTCCTAATATGCTTTTTTTCTAATGCGACCGTTCCTTTTTTTTTATTATTTTTTTTTTAAATAAACATATTAACAATATTTTTATTTTTGTTTAACTACAATTTTCATTGCATACTTGGTTGTATCTACTTAATTACCTAACCAAGCAAATGGTTTCTTTGGCTCTTAAAACCAGATAACATCCCAGTATCGGGATTAAGTTTTCATCTATATCAACTGACTTAAAAATACTGAACTTGATTCCTTTTGAATTAACTGAGTCTTATTTTATTTTTTTTTTTTCAATATCACCTATCACCATAGTAACCACTAGCTGTCAGTTCAGTTTCTGACATTTTTCTCATTTGGTAAGATTTCAGAATTGCCATCCTCCCTGCCAACATGTCATGAACAAGAAAAAAAAAAAAATGCATGAAAAATCTAATGGGTGTCTGGTCTGATTGTCCTCACTCATGTCAGGAAAGACAAAAACTGATGAATTGTGAAATGTATTCAGAGGGATTCAAGAAAAGCAAGTGTCTTGGACCCCCTCCTCACCCACACCTCCTCGTTTTCATCTTGTTATGCTTGATGCACCACCATACATGCTTGCCCTGACACTTGGGTTTGTAGAAATTTAAGATTAACAGTTTTTACATTCACCTCGATGATCCCTGTTTTTTAAAGTCATCATTAAAAATAAAGTTAGCAGAGCTTGTATTTAGCACCATTTCCCACTCATTGATGAGATTTTAGCACCTTCAAATTTGCAACAAAACACTTCTGATGCCTGAAGTCAACTAAATTCTGTACATTTCTACATTTTTATTCTCTACTCCTGTATTTTATAAATTTATTAGAAAGAAACCATTAAGCAGGCCAGTAAGTACTAAAGAGAAAAGCAAATTCTGGGTAACTCACTGGGCTGGTGTTATATTCATGTTGGAAAAGGACAGTAAACAGCAAAATTGTGCTTGCTTTTATTTCTCCGATTGGTTTGGCTGGGGGGAAAAAAAAAAAAAGGAAATTTAAGAAAACATGGGATTGCATTCAGGAAGTGATAGTGTGTGTCCTGAATGGAAAAATATCTGAAAGAAACCCAATTGCCAGTGCTGCAAAAGGACAGCAAAAAGGGGAAGTACTCGTTTACTTCTGGTAAAGGAAACAAAACTACAGCAAGAACGTGTGGCTTTAGAACATGGTGGGTTATTTTGCAGGGATTTTCTGTACAATGCACACACGTAAGTGTAATCGGCATGTCGTGCTTCCATAGGTGTAAAACAAATATACCCATCTGTCTCTGTACGTGCACAAAGAGAGAGCACCCTAAATGTGTTTTCAGAGGTTTTGTTTTGGGCTATATCCATCTATTTCCATTCCCCCCCCCCTCCCCCCCCCCGACTGTCTCTGAATTCAGGCTCAGCAGCAGGAACTCATTTCAGAAACATAAAACTGATTTGATAAGCAGCTGCAGCGCTCGGGTCCCTTTTGCTAATGGGTGGACAACCCCAGCACTGCCAGGGCTTGCACCGGACCGTTGAGGGTTCAAATTTCACATACTGGGGCTACGGCGTTCCGAAACCCATGCAAACCCAAATGAACATAATTGAAACAATACTAGGACATTATAACCTTTTGGGAACATTTGGGGCAATTTTTATTTGTAAGTATATCTGCTCAGTGCTCCTGCATCTGTGTGTGATAGGAATAGAGAGGCAGAGGATGTAGCTCTTTCCAAGAAAAATACATATTCATATTGTAAGATCCAGGACTGCGTATTTGTAAATGTTTTTCTCTCTGAAATTGTGGATTAAGCTTTAAAATCTGTCTAGAAAACTGTGTCAAACCAGCATGTTGCAGGGGGGCAGGCTGCACCTCCTGCGCTGCGGAGGGAGACGTGGGGCTGGGTGCGCCTTGCTGTGAAAGCACACGCGTGGTCATGGGGGTGCAGGGTTCATCAAAATAAAACTGATTCTTAGCCTAATTGGTTTCTTTTTAAATTACACATTTCAGACATGGGAAACGTTTAAATATTTTCTCAATTTTAGAATGTGAAAACATAATTTTTAGAAAGAACTTGTAAATGATCAAATTTTACTGCTTATTTCAGACATGTATTTTGCCAGCTGTATTTTTTAAATAGTTATATAAATGTAGCTCTTGAAATAAATATGCTGGGAAAGTGTAACTCTTTTAATGACAAATAATATTGTTGTATGTAATATTTGAAAATAAATGGTGTAAACAAAATGCACCTTAATGTCTTTATGGTTTATAAGATTTATAACAATAATCAGGAAACCGCTGTAACATTGTTTGCACCTTGTGTGCCCTAAAGCCATTGGATCACTCAGTTAATTGTATAAATTCCATGCACTATGGAAAATCATGATGTATCATTTATATTCAGCTATGTCAGGTATATAAATATTAAAATATATTGGCCAAAAATGGCTGATTACCCCTCAAACATTTCATGATAAATCTTATCTTTTTATGGTGGTGGTAGTGTTGAGGGTGGGGATGGGGGTGTGCGTGGACTAAATATTTCATGTTATTTGGAAATATTCTTCAAACAACCTAGATATATTATTAATGTTTCACAACTGCTTCAAAAATCCTGAAGCTCGGTTCAGGTTTATAGGATAAAGCAGTTCAGTACCTGAAGAAAAAGCGATTTTTATACGCAAAACACGCCAGTGATAGGGATTATGCCGTTTATTCAGCCTGTAATATGTGCGGTTCATAGAGACTTCATGCTGACACCCCCGTATAAAATAAAGGTGATGTTCCCTAATGCATGCCATCGGTAGGCAGCACCTTGGTGCTCTAATACTGGCAATATTAACGTGTATTTCAGCAGGGTTTTATCAGCGCCTATAGTCTTATTCAGTAAATGTGCTGCTATCCCCAGTGCAGTGTATTTTTATATAGGTAGATGCAGTGTTTATGACACAGTCTTTTGACTAAAAATATTTTTAACATATTAGATGTGTGCATATTTCTATATGTTTACGACACACAGCACCCAACCTAGAGACGTGGCTGCGGAAGGAATTTGGACAGCAACGTGAAGAAAATATTGTTATACATATTTATTGATACTAATGCATGTGTTTTAATGAATAAATAAATACAGAGTTGGACTGTGTTGCAAATGTGTTTGGCAACTAGCCGTATCCAGTGAGGAGGGAGGAAATGTCAGAACAGGGTCTTGTAAATACATGTGGCTGGAAAGAATAAAATAAAAATGATGACTAGCACTGACAAGCAGACTTGGGGTGTATGATATACTTTGTTCATTTGATTCTTAGAACTCAGTCGGGGTTAAATTGGAATCCAGACATCAAAGAATTCTTCTATCAGACCCAAATTTTGCCCGTATAATTTTTTTCTTACAGTTGTCATAATTGTAGCTAATTTCACAGTGCAAAATTTTTTTGCTGTTTGAAGTATTTTCCTAAATATACATATCATATGGCAGTGGGATATATTCTTTTTTATATAATGTGTTTCCCTGATATTCACAGATAGGCTGCTGTAAGCCCACAGTACCCTCTGTGGATGTGAGAAACCTTTAGGTTTGATGGTGTCTGTCTATACGCACCCTCGTACATGCCATATAGAAGCATAATCCTTAAATTCTAAGGGAGGGGAAGGCTAAAGGCTTTAAATAGCAACGCCCTTATTTTTTCTTTTTTTTCTCCTGCCCCCGACTGTTGTGTCTGAAAATGCTTGAAGCATGTGGTGCTGCATATTTGGTGGGTTTGCAGATTTCTGCACGATTTTTATCTGAAGGTCAGGGCTGTGGAAATACATCAGGTTGCGATTTGGGATGTTTGCCATTTGCCATTTAGCCTTGCTCCTTCTTATCAGATTGCTGTGGAACACAGGCCTAATAAAACAGGGAGCTGTTATGAAAAGAAGAAATAAATTTTGTTCTAGTTTTATGGAGTCTCTTTACTATTACACAGCAGGTGATTTTAAATGTATTTATTTACGTTCACCTTTTTGCTTTGGAATTGTTGAACCAGGTACAAGAAATTAATAGTGGCTATTTATAATTTCACCTGCTATTTGCATACATTCATTTTTTTTTAAATGAAAAAATTGCTTCCTTTTCCAGATTGGGGAAAAAATAAAAAAAAGAGAAAACTTGCAGAAAGACCATGCCAGGAAGGATGAATGGGTAGTGAAGTTTTCCTCTGCATCCTACATCAGTTTGAAAACAAAATGTCTTAGTTGTGATTTCTTCTGCCTGTGCTTATTGATGGGATTTTAGGCACCTGGTGGCTATTCACCACTGAGCATGTCTCTCTCTATCCTGCCAGGATGGGTAATTTGGCTGCAGCACAGAAGAATTAAGGGAGATGTGGTTAATGTGTCGCTGCCTGGGACTGTGTGGGCAGAGCTGGTGGCCGAGCAGTCACTGGCTTTTATTTCTATACTCTGTCAAGAGTGAAATGACTAATGCTGGTGACCCAGTTCTAAGTGCAGGATCAGGCCTGTATGTGTGCTACATGAGAGGGGAGATTTCTGCCTGTGGATCTGGGGTTGAACATCCCTCTGGGCCCTGCCTGGAGCAGCTAGAGGAGAGGAGCCTGGGACAATGTGTTTATCCCCCAGCCCTGTGCTTACAGGGGCTTCTCTGTGGCCGTGACCAGCCTGGCTTGATGTCAGTGGATTTACTTGGGAATGGTGCTTAAACCCAGAACTTTCAAAAATACCCTCTGCCTGGGGTCAAGCTGGGTGGGGGTGCTGGTCCTGGCAGGGCCCTTTGGCGCAGCAATACCCTTTGTTGATGTGGCCGGAGGTGCCGGACGCCAGCAGCATTGTGCTCCTGGCAGGATGCTGCCTGTTTGGGGAGACCATTTTCCTGGTGCCCATACAGGGCAGTTCAGGTAGTTTTGGAAGAGTTCGTCGCTCCCAGGCAGTTATTAACGGTTCCATTTGCACAAAGCCGTCCCAGCTGTGGTCTCAACACAAACCACTTTGGTTATGATTGCCTCATGGTGAAAGCCCGTCCGACACAAGGAGTTTATTTTTCCCCTGGATTGGCAGGGGGGTGGCTGGGAGCAGGCAGGGGTTTGAAAGGCCACTGCAAGCCTTGTGAAAACAACATTTCGTTATTTCAATATTTTTTAGAGGAAAGCGTTTTACTCCTGTGTTGATACCTTTTTGTATTTTATAATTTTGTTGCTAATTTACTTAACCATTAGCAAATTAAGGTGGATTACTGCTTGAATGCGTTAAAAGCACCAAGGAGTTGCGGTCCTTGTGGCTATTTCGGGCAGTGTCATAAGCACACTCTCTTTTTTTTTTTTTTATTGTCCTCCCAGGGAGCAGAATTTGAACTTAATATTCCATGAAATAAGCCATTGTAATCACGTTGGGTTAATAGAAGTAGTAAAATTGCCTCTCCTCTCACAAGACATTAGAGCAAGGCTGCATTATTAAAGTTTTCTTGCGGACAGGCGGTTTAAAATATATCCTCAGTGGCTGACGCAAGTCTTTTCAGTGGGGATGACAGCTTTTCAGATCTTAATAGGCTGTTCATTTCTGGCCTACGAGTTTTCAGCATTTCTTCTTTTCAAGCCAGGCTGTGACATGATGGCTAAAAACTGACATAAAGAAGTGCCATGTACTGTGAAAACCTTTATTCACTAAGTGGCTCCGTATAAATTGGTGTCAATAAGCAAACAATTAGAACTTTAAAAAATTGTTGGTTTAAATCCCTTTTCTCCTTAATCATTTGACCTAAAAATTGCTCCTTTATTTTTCCCTTCTTTGAAAGTGGTGCATATAAACTAGCGACAAAGTGTTTCGCAAGTTAAAGTGGATCAGATCTTTGTTATAAGTCAGGAAACGATATTTAGACAAGGTGAGGTTTTTTTCCCTTTGAAATGAAACTTATGCTAAACGAAATTCCAGGTAAATTATAATGGAGAATGAAGGGGCTGTTTTTTCTGCCCTTTCCCCTCACCACCCCCCCCCCTACTCCCCCCCAGTTGACTTATCCATGGTTTTGGAGACGCAGCCTCCCGGCAGCAATAATAGCCTGCTGATTCTGTGAGCTTGGCTAATTTCAAGAATTTGGTTATTGTTGTTCATGCTTTCTGGAAATTGTTTGCTTGAATTATTTGCAGGAAAGAATTTTTTCTGTGTCATTAGATGAAGAAACGGAGTAATGCTTAATGCTTTTCCTGCTATTGCTTTGCACAGGAAAAAAAAATATAATTTCAGTGGAGCTTTTTGTCTCTCTGTTTTAATTTCTGATTTCTCCTTTTCTTTTTATAACTCGACTCCTTTCCTCTTTATGCATCTTGCCTTCATCCAAACGCAGTGGTGAGCAGACCGCTCTGATGGCCACTGAGTAAGAATGAGTTGATGTAGCTTGGTACAAAAAAATAGCAGAGTTAAAATACTAAGGCTGTGCAATATATTTAGTATAATGAGCCTGGCATGACATGTTATTTTACCTAAGTGTTTTTTTCATGATCCCCTTTGAAAATAATCTTCTCAAATGCCAAAAACCACTACCCAGATACAGTTACGAAAAAATGCTAAATGCACCTCCTCAAAGGATACCGCTTCAAATGACAAGAAAAATGGTGCAACGGCAGTTTGAAGGAGGAAGATGTTCAGCGACAGTTTGCAGGATATTTACTTCCTTTGGCTTTGAAATGATGTTTACTTTTTATTAATATGGCTAACTGTTGTTAGTGGTAAAAATAGTACTTCTGTTACTGATTAATATATCGGTGTAATTTTAACAAGTAAGACCGTGTTCAGGATTTCTGTAAGGTACAAGCCATTCCCCTGGTCCTGTCCCTACAGGCGCTTGTCCAAAGCCCCTCTCCAGGTTTCTTGATGCCCCTTTGGGCACTGGGAGCTGCTCTAAGGTCTCCTCAGAGTCTTTTCTTCTCCAGGCTGAACAAGCCCAGCTCTCTCAGCCTGTCTCCAGAGCAGACCTGCTCCAGGCCTTGGACCATATTCATGGCTTCTGGACTTGCTCCGTCATGTCCATTTCCTTCTTATGTTGGTGGCCCCAAAGCTGAAATGGTCTAAGTCTGCTTCAGGTTACCTGTGTGCTTGAAAAAGCTGGATTTGTGTCTTCATACTTTGCTTTCTTATTCAAAGTATGGGGAAACCAACCCTCCTCCTGCCTTGGGCAGTTGTCCTCTGTGGGTGATGCAGTGGGAGCTGCCACCAGGCACTTCCTTGTGCATTCTAGAAACACTGTTTGTGCTGTGGGCAGCGGGGAGAATGTCCCGTGCTCCACAGAAGTGATGCCAAACCTCCCTTTGTTTTCAACAGCCATTGTGTTGCTGGTAATTTTATGTATGATAAAAATATTGGTGACATTCTTTTTTGTAATTAAAGTATATATTGGTGATTCTAGAAGTAATTTCTCAACGACCACATGTGAACATTTGAAGGTGCTTGTGCGTTGCAGTAAGGGAGGAATGAGGAAAGCTGCAGGTCCTGGAAAGGAGTTTTTACAGAGGAAAAAAATGGCTAATTATTGCCTTTAATGTATAAAAATTCTGTGACAAAATTATATCCTAATTTTGTAAACTTTGATGAGGGTGGCAGCAGGCTCTGAAAGCCTGGAAGTGTAAACCAGGTTGTTTTATTTTATAACACTTGCAATGATAACCATGAAAACTATGTTCAAAGGCTGTTTAATTCCAAGCTTTCATTCAGGTCTGCCTGAGAGACAATAGAGGCTGAACATCAAATAGGCTCCAGCTCTCTTCAGAGTCTGTATTTTTTTCTTTTAAACAAAGCTATAAGTGAGATCCACCTATAAAGGCTCTAATGGGCCCATGAGAATGGTTGTGTTAGACGTGAGATCTTGTACGCTTCATCTGATCCTTCAGTGCTAGAAACATGTATTGCAGCCTCAACTCATTTTCTTTACAGATAAAGAATTTTAGAACTACATTTCACATGTTTTCCTCTTCAAAGTTTGCAGTAAAAGGACTAGAACAATATAAATACAATTAAAATAAATCAAAGGTATTATGAAAGCTTTTGCATTTATGTGAGCTAAAGGAGCAAACATTTATTAAAATTTCCAGAAATAAGATAAATTTATTTAGGCATAACATGGTTATGACATATTGCTTACACTGAGAACATGATGCAAAAGATCATATCGATTATTTCTGACAATTTTCTGTAATATGATAATTATACAGCATTTGGCAATTTAAAAAATTATTGCTGTTATTCCTTTTAAAGCACTGGACAAGAAGCCATTGACACAGTCCTCAGAGGCTGGCTCTCCTGACTAGATTTGTGTGTATATCTCTTGTAATATTTTTCAGTAATCAAGGCAATGTCTTTAAATAAAAGTGAAAAGTTATGTGACCTTGACTGTCAGACTCAATTTAGACTCTGCCGCAACACTTCGCTTTTTATTTTTTAAATTAGCTGTTGCCATCTTTTACAATTTGTTTATAGGCAGAAAGAGCCAGACAAAATACAGAGGATCCATGAGAAGTTTATAGTCGTTGCTTTATCCACAAATGTAGTAATTTTTAATAACCTTAACAGCTTTTTTTGGTTGTTTTTCCTTTAATCTCCTCTTAGGTAGTGCTTTGATTTATTGCAGTCAGTTTTCTTTTCAAATAATAAATTATTTTTTGTAAGATTTTGGGGGTTGCGTTCCCCTTCTGTTTCTTTTTTTCTTGTTCTGTTTTTTTTTTTTTTGTAAAATGCACCATTAAAAGATGTGCAAAGTAATATTCCTTCTAAGGCAATCCGTATGAAACCATTTTGTTTCCTAACTATTTTTCTGCATGTTACAAATAGTCAGGAAAAAAATCCCGTGTCATGTTTTTTCCTGGGGGAAAAGATGAGAGGGAATCTGGTGCAGCTTCTCAGGTACCCTGGGCCAGTGGTGATGTGGCATTGCAGAGGTGGTGGGTTGACGTGATCTCACTCTCCAGCGTGCAACTGGGTTGTATTTTTGTTCCATGGACATTTGCACAGGTATTGGCATTGACTTCTTCCTTCCTTTAACTTTGCTGCCAATAGCCATGCAATTTTCCCCTTCCTATGGCTGAAAGTAGGTCATCTGCGTTGCCAGAGACACCGAAAAGCCCATTTTCTAACTGATTTTTATTTTTTCATAAGACAAATTTTTGAAATATACATAAATAGGACTGAAAATAATATTTCAAATGTCAGCAGCCCTGTAGCATTTAAGCTGAGCTGCTCTGTTTTACTGTTTGGAACAGATAAAGTCATTCTACTGAATGAAAACCAAGTAAAAACAACATGAATTGGAGCAAAACTATAAACCATTTTGTAGGACATTGCCTGGGACACAGGACGGCTGCTTGTTGCTTTGAAGATGGAATATAAAATGGAAAGTTTGAAACTTTTATTCATGTAAAATACAAGGACTGTTTTGATCTAAATATAATTTAAAAATTAAAGAAGAGGAAAATCATATGGCAAAACACAAACATCTGACCACATTGAACTTCTCTGGGTAAATTTTGAGCATGAGAATTCACTCAGTGTTGTCAAACCAGATCCTTATTGAAGAGGGGGTGATGGTGTGGGCAACGCCCCATGGAGCTGCTGCGTAACTAATGAGATGGACATACATAATGTTGTCCTTTTCTTTTTACTTTCACAGTTTTGCATGCATTTTCAAATGAATTGTTACATCAAAATATGTACTGTTAAGTATTTTAGGCTTAAAGAGTCAATTGTATTGTTCCATTTGACTGTTCTGCTACCAAAAATTATAATTAGATCATTTCAGTTGGGTGTATTTTTGTACTTCTAATGAGAACAAAACTGTTATAGAATGCTTAGGCAAAATTAGCAAATTAACATGTATTGTAATTCATGTGAAAAAGCTTTAATCCAGCCATTTGGTGTGAGAGACAATGGACTATCGATTATTTTGTGATGCTATAGCAGCACCACACAGTTTGCTAACTTACTCTGCAGCACTGTTTGGAGGCAGAGTTATTTTCTTTTGAAAAAGGAGCTTTTCTATGTCAAAATGTGTGGTCAGGCCTGAAGAGGAGCCTGCTGTTTTCACTGGGCCATCTGAAGCACCACATCTGGAATAAAAAATGACAGTGAAACATGTATTTCTGTTAAAGACTCCTAATGTCTTTGGTGTGGTGTTTGCCTTTTCCATTCTCTTTTTCCCTAACTTTAAGTCATATAATGCTAATACTGCAGGTATGCCTTGGACTTGCATCAGTTTGGCCAGTACAGCATGAAAGAGCACGCAGCGGTTTGTAATGCAAGGGGACAGACACCGTTGGGCTCCCTTGTCCTCTTCTGAGCATATTCTATCCCTGCATTATTGTATCAAACATCAGTTTTAATACAATACCACAGGAAACTAAGGGCCCTATTCAGAGATTACATGCACCCCATGGAAGGGTGCTTTTCATGTACTGGAAGCCTGATTTAAAAAAATAGCCCTACGTGACTCTTCCATATACTGTAACTTGCACAAAACGGGGAGTTCTTGAGGTTTCCTATATTAGTCCCTGCTCCTTTGACATGCCTGGCACAAGCCCGACAGGATCTCATTGTGGCATTTTTATTAAGAAAGAGGATGCTGATTCTTTTTTCTCTGTCAACTGCTGAAATAAGAAGGTTTTAAGAACAAAGGAAAAACTTGTACAAGGAGAGACACAAGAGGATTATCATTCCCTAGAGAAGGTGGATGTCCCACACGCCAAAAGACTTGCTGTCCTAATGAGCTGACGGATTTTTCTGAGGCTGGTAAATATATTTAGGGAGAAGTACATTTAGGAGTCATCGCTACTCATTTATTCTTCAAACTGTAATGCTGCACATTTTGGGTTTCACTATATTGCATTTTAAAACTAATGATGCATTCATTTTCAGAGCAAATCTTATTTCTAAGCCCTAATTTAATAGAATTAAACTCTAAGCTGAATTGGTTTTATGAGATAAAACTCTGAAGTTGATAACTGCATTTAGGAATAGTTCAGGTATTGAGTTTCTAATTTGCTTCCTGAGCATGGAAATCCCTCAGATAGTCAATATTGACGACCTGTAATTGGTAAGAGAGGGTCTTGCTGAGTTTTCTCGCCTGTGCTGGAGAGATACTCTGTGCATGGCAGCGGTGCTGAACCTTGCTCAGTTGAGCACGGCTCCACTAGCCCAGGTCCGGCACAGGCTGGAGCTGGCGTCAGCTCCTGACCCCTTCACTACTAACACATGTCAGGCCACTAATAGTGCCTTTGCTTCCGAGAAAGAAGCCAGTCTCAGCTTTGCTTGGGCTCAGCTTGGATGCGGGGCCCAGGCTTTAAGCTGCACACTCCACTTGTGACCGTTTGGTAGATGGATTCTTAAGGTGACCGTGTCTTATGTGGGTTGAGAAGGAGAAGCTTTAGAACAAGCAGAAGCTGCCTAACACAAAGTGCTGAGCTCATAGCAGGTACAGATCGTTCCTGGGAAGCAAAGGGTTTAAGTGAGGAGCAAGCTTTCTGAACAAACACATGCCGAGTGATGGTGCCGTGTTTCCGGGATATTAAGCCAGTTCTAGCATTATCACTTTCCATCCTGGAACCCCGTGGTTTTGAATGTGCTGCCTGTAAATCATCCTGTGCTAATCCTGCTATTGCTCATGGCCAGTCTCAAGGCAGAGCAGCCAACTCCCATAGCCTGGAACAGCAGTGGTTGTTTTTGGGCTCATGCTGCCATTTTCCCCAAGAAGAATGAAGTCTTTTCACGAGCCGACAGGGCTTGAGATAGATCATCTCAATGTGATCTCGCTTTGATGCCAGCTGGGCGGGAGAACTGGTGCAACTTCTGCTTTACGGCACTTCCAGATTTTGCTCCAGGTTTCACGAGTACTTGATTTAGCTGTTTTACTACAGAATAGTTTAGGTTTTGAGGGCTCAGTTCCACTAAGCTTAAAGAGTAGATCCTTAAAGCACCTGGATTTAGAAAATTTACCACTTTATTTGCAGATAGGTACCACTGCAAATACAGCATAAACTTCTCCCAGGGAAATAGCCTATCACTTAATTTGGAGCTACCTAAAGCTCTGGTGAATGAGGATGTGTGCACGCTGCCATCTCCATTAGTTATAATTTAATAGAGTTTGTTATTCTGAGAGGATGACATTTTTCTCAGACCCTTCTATTTGAGAGACCCACTTTGCAGCATTTTGGGATGGAAAGTGTTATGCTGTGATACTCAGCCGGGAGAAAAATCTCTGTACCAGTGGGAATGCAGCCCCTGAAAAACACTCGAGGAACCCTCAGCATAAGAGATGCTGCATTCATACCCTTGATCTTCATGGTTATTTATATTTCCATGCATGTTACGGACTGTTGGTTACGGTTTCGTGCAGGACTACTTAATCTGGCGTTGCTACTCTTCACCTTTTTTCCTGTATAGGAAGCTGAGATTTTTTTTCTAATCCATGGTAGAAGCTGCTACTGACTGCTGCACAGGAAAGGAGGTGCCCATCCTTTGCAAACTCAGTTTCACTACTTATGGGTGGTGTTTATTTGATTTTGTTTTAATTTATCTTAAACCATTCTCCTTTCCCACCTGAAGAAATCACAGTTAGTATTCTCCCCAAAAATTTGGGAATGTCTCCATATACGTGTGCCTGGGGCAATTTGATTATACTTCATTAGCTTTCTGAGATGTGAATCGTGGGTGGTTCTGCAGAGAAATTGGTTATCAAGCCTGTGAAGTTCCAAAAATAAACAAAAGCAAAGAGTTGCACTATGTAAAAAAAAAAAAAGGCACAGGGAGAAAACAACCCAGTTTTTATTGTAGTTGCTTAATGAAAAAACTTGTTTCTTTGACCTAATATCTAATGATTTAAAGCATTGGGAAGAGATTTGCCAGCTAGTTTGTCTCCCTCATTAGGTTAATGAGATTTTCATTGTAGTTTTGTAAAACCTGCTCCTGTTGCTCCAGGTGTCTTTCCTGCATTTACAACCTGCTGTATAAGATTAAACTAAGGAAAACACAGAACAGTTGCCATTGCTGTGTTTTGTGAGGTCTATAACCTTGCACGGGTGATGGTGTAAGATCAGTTCCTGGGCTCTGGTGACCAGTGGAGGGCTGGTGATGATGATAACACTCTGTGCCTGCTGGACAGCCCGGAGGAGTCCAGGGCTGATTCTTATTCTGTGTCGCTGGGATCAGATGTGTTGGTGGCCCTAGTCAGTGTTAGCAGGCCAGAAGTACTGTAAAATACATGTCCTTGTTGCATATTCAGGGATTTTATATAAAATGTTCTGTGAATTGATTTCTACCTTCAGGCATTTTGTGAAATGACTGATTTTGGTGACTTCATCAGATGCATGAAAACCATACGGCAATGTTTCATGGGTGCTTCTAGATGACTGTTGGACACTCTTGACTAAGACAGCCATATACAGAGATGCGTGTGTACATGCGTACATCCAACTGCAAGCCATCTTTGTTTAATTCCAGATTGTGTGGTGTCCAGAGTGATGGCATGGGACCAGCAGTTCCGTTGGCACCAGAGATGCAGGTGGTGGAGACCTCCTGGGTTCAATAACCACCATGTTCCATCATAGTGGGTAGGTCTGGGAGGGATGGTGCAGGCAAATCTTGCCCATGGCAGTTGGGAAAAGGTGGTGGTGCCTGACCCAGTGCCGGGCTCTGTGTGATGTGGAGGACTAGAACCATACCAAGGATGGGGAGGCTGCCCTTGGTGGGGAAAAAAACCCCATCCTTGGTTGTCCAACCAAAGTTCTGTCTTGCAGCATTTGCATCCAGTTACCTGCTACAGGCTCTGCTTTTACCTTCTTGTGGCTGTGATTCAGTGGAGCATCAGTAATGTAAGGTTTTGCTGTGGTTCCTAGCAGTGATCCAAGTTGTTTCATGAAATGCCTGGGAATTTTAGTAATTTTGTGAAATAACTGGTTTCATAATATGAGTGTAACATGTACACTGGGCTGGCAGTCAGGTGGCAAAATAGCATTGGTTGCTCTTTTCTCCTGCAACCAAGGCAGCTTCTGTTCTGCATTCTTACAGATTAAAGTTTCTTCTCCCTACAAATGTTATAAAGTCTGCTGTTTAGCTATAGACAGTTGCAAATGATAAACAAATCAATATTTGTTAATGTTATGATGTACTTGCATCTATCAGATACGCATGGAATGATTTATAGAGTACAGCATTTCAGGGCTGACCCTTGCAGGTCTCAGAAAGCACTTAAAAAATAAATTTACCCTGGCCTCTCTCACCCCATTTCAAAAAGGGTGACAAAGATGAAGTAATTTATAAGTCACACTTTTATTAATGCTTTTAACTTTCATATACTTGGCTTTCTTGCCCTCTGAGCAGCTAAGTGCAGCTCTTGGTCGAATGGTAACCTTCGGTGCTTTGAGATGGGGGTTTGTACAAATGATCAACTCATAAATAGGTGCTGTGCTCCACATTATCCTGCCATAAATTCATGGGACCTTTCAAGTACATCAAGAAAGAGCAACTTGAACTAGGCGTTTTGCGCTTGAGTTTACAGACTAATGCAGTACTAATGAGCAGCTGGGCAAAGGGTTTCCAGAGCATGTTGAATGCTTTATGTTGTGATACTGTGCTTACTCCTGGCTGAAAGAGCCCCGTGAGGCAGGAGGGAGGTGGATGTGGCAGTCCATCTGAGGGACTTGTGCACACCTTTTTTTGCTAGCTTATGGTAAAGTCATGGGGAGTATAAGGAATATTGACTAGGTCAGGGTGGGTGAACGAATTATCACCCCTCTGATCATAGGTATTGTTGAAAAAAAGATGATATGAAAGAGGACAATATACAGATATACTTCAAAATACTTTTCATGGTGAGTTCTTGCAGCTCAGTGTAGCCCTTATGACAGCACTGCCTGAATGCTTAGTCAGCATTTGTATGACTGCTTACCAGCACCTCCAGAACTTTTTTCCATGCAATAGCTGTATGTTTGCAGAAGCGTTGTGTGGTGATGCTCATTTGAATACAAAAATGCACATACAGAACAGCCTTTGCACCCTTGAGCCGGTAACATTAACGTAAATTAATTGTTCAAATTCAGCTGTTCACAACTGAATCTAAATATATCCAAACACAGGAGTCTACCTGCCTATAAGGTATTGCCCACCCTGTGGAAGCAGTCAGTTCTGCTTACACACATACCTTCTGTCTCCTTGGTGAGCCCGTGATGTGAGGCAGTGGGCACAACCCAAAATACAGGAAATCCCAACTAAACACAGGAAAGACTCTTTCTTCCCTTTGGTGGCAGTCAGACACTGGCAGAGAGGTGGTGGGGTCTCCATCCTTGGAGATTTTCGGCTTGGCATGGTCCTGGACCACCTGCTCTAGGTGACCCTGCTTGAGTGGGGGGGGGGGAATTGGACTAGGTGTTCACCAGACACGGCTTCCAGCCTTGGTTCTGTGATCCCGTAGTCAATCCTTTGCAGCAAATTTTCTGTGGGTTGATATATGCTGAGGAGAAAATCTATCTGTTTCCAACTGGAAGTGGCATTAGGATTTGTACAGACTTGAGGAGGAAGAATGCTTTATTCAGCTGCAGCTAAGTGATGCAGTGAGCAGCCTACTCTCTGTTAGATCTCCTGAGAGCTGAGGGCTGGCCATTGATGTGAGGCATCTGATTATGAACAATGAGGAAAAGGAAAAGTGGTAAAGACAAGCTGTTTTTCAGGAAGTAAAGAAGAATCATGCTTTAAGTTTCTGTGGTGCACTTCTGATGTTTGAGCCCAATGCAGAAATGAGCTCATTTTGGACTTTGCACTTCTGGGATTTGGGATTCCTCTAGTCTTACTGCTGCTGATTCTATGAGGTCTTTCATAGCAAAGGCCTGCTTCTGGGGTGAGAACAATAGCCTAGACCCTGCTCCCATGGAACCTGCTTGCTGGTGATAACAAGCAATAGCAGCTAGAGCACAACTCATTGATGAGATCTGCACTAACCAATACTACACTGGAGTAGCTCATCAGGCAATTTATCAGAGATGCCGTATAGGTAGGAGGGAGTGAGTATATCTGAGGGTCAAGCAGTTGAGACTGCTTAGCATGGATGGTACTGAAACAGCAGAAGGAAGGAGCTGCTTTAACAGAAGCAAGGTATGTTTGGGTTTTCCATCTGTGGTTACCTAGTCAAGCTTCTCTGCAATTGTAGGAATTAAAGGCTAACCTCAGTTCTGTGTGTCTCTCACTAAATGACCTTGAATGTGGGGAGCTTCAGCAGTAAAGGTTTTGCTGGAGTCTTCTGTTCCTAGCCAGGCTGTCTCTGGGACCCATGGTCTGTGGCACTGGAAGTGGTTGCAAGCAGTCAGTGTCCTCAGGAGGCTTTGGTGGGTTCGTGTGGTGGAGCTGAAGGCAGCTGTGACTTGAGACTTCTTGAGCTTCCTACTAGTGAAGGATCCTATCTTTGAAAATGTTGATGTTAAGTTCCCCTAAAACTACTATTTTGTCTCCTCTTGCCCCCATGCAAGTAGGAAGTTTGTGTTTTCTATTCCCGTTTTCACTATTGCTCTCAGAAATGAACCTTGTCTGCTCAGATATCACTTGCACGTGGTGGCTATGAAAACCTGCCTTGAACCGGGTTCTGTCTGGGTGACCATCAGAGTGCTACGGCTTTGGATGTATTATGTAATGAAAATGCACTTTATTTTTACTTGAAAGGAACTTGGGTTTGCGTATGAGAATTTCATTATTAGTACAGTGAAAGCTATGTTGGATTTTTTACTTGATTGCAGAGTAGCTGTTTCCTCAGAAGGCTTGAGTTCTTTAAAAGAAAGTCTCACATGAAAAGCTGCATGAACTTCAACTAATTTTAAAAAAATGTGCTTAGAACCTTGTGTCATAAAATATTTGAAGCCTAGGCAAGGCAGCATGGGTAGAAGCTATTTGAATGCATTGATTTCTTCTTTTCTGAATCGGATCCATCTGTCCAGATGAAGTGGGGAGGAAAAAAGAAAAAGCTTTTATTTCAGTATAAAAATGTAATGCAGTGCATGGGAAAAACAAATTCCCTGTATTCAAACCATATGCTCAGACTGAGCATGGGCGCTGTCTAGTCTGTTATTAATGAATATTGTTAAGTCTGAGATCAGTTCGGAGTCGCCTCTGCCTGCAGTGTCTGGTGGCCAGGACAGACTGCTTCAGGTGACTGAAGGGCTGTGCCAGACAGAAGGTTTTGTTGCTTTGTTGAATGTAAGCAGCTTCTCACAATCACTGTTTCTCATGTGCTACGCTTTAAAACACAGTCAAAGGAGAGAGATGAATTTGCTTGGGGTTTTTTAACTTACTAAGACTTGATGCAATTAGAACACTTGATTTTTCTTTTCTGCATAGTTAATAACAGCAATAGGGGTATAACAGGCTGGTGGTGAACTTCCTAATGGGAAGATAGCAGAGAAAAAGTTAGTGAGCTAGAACCCAGAAGTTTTTTAGTGCTCCTGCTTCTCCTCTTCCACCCCCTGGAGTCACTTGGGTTTTCTCAGCAGAGGTTTAATTTACACCAGTGCATAATTTATGTCTTTGCTGCATGTGCAAGGTCTGTACTCTGCAAACATTGTCATATTTGTTGGAAGAACCCTTGTCTCGGCTGCAGAGGCTCTGTCCCAGTGTGGTTCATGGGAGATTTGCGTTGCTCCAGGGAGTCTTGGGCACCTGCCCTGCCATGGACCTGATGCTAGAGCAGGTCCAAGAAGTGTTGAAGGTGCTGCCAGCTCTGGGGTGTAGCACATCAATCAGGCAGCTTCATGCTACTTATTGCATGAAGGATACTTGAGCATGAGTTATAATCTGCAGGTGACCATCCAAAGGAGCTTTTCCAGCTTTTTCTCCTATTATTCTCATACCAAAAACCCCTCAGCTAGCAGTGAAATGAAGCAATGACCCTTAAATCTAAATTTCCCCCAATTTATCTGTTCCAGTCAATGTGTATCAATGTTCCAATATAAGCCTTTGTATTTTAAAGCCGCCTGTTCTAGGAGATCTCAGGGTAATTCTGCTGTTAATAATTTAAATGATGAAGTAGACTCGGTGAGAACAATAACCGTGAAACAGATGGAACTGTGTGCAGTGTAGGGCATAAATCCGTGAAAACTCAAGGCTCTGTTGTTGAGCAGCTGAGTGGATTAGCAGCTACAGGAGAGAGCCTGCTGTGGTAGAGGCACGCGCTGCCATCGGGCAGGTGGAGGGGCTCCACAGACTCAAACTTTTGATCTCTCCTCTTCATTTGGGAGATAAACCCCAGCAAAACAACCAAAGACAAAGCAGCAACAGAGTAGACTCGGTAATACTAGAAGTGAAGCTGCCCATTTTTCTTCTCTGTATTGTTCTTTCAGTTCTCAGTTTGCCATTTTGAGAAAATTCTCCCTTCTCCAAAGATACTCTTTTGGTATTCACACACAGGTCCCTCCTTACTCAGTTTTGATTTAGGTGTAGTTGGGGAGCTCAGGGATGGGGCAGATCTTTCTCTCTTTCTCACAGCTCATGTGAAGTGATGCACTAAAGTCAATTTGGTACAATCACCAGTTTCTAAATTAAAAAAAGTTTGACTGAAGCCTGGGCAGAGGAAGGAGCTCTAGAACTCAGTTCTCACATGAGATATGTTCTTATATTTATTTCCCTGTGGTCTCCTACAAAACATATCTAATCTTTCAATGTGCCTCAGCTGGCCTCCTAATGACATTGACCTGCTTCATCTATGTTTGATGAAGAGGGAAAATGATCAGTGCATATTTAGCACAACACCAAGATGCCTTTCACTGCCTCTGAGTGTTAGAGGTGAACAACAGACCAGGAGAATTGTGAAGTCCCATTAATCAGCGTAACTGGTACCTGAATGGTATTATGAAAATTGGGTGGGAACACGGGTGCAGTGGAATGGGAATGGGTTATTACTCCTTGGGGAAGGACAGGTGGATAAAGAGACTTGGTCAGAGATGACGTTATGGAGATGTGGTTTCAAGTGGCTGGAAATCCGTGTTTTTATGGGTGTGAAAAGTCTGGTGAAGCAATGCGAGGGAGCGGGATGTAAACTCTGCATGGGCACGTCCCAAACCAGCGTCGTCTCTGCAGAGTCATGTGGGCGTAATACTGCCAACTTTGACGTTTGCCCTGTCCACACTGCCTACCCTGGGGTCACTGTGCATCTCTTGCCAGGACTGTGCTCCCCAGTGAGAAGACTTGTGCTCCTTTAGCACCTAGCTCAGCTGGTGGGTTTTAGTAATAATAAAAAGCCTATTTAAAGAGTGTATTGTCATTGACATAAAAATGACAATATCTTGTATGTTTTCCAAAAATTATTTTTATACTCAATGGTGTTATTTCCATTTACTTTTTGAGACTGTGGCATAGCAGTTTCTTTAGGTGTCCTCTGCATTTGGTATTAAAAAATGATGAATAGGATCTCTTGATTTCTCTGCCTCCTGCTTTTTTGTCCAGTCATGTACTTGTCATCTTTTAAATCCCACTTGCATAAGTTTTCTTTACTAATTTTTGTACACTTTTAGAACTTTCATGTGGATTATTGGGCAAAATACTTTTCCATATAGCAGCCAAACTGAGGCAATTATTTAAAAAAAA
The DNA here is from genome assembly GCF_028554395.1 of Pezoporus wallicus. Classification (NCBI taxonomy): domain Eukaryota; kingdom Metazoa; phylum Chordata; class Aves; order Psittaciformes; family Psittacidae; genus Pezoporus; species Pezoporus wallicus. The sequence continues at coordinate 665,000 of NW_026636279.1, read as the reverse complement.
CCCACAACAACCTGTTATACTGGTTTTCATAAGGATATTCCCAATACATTTAATAACAGCGTTGCTAGAATCAACTGTTTTGTTGACACTTTTAGCAAGACTGTGTGCTGAGCAGATGTTTCTCATGTCTCGCTCAGGATTCCTTAGCTCGTTTCCTGAACAGTAGTGCTGCAGTTGCATCTTGTCAGTCCGAAGCTGATAGAAACTGCCTCTTCCCATCCATGTCACATCTTGCCAATCCTCAGGTTCTCCCTGGGTTTGCTGTCCCATAGCCAGGCTATGGTCTCAAACTCAACTGGATTTTAAAGCCTGGCTGAGTCTCCACAGCCTCCACCTTCAAAAGATTTGCTCCAGGCTGAGCAAAGCCATTCTGTGATTGCCTTGAAAGAGCCAGAGCAGCAGTTCATCTGGGCATCAGCAGGGAAAGCTTGGGCACTGCTTTGTCTCCTTATTCTTTGCAGCTTGAATGCCAAATCAATGTGAGGGAGAAGGCAGGAAAACAGTATTTAAATAGGCAGGAGGGAGGAAGGAGTGGAGCTGGACAGGAGGCTGGAGGAGGAGCTGGTAAGGGCAGAGGAGGCAGAGCTGAAGGGTGTGAAGGTGATATATGTAGGAGCATTGGGGGAAAATAGAGGAATAACAGTTGAGAAATGGTGGGGAGAAAGGAGCAGATGGAGGTGCTCTTCTGGTCAGCTCTGGAGAAGGATGCTCATGACGAAGTGAAACAGCCCTCCCTGGAAGCTAACTGCGGTTTCACGTGCAGGGAAACGTGATGTGCAGAGGTGTGAGGCTGGACCTGGCATCCCGTGTTTCTCCCTTGGGAAGGGGAGCCTCCATGTGTCCACCTTGCTGCTGCTGCTCAGACACGTTTTCTAAAACGTGTCACAAGAATATCTGTGCTGATCCTCACTGCTGTGGCTGAGGGAGCACATGGCTTGTTCACCCACACAACATCAGATGTTAGCCATGGAAATACTGTTTTCCAATGTAGTTGCTTTACTATTGTGTTTTCCCGCTCCCAAAGCAGATGCGGAATAATTCCTTTGGTTTTAACCATGTGTCAAGGGCTCTGCCTCGTCAGAGGTATTTGATTTTTAAGATTAAATTAGCTCACATTAGGGTTGCAAACTCCTGTTCCCTAGATTATGTCCTTTTCTTCTCCCAAAAGAAGAGCTGAGGACAGCAAAATGACTAGATGCTACTTCAGTGCAAAGGTAACCAGTGCTGCTCCTAGTGCTTGGTTTTCTGATGGGGAGTTGTATTCAATTTGCAACTGAAGCACAATGAAAAACTAGAGAAAATAAACATATAAGGAGTCAGGCTGGGTTTTGGTCACTGGTGACTGTCCCCACAATTCACCTTCCTTGTGTTCAGCTCCACTGATACTGGTATTGTGGAAGCACTATAAATGAACTTAGAATGCCACTTTCCTTCCTTTCCAGTGAAGTCCAGGCTGTTCCATGGCACACTGCTGCTCTGACTCTCTTGTGAATGCTGTTTCTCATAATAGCTGTAAATGGTCATGGCTTTGCCACCAGACTCAACCCCAGCAGGTTAATCTCATGGTTTAGGTTAGTACTTCACTAGTGAAATACAGGTGTTACATCAAATATTTTGTGGTTTTAGTTAATACAAAGTGCTGCACAGCTGGATTATTGAGACTTGCATTGCAGATTTGCAGAGTCTTCAGGTCACTTAAATGGGAAGGGACAGGGTCTGTCTTCCCATCCAGTCCTTTTGCTGTGCCACCATGGCTTATACATCTGGACACTGGCTCAGCCTCTGTTGTGTCCTGTGGTTCTGCAAAGAAAAAGGGAAACCAGAAGAAAAACCCTCCCAAAACGTCGTGGTTTCAAAGAGAGGATTAAATCAAATAACCCCGAAGTTCAGAAACCAGAGAACAAATAGAGAACCTCAAAGTAGGTATTTTTGGGGGGAAATGTAGTGCTTTCTGGGCACCCAAGTTATAAATTTTCATGCCTAGAACTGCATTTCTGAGCCTTGCAATTCCCAGGAGTGGGTGCTGTCATTACCTGTCATTAGATGAGGTTGTCAAGACTGGTTTAAATTAAGCTGGGGCAAATAGAGAGTTGAGCTGAACTCCTCTGTGCACCTCCTCGCTCCCCTCTTCCCGCATCGCAGCAGCCTGGCGGAACGCCGGCTCTACAGAAATTCGCAGTGTTAATAATGAGCTCCTGATTGTAACGGAATGAGGGATGAGGTGGGATTTGCAAATTGCTTAAAATTATTGCACTTAATTATAGCTAGACCTGTTAAGCAACTAAGAAAGGCTGACTGTCCTGTGCCTGTCCTGTGCTGCTGACTGTTAGCTGGGCTTGTCAAGGGTCCCCATCGCCCTTTCCCACCGAGTGCTGCTAGTGAACCCCCCCAAGCTGTGTTCCCTGTCGCAGTGAAGTTTTACAGGACTCTGCAGCCACATCCCAGGGGTGGCACTGCCTTGACATCCCTGCAAAGCGATGGGATCTGGCTGCTGTGACATTTCATTATGCTGATTTTAGCTGGCATGAGTAAAACTTGTGGACAGGCTCTGGTTTTGTGAGGGGAAGGAAAGAGTTGAAAAAGCAAACCATAAATTAAAATAATAACAGTATGGGCCAACAAACAGCACATGCATGTATAACAAAGAGAGTCACCCTAATAAATACATTCACTTTGATTTATGGTGCTGTGATAATCCATCCCCTCATCCTCTCGGTACTTGGGAGTTTTATTTTGTGTGGTGATGAAGGACAAATCAATGTTGGGGCTTTTCATTCTTTTAATAAGAAGAAGATAATTCCCCCTCTGTGTTCTGCCAGTCTTGGGACTTGGCTTCAAACCCCATATAAATCTGTAAAAATGTAGTATTGCCTTAGGATCTTCTTCCTCCTGCTGCTGGAGGAAGGTTTTCCTGAAGACGTTTTTGAGCCTTTTCCTCCTAAACCTGGCTGCTCCAACTCACCTTCCCGTCCTGTGGATTTGGGCAGTGATTGCCCCTGGTCCTGCCATCACCTGTGGATGTGGAGGTGCTGGGTGGCGGCAGCCCTGCCGAAAAGGCAGAGCAAACTGCTGAATGGCCCGCAAAGGGTGAGAAGCACAAATGTTTATAGCTCTCTAATACTAATGTGAGTGAAATATAAACAATGCCAAGGCAGCATCATTTGTCAGTGAGGATCTTGTGGTGCTCCACAAGCAAAATGTGAGTGTGATGTGAGCAGCTCCATGGTGAGGGGCACCAAGAAGTCAAAAACAACTGACATAAGGGAAAGAGATTTGGAGTGAGATGTGAAATGTGGGCATGACTATTGGAGATGCTGGAACTTCCCTTGTTCTCCTGCACAACAGCAACTTTGTTCTTTGTTGTATTTATGGCCTGCACCACCAAAATAACCCTGTGCAGGATGGGGAAGCTCAGCCTGGGGGTCCTGGCAGCCTGTGTCTACCTGGCTGGACTAGCCTAACCCACATGGGCTCTCCCCAGGGCCTGGTGGTGGGTCTCCAGGCTTGGAGGGTGATAGCAATGAAGCCTCTTCCATCTGCAGCATCACCTGCAGTGCGCACTGGAGAGGAAAACCTGAGTAGAAATCCCACTGGGCTGGAGGGGAGCAGTTTATTTTTCTATATTTCTTTAGTGTTTTTGTGTTACAGTGGTGAATATAGAAATGCTTTTATAGATTTTATTCCTTTGAAGTAAGTAACACAACTGAAATTCACCCGCAAGAATAGAAAAAACATCCTCTGGACCCGTGAAAGAAAGTTACTCATTCCTAATATGTTGGGTTTTGTTTCTCCCATTTTATGTACTCTTCACAATATATTTACAGAACAGTGTTTAAAATGATAAAAACAATGATAAAATTAGCCCATTTTATTTACATGTAATGCTATTTTAGTATCAGCCTCATCAACATCATGCAATATTTCTGTAAAATTGTAGCAATCTTAGAAATGCTTCTCCAGATATAAATCAAATACCTTAAAATTCCTCTTTTGCCTGCCCTTAACCAAAGATATTTAGGACAGTTTAACATATAAACTATTTTCTTCTCTCTGCAGAATTAGGTGATGAGTAATTTAAATGCTTTGCAGTGCATTATTGTGAAATACATTTCATCAAGTGCATTATTTGATATTCTTAATTCTATGAAAATAAAGAGTGTAGTTCCATGAACCAGGTTTCTGCATACTGTAGGCATGTAGCTCCTGAGTGAATGCACATACTGCCCCTATACAAGCAAACAGCATGTCTTTGGAGTTGTATACGTAGCACAGCCCTGGAATAAAAGTTTTTAAGGTTTTGTATAGAAAACACTGTTATTGCCAGATAAAATTATCAGGGTAAACCTAATAAATAATTTCTTTGTGGTGTATTTTTACACTAACCCCCTCCCCCCATTTTTTTAATGCTACACGTAGGCATAGACACTGTCTTGCTGTGCAGCAAAGGCTCAAAAAAGCTTTTATTGCTGTTGAGGAAGCTGCATGTATTATATGTGTGCATTGGGGGAAGACTATTTCACGTCCGAACTCTGAGGAGCACTAGGGGAGAGCGTTGGAAGGGGATGTCTATCCCCGCAGACTCTGCCCCACCACAGCACTCTCAAACCCGGGTGTGTTGGAGTTATGCGGGACTCCATGGGGCTGGGGACAGACAGCGGGTACTTCCAGGTGCTGCATCCCATGGAGTCAGGCAGAGGCATACCCCTCACTGTGAATACAGCCATGCTTCTGCACTTAAAAGAGCATTTCTTTCCAGCTGCAAAGCATCCCTGCTCTTACTCCTGGTCCAGTACCTGTTTTTCCATGTTTGGTGAAAGCTGTGTGGTTTCTAAATCGTTTTCCTGCGGCCTTTAACCTGAGCAGATTACATTTTGGGCAACGACAGAGGACAAGCCTGCTGTCAGAGCAGAAAATCAAATTTTTTTGATGTGATGTTGTTGCATTAAAAGGGCCAATCTTGTGTCATGTAACATGTGAATAATGAGACTAGCATGTGATGTCAAAAATTTCCAACTGCCTCATAAATAAATGCAGTCCCTCTCTCCCCCCAGAAAGGTCACCCCGCTTGAACCTGGGCTCGCATCCCAAATTACCAGTGTGCTCAGAGTCAAGGTTAAAGGTACAGTATCCCCTTTCAAAAGGCACATGTCAGTGTCTGTGCTGGGAATGATAAATAACACTTGAAACATGCTATCAATTTCCAAGGGCCCTGCCCCCCTTTTCTATAGTGCCGAACTTTGCCGCGGGTCTGGGCCTGGGGAGGGAGCAGATATTGTGCTGTGGTTTGCTGTGAGCGAGAGCCTGCTGTGATTTTGACCGCCCTGGCTCTCACTCTGGCCATGGGCAGTCCGGACCCTCAGACGCCGGTAGGGGCTCCCACAGCATCTGTTGGGTCACCAGGCTGGGAAGCCTGTAAATGTCACTGCCCTTACGCCAGCAAAGTCATTTAGATAGCTAATTTCACACGTTTAAGTGTTTAAAGCTTTATGCCCGCTTAGGTCATTAAGGTTGCAAAATGAAACAACAAAGTGAAAAAGTTTGTAAAAGTGCCAAAGTTTGCACGTACAGCCTTGTTCACCATCCCTGGGGGAAAGTGACTGATCTGGCCTGGAATCCTCCTGGCTCATAGTGCTTATCTGAGGGGAGCCTTGGCTGATTTGGGCACGAGGACAGAGTGGCTCACGGTGAGTGTGACATCTCTCCCACTTTCCCTCTTACCTTTCTTGTGCCTCCTCTGTGTGCTATTTACCGTACCGCCGACAAACAATGTGCTGTCTGCAATGCAGAGTCCATTCTTTCTTTCTCTATTAATTGTGCATCTATTGAGGTGCAGTGGTACTTAGTAAACAGTTGGAAAACACCCTCTAAATTTCCTTGTGAAATACCATGTTGTTCATAAGGCTTAAAGCCAAAATAAATCACTATTAACCCATTTTTACACCCAGGCAAGGCAGTCACTGTTGTTAGGGTCATGTATGTAAGTTACATATCTGAATTTGGTTTAAGTGGGGCTGTGTGTTTATACCCAACAGATAATTTTGTTATTCAGCACCAAGCCATAGCATTCCCTGCTGTGCTCACTAAATGAGGTCAGGCTTCTGTAGAAGGATAGCAAATTAGCATATAATTAAAGCATGTGTAACAATGCATATGCAACAGAGGGACAAATTAAAGTTGAAGAGGTAAGTTTAATGATAGTTATTTTCTAGCTTTTTGCAACTTCGGCATTTTATACATAGCTTTTCTTATGAAAACCACATGTGGGTCTTAGAAGGTAGCCACGGAAGTCTGTGGTTTCTGTGGAACATGTGTGGACCCAGAAGGATAGCTCACTCAGCCAGTTTGGACAAGTACTTTCCAGCAACTGTATGGCTGGGGAGTACACTTTGCTTGTTGCATCTGTAGGTTTGACAGTTTCCAGACACCACCTCTGTTTTCCAGGCTCACTCCAAATTTGGGATTTTATTATCTTGGTTCTTTGGTGATTTAAGCAGCTGGGAGTGTCAGTGGTCCTTTCTGCACCGGAGGGCATGTCAGGAGGCAGATGTCATCCAGGGTGTCATCCTTGGAGGTAGGTGCAGACATTTGTGTGAACTATCATAGCTCTCTGTAGAGCAGTAGAAACAGATAAACACTTTCAGAGATGGATAAACCCTTTCAGAGACCAGCTAGGACAGGTCAGGGTGCTGCCTACTCCTCTCCAGAGAGCTATATGTCTGGCCTGCCTTGGCTGCCCTCTGCCACATCGTTCCCTCTCCAGTGGAAGTGCAGGGTGCACAAACTGATTAGATCAGACTTACCAATGAGCTGGATGTCCCCTTGGGGAAAATGAATCCCACCCAATATCCCCTCTGATGCCCAGGGCTGCCTGCACCCTTCCATCCCCTCAAAATCCACCATGTCTTTGGAGGAGATGGATGAGTGACCTCTATCCTAAGAAATGAGGCATCCCCTGATGCTGCTGTTGCTTAACCAAGGGAGGGATAGAGCTGATGCCACCAGACCAATAGGGATCATTACCCACATATTCAGTATTAGCTAGTAGGTGTGGTGGAGCTTTCCTGTGTTTAGGTGATGAATCAAGTGTTAGAATTGTCTGTGTGATGTCTCTTGGCACATGTTTTCTCCTGCTACCTACTCATGTTATTAGCCTGGTAGCCACATGAGAACAGGCTGTGGCAAAAATGAGTCTGCTGCCCTAACAGCAAGTGATGTGTGAGGAACTTTTGAAGGAACTTAAAAAGATTATTAAACTCTATAGAATTTTGTGAATTTTAAAGCTGCTTTTTTTTTTTTTTTTAAGAAGAGTTTATTTTAAGAAAGCTTTTTCCACCTCTGCTCTCCATTAATGAAATGCTGAGTGCTGGACTTACAGTGGGTCACTTCCGTGAGCTGTAGTGGCAATAATTCTCAATGTGAAGCCTCTCCCCTGCCCAGCCAATACTCTGACTTCTCTTTTTTAAACATTTTTTTGTTAAGTTATAATTAAAGTAACAGTATATAAACTAGTCTGGCACATAAAACCTATATTCATGTTTACTTAAATGGAAGGAATGGGGGTTTATGGAATAAGGTCTGTAAAGGAGGTTTGAAGCCAGTGTACCTGTAGGTGCTGCTGCTGGGCGCAGGGGAGGGTGGCTTTGGATCTGTGTGCACATCCACCGGCCTGTCCACTCCTGTCTCTCTGGAGCAGTGCAGGGACCTTCCCAGGCACTATGGTGTGCCAGAAGCCTGCGCCCTGGGAATGCGCCTGCTGACCTGCTCTGTGTAACAGACGTCAACCCCAAACCCTACTGAAGCAGCTACATCTGTTTTGGCTTTGTTCGCAAGGCAAAGGGGAGGGAGGTGCTCTCTGTGGTCAAGGGCCAAACTACATGTCATATTTCATTACCTTCATTAGCTACTACAGAAGGCTGTGTTAAAAAGAAGGTTGTGGTTAACTCTTCAGCTGCCAGCTTTTTCTTTTTTTCTTTTTTTTAAATTCAGTTTTATTTTCACTTCCTGCTCTTCTCAATGCGTCTTTACCTTTAATTTTAGCTTATCAAATCCCGAAATCATATTTATGCCCAGGATTTTGCCCTCTTAGTGCAAAAGAGGCAGCCAGCTGCTGTTTCATTCCCAGCTAGCAGCTTGGACAATTGCTGAACCATCTGGAAACAGTTATGGAAACAGTAGTGTAAACCCAAAAGGGAAAGTGTATTTAGCATTAATAAAACTTTCCTTTTTATTTTGTGCATGGTTGTCTTTTTCTTTTCCATCTCACATTATTCTGTAGATTCAATAATGCTGATTTCTTTTGAGGAAGGTAAAGGTGAAAGGGCATTTTGTGATTGTGGTAAGGTTGGGGTGAATTTAGTTCCTTGTTAAAGATGCAATTTCTTGTATAAACAAGTATAATGAAAAAGAATGAAAACCTTCCTATGCATCAATTACACAAAATATAGTATAGATATGTTTTATAATGTATTAATGTATCAGATGTCATCAACACATGATGCTTCATCACATTTTTGGGGTTGATGTATCAGGGAGCCTTGCTTTAACAGAACGTAGTATGAACACAGGTACCAACCTGCCACATTTAACTTTCCATCTGACGCGCTATAGGTGTTCATAGCACAACCCTTTTGGAGTGAGAAGATAGCATTTGGGGGCTTTCAACATGTATCCTCTAATTCAGCAAGTGTGTGAAAACTCTGCAATCCTGTGAGCTCTGGAGCCTGGGAGCCACATGCTGCATGTACCGTCTGAGCTACATGTGAAAATACTTTTAGGAGGCAAATGAAGAAAACGTGCTGAAAGTTTTTTAGAAAAAGTTAGGAATGGATTAACACCGTAAATGGTTTTGATATTTCTGTATTACAGAATTGACAGTAGGACCAAATCCGAATTGCATATTAATTAGTAAAAATACTGAACAAGAGACTGTGAAACTGATACCATTTCCCTTCAGTCTGTAAATCTCCTTTTTCACAGGCAAGTATCTATTTGTTATTTATTCTGATATTTTTACACAGATATGTGGAGATGTAACCTGCGCTGAGGCAAGATAGAGCAGGATTAAGATTTCACTCTTTATCTGATGTCAACAACACAAACAGTATCTTCACTATTATTCTTAAAATCCCGAAAGCCTGTGTTCTGAAATGACTTAAATGTTTTAAAGGGCATGTGTGAGGGGCACACTTTTCTGCATCTATGCCTGTAATGTCAAGCAGGTAGTGTTGTTTTTTTTTTTTTTTTCTCAAAATTTAATGAAAATTTTGATTTGGAATGAGATTTCTACCTGGCTATATTTTGGGTGCTTTTTAATGGGAATACGTACACAACCATAGCTACAGTAGTGCAAAAGCAGCATGATTAAAAAATGAGGCAGAACAGCAAAATACAACTTTTAATTTATCATTTAGTGGTAAAAAAAGGTTTGTTTACTTCTTTTTCATCTTCTGTGCTCCTAAGACTTTTGGCCATTATTTTGAAATGTATTTTATAATAAAACCTCAGTGGTTTTGTTGCCTAGGGCTTTAGTGCCCGTTTTCAAGGAAGGAAGTATTTTTAAGCTTAAAAAAAAAAATATTCCATTGACTGATTACGTTTCAGCACTTTAGTTGGATGCTGCTGCTACCTTGAAATATACCTACTATAGCAGAGATTTAAAAATAAGTCTTTGTGATCCTATGAATCAAAAAGGTTCAGTAAATCCTGTACGCTATAGGTACGATATAATTTTTATTCTCTTTCAAGCAATTAGTTTAATTTTACAGGCTCAGTGTATGCAATCTATAGTTATTTTTAAAGGTGAATCCATTCTCTCCCATAATTCCAGTTGCAAGCATGTGTGTATGATGTATGTGTCGTGCTAGTGCATCTTTTAAGAGCTGCCCTTTGGGCACTGGTGACTGACACGAGGTGATGGGCTTCGTCTCTCCAGACTCTGCTATTCCCCAAGGCTGGTTCCTGCAGACCCCAGGGCAGAAACATCTGCCCCACTCCTGCTCGGAGAGGATCCTCAGGGGCTGCCGAGCACATGGAGCTTCCCATCTCATGGCTTTGTTCTGCCCAGCAAGAGTTTCTTTAGCTATATGAGTCATGTTTCATTTGTTGGTGCTATGGGAAGCGCAGCATCAATTTTGCTGCTTGTACCAGTCCTTCTCTTGCCTCTGTGGTCCTCATCCGTGTGAGGATCTCCTAAGGAGAGGGAGGGAGATGGACCTGGGTCTGTTAAGACCATTCTCCAGGGCTGTTGCTGGAGTCAAACCCAATCTTGTCATGTGCAGCAATTTTTTCTTTGATGTAGGTACTGCAACCTTTGATGCAGTCAAGGATAAAATATTACGTTCTCCCCATTAAGAGATTCATGGACATGATTCTCACAACTGAAGTATGTTATGCCCAGACTCTTTGCACTATGTGGTGATCATAAAGCCATACTAACCCATCACTGAAAAGACTGAAAAACTTCATTCTTGGTCCTGCACCTAATGTGTTAACTGGAAGCCATGTTAATTCTCAAGATTAAAACTCATAGAAAGACAGGGATTGTCAGGAGAAGCCTCTCAGGCTGTGGTTCTTACTGCAAGGCCTCAAATTTATTCTCCTCCATGTCAAGAGCATTTGGCCTTAGCCACAACAGAGACAGTCGCATTTCATTGCAGTTAGGTTTCAAAGCCTGTTTGCCCAGGTGCTCGTTCAGTTGTCCTCAGTAGAAGAACCTCAGGCAACTCTGTACAGTGCAAAACAAAAATAACCCCTCACATGCTTGCGCTGAGAGCTCCCCAGAGCCTGAAGGCCTGATCTCAGCCACTGCTGCCTGACCCCTTGCCCACGGATGCTTCCAGCAGGAACCCTTGGCACAGAGCGTGCTGTTCTAAAGTGAAAAAGGAAATGGAATTACATGGCAGGGTCACCTAGCATGTGCACAGGGGTGTCCAGAAGATGAGCAGGGAATAGATCCCTCCCTCTATCAGTCCATTTCCCCTTAAAAACTCCATGAAGCTATAATACTTTATACTTACCAATCTGGGTATATTTAAAGCATATTCCTCTTGTTCCCCAGGGATGAACAAATACCTGCCTGAGTGCAGATCTACTGCAAACACAGACAGTGATACAGACACATTACAGAAAGAACAACTAATGAATGCATTCCATACAATGCAGATTCCTTTTGCAAGGTTACATCTGGTGAGCACACCCGAAGCAGGGATGTTCTCAGATGAGGAAGGCTGTTAATTATCACGTGCTACAGCCAGTTAATGCCCGGAATAATTTTCGCAAGATTTTCTTGATTTTTTCTGGGCATCTAAACAGGAGGTTGAGGAGGAAGTGTGGAACAAGACGTGCCTTTGCAGCTGTGAGAAGACATAGGAGGTGAAGTGTGGACTCGCTTGGTGATTGCAGTGAGGCAGTGGCCCTGTAGGCTCAGAGGGAGTGAGCACCAGGGAGGAATCCTTGAGCATGTTTCTGTCTAGACAAAGTACCCAAGAAACACTCTGATAACCTTTAGATTTGCAGTACCTTGGTTCCAATACGTGTAAAGTCAGTTGCTATTTTGAAAACGGGAGTTTGATTTCATCACTGGCCAATTCATTATTCCTTACATGGCAGAATGGTGATGCTCACTCAGTTTGGTAAAACTGCTTTAAAAGTCTAGCTAAAGTAAGTCTGTACACGTGAAGTTATTGCTGCTGCACTGTCATCTCATTTCCATAGGTGTTCACAAAGACTAATAGGAGGTTGTGCTGGGTTTATGTGTGAGTTCAAGTAAAATGACTGAAGAAACAAAGCACTTAGAAAATCGGTGTACACTGCAGTGCTTCTGTGGCCACAGGTCTCTCTTTACAGTCTTCCCAAGACTGGAGTTCAGGGATGAAGTAGATGAGGAGCGTGGTACCTTGGCAGGATCACGCAGCACTAGAGGAATGGTATACTGGGGCTAATGTAATTTGTGAGTGAGGGACATTGTTCAAGCACTGTATGAAAGTGCTTACTTCCTGCCTCTAACTAGAACTATCAGTATATCACTTTCAAAATGAGCAGTTTAAATTAAAAGCTAAACTGAAAGATACCTGGCTGCATCTGGGACTTGTTAGAAGCCTCATTCAAATATGCCATTGTCACATTTTCCAAGAGTCGGAGTATGTGGAAGATAATTATCCCATCCCATAGACAAGCCTATTTGTTCCTTACGCCAGTTGCTTCTATGGATGTGCAATTTGAGTCTATCTATCTTCTTTTTTCCTCCTCATTTAGAGAGTACAACAGACTTATCAGGCTGCTGCTCTCCTTAAATTTCCTGTTTGCATACGATGTAAGCATGAACATTTTGTAAAGTTAAGTTTGTCTGGATTCCCTTACTCCTAGATCACCTTATAAATCTATAGATTGCATGTTTCATTATGTCCCTTAAAGTAGCAAGTTCATCATGCCAGCCAGTCTTTAAGGAGAATTCACCCATTCTGGTGAAGATTATCTTCTGCAGCATCGGCAGTGTTGCAGCAGGCCTGGCATACATGATCAGTGTGAGTGTAGAAGTCCTTCAGCTGCACACTAGAGATGATGGCAGCAACTTGGAGGCATTCCATGTCTCAGTGAGCTGGTGGGTGGCTAATAATCCTGCTACCCTGGGCTGTGACCTGGCTGTCTCCTAGCTCCTTTCTTGCTTGCCAGACATGGCAAATGTCTCTTAAGCTTGGTTGGCCCATAAATTCTCCATCAGGTGGGTGGTGTTCAGTTTTTGTTCTGTTCTAGCTTGTGCTCGGAAGGATGAGCATGACAAGAATGGTGTGGGCTTTGTCTCTTTGGGCCACTGGACCATTTTGGTGGAAGTTTATCCCGTATTGTGCAGCAGCACCCGAACACCCAGAACATCTGAAGGGCTAAAATCAGTGTCTAGACTGGGTCCTAAATTCCACTTCTGTAAGGACCGTCTTCATGATTCCACGTGCTGACTTCCTTCCTTTCTGCCATTACCTTTAATTGGGATTTGTCAGCACCAACTTACTGCAAAGGACTTCCTGAAGAGTAAATTGATGTGTGGTGACTTAATGGTGCAATAATGAAAACGGTTCTTTCCAAAATTCATTAAGCTTTTTGTTTAAAGTTCTGCTTACTTGAGTTAAAGCCTTTGAAATGAACAGTCTGTTTTGACAGGGACAGGGTTCCTGATCACCCAACCAGCTGTAGCCCCTTGAGCGTTATCACTATAATCTTTACATATGGCTAAAAGAAAATTGGAAAGGCCCATTTGTGCTGGTAAAGAAGAAAACAGAAATTTCACGAATGGAAGGGAGGAGACGGAAGGGATTGCCTTTCTTTGCATTAATATAAGATGAAGATTAATTCTGCTAGCAGGATTCTGTCGTCTTGTCAAAATTCAGTGATTTTCCATTTTGGATCAATGCAGTGCCAGAATGTAAATCCCATTGCCTTGTGTCTTTCAAAATAAAATCAAAAAGCCTTACTTATTGCTTATATGGGCAGCTAGCACACCTTAAGAAGTAAGAAAGGTTCAGACAGGAATATAATAAGGCCCAGGAAAGTGGCAGCATGAAAGGAATGACCTTTATTTGCAATCATAGCTGAGATTTACAGTTTATTACTGATAGCTTTTATAAAGAGCCATTCAGTTCAGAGGTGAGAGGTTTGTCATCTGGAAATGCAATTAACTTTAGCCTTATCCCAATCCCCCTGGTCTTAGTGTGAGAGCAGCACTTCAGCAATATCATGATTTCCCCTCTAATTTCTTTTTCCCCTACGTTTTTGTCTCTTATATCCCTTGTTCTTTGGCATAAATGCAGGTGCATGTTTTTTGCTGCTATTAGTTCATTATTATTAGATGCACCTTTGAATTTTTTATTAGATCCAGCTTGATTTTTGAATGAGAATATTTCAAAGAAGAGTGACATTTAAACCTGAGAAGAACTAAGGTAACTCATGGAAGGGAATTGTGCTATATATGTCAAAAATTAATTACAGACATGGAGAATATAAAGAAAAAAAGGGAGGGGGGGGAGAAGGGGAGAAGGAGATACAGTTGCTTTTTAAATAGCAACGATTATTGCTCTTCCACACATAAAACCTGTATATTGACACCCATCCTTGCCTTGATATTTGGTTATATACACTTACACATCAGCCAGACGTGGATATGTCACATGTGCCCACATATACACACATCAATGAATATGGCATGAAGAAATGAAAGTAGTTTTGGTATCCCTGCTATGTGCCTGTGAGAAATCCCTGAAGGTCTATTTTTGTTTCAGAGGCTGGCTTTTATGGCCCTCTCTTGTCTGTTAAGTCAGGTCTGTAGGAATTTAAGAGCCAGACACAAAAGCAAGAATTCAGTGCACTTGGGCAGTTGGTTTAGGTTATTTGACATGTAGGCTGCTAGGTTTTCTACAGTAGGCTACTGCCAGATATATCAGAGGGGAGCATGCCTGTAACAGAGGGGTCCCTCCTGTGCCTGGGGGCTGCTCACCCACTGCCCAGCCCCACTGCAACCAGTGTGCCTGCAGCACGGCAACCACCAGCCAAGGGGACTGGAGTCCTACGGACTCTGCTCACTCCTGAGTAAACCAGAGCAGAATCATTACTGCCACCTTGGTTTTCATCCCTGTTTTATTGTGGCTATTATTTTCATCAGTGTTAGAGGTTAATATCCCTGTTTTTCTCCTCTGCTGCCTGAACACAATAGGGGCTTAGCATGGAGTCAGCCCAGGTAGCTGAGACAGCGACACCATCCCCAGATGAAAGATCCCTAACGAGGGTCCCTAGCCTACGGTAGGAATTGGGAATGGTCCTATCACAGCTTGTCCTGTTGTCATGTGGAGCTGGTGCCACTGCAGAGGATTTTGTGTTTTGTCTTGATAAGAAAGGCTTAGACTGAATATTGTGTGAAATGGGGAGGGTGTGGGGTGTGGGCAGCACCTGAGTGAGGATAGATGTTGATTCTCTGCTCATCCTCTCCAGCCAGCGTGTTTGAGGCACCTGTCCCAGCGGTATCCAGGTGTCTGATAGAGTGGAGAAAAAGGCAGCCCAGTTTCAGTGTCCTTAAAAACACCTTTCTGTGGTGCAAACAAGTGTTAATGTGGAAGGGGAGATTACTTCAAACAACATGCTCTCTAACTGGGGAAGTAAACACTGCCCTTTGCTGCAGAAAGCTTTTGTTCTGTGGCACTCTTTATCTTGATGATATTCCAGTCCAAAAAGCCTCTTTCCTGTCTCTTGATAGCAATAAAGAAACCTCAGTTGTACTTACAGATTTATCTTTTTTTCTTCCACCTAAAGATCCAGAACTGAGTAAGGGTATCCTTGGTAGGAATGCTTACCTTTGTTTTCCTTTTTTTACCGCTGCTGTTTCTTTAAGCAGAGTGCTTTTATCTTAACACTCCTTGTTACAGAGGAATGGTAGTGCTGCTTCCAATGCAATTATTTATTTTGTTTGGAGACAGAGGATCTGATTTTCCTGAGCTGAGAAATGGAATCAGTTTATAAATCCTGAGGTAAACCTGTCCTGCTCCCTCGGTATGGAAGCAGTAGTAGAGATGCTGTACATACAGCAGGGCCAATTGTTGCTTTGAAACAAGTGTTTGCTTTGTGTTTGGTGTTTCCCATTGTGTAATGGAATTGGAGAAAGCTAAAATATAAATAGATGATAAACTTTCATTTTGTAGTTAATATCCTAGACAAACTGTTCCAGTTCAGATTTTCTTTCCTGTTCTGATTATTGGGGTGAAAAGAAATGAGTTCACAGATCGTCAAGTAACTGTCTTGGGTTTTGATCTATAAGGAGAAGAACAATTTTGGCAGCAGTTTTTCTCCCATCAGATTTTTAAAAGTCCATGGAAATAAGACAAAAATAAAGGTGGCACATGCTAAAAGGCAGGAGGAAAGCAGCAGCCCAGCAGCATGGCCTTCGGGGCAACCCGCTTTCATATTAATATTCGTACCGATTTAAGGTTGTTGCTGAACAATCCCTTCCTTTGCTAACCTGCAGAGATATGGTGGGGTGCTACATGCTGATATGTATTTTAAAAAGATATACATAATAAGAAAGGATTATATACACTCTATCAAGTCAATCCTTATTAAACTGGTAAAGATATTGTTACAATGGTAGATACTAAGTCAATGCTAATAAATAAAACAAGATAAACAGACATGTTTTTAGTTGATAGAGAATGGCTAATAATTATTGTTAAGACTAGTACCAATATTAAGTGTTGTCTATAGTTGGACTAAATGATTGTTGTAAGTCCTTACCAACTGAGTTCGTTTATCAAAAGCAATATGAGACCTATAATTAATGATTTAGAATTTTCATTAAGGATCTAATGAAAGGTACAAAATCAAAACTGACTAATTGAGGTTAACGCAGAATCAGAAGTAGCAAATGCCAGTGGACCAAAGCCAAACTTAGGAAACTGGACAAATTGGGAATTTGTATTTCAGGTATTAAAATGATATTCAGCCCAAAGGACTGTAGCCTTGTACTCAAACATACAGGAAAGTGGCACATATCTGATGTAAAGATTTAGGGAGACTGAGTCAGGAAAAGATCTGTCATGGATTTCAGTCAAAACATCACATTGCAATAAAAATGCCTTTTTTTTTTTTTTTTTGTATGTGAATATGCAGTGGAATTACATGTAAACTTAGGGGTTTTGATACTGCAATCTGCTCACCTTGTGCACCCATGTCTAGATGCATTTCAGTGAGGATGTGGAGAAATTCCAAAGTACAGAGGGTACATGACACATTCCTCCCAGCAGCTTTTTCCTTCTGATTATTAGCAGTGATTTTACTAAATGGTCAGCTGTTTTCATGCAGTAGTAATAGGAATAGATGACTTGAATAGATGATAAAAAAATTCCTGTTTCTGGTAGCAGCACAGAGGCTTTTGTAGATGTTTGCCACTGCCTTGGATCAGGACCCATGAGGAACGAGGGGCAAGTTCCAGAGCCTTGGCTCAGATTTGCCCCCAAAGGTGGGATGCTGAGGCATGAACTGCTGGTTCTGTGGGGCTGCGTGGTCATTGGCCTCCCTGTCTCTGCTGACAGTGGTAAGTGCCTTCCCTCAACTGTCTGGAATACATGGTGGCTCAGAAATGGTTAATAGATTTTTATGGATTCATTTAATCCACTAGAAAGTAAATTCAGCATGTACAGTGTGTGGATAATTTTTGTTCCTTTTTGATCAAATGAAAAGTTAAATGAAAATGAACTGTGTGCTCATCCACAAAGGATTAAAAAAAGGAATCTGTTTTCTGTATAAGAAAGAAGAGTAGGAGAATTCCTAAAACTTGGTTATACCAGTCATAATGTGGCTACTCCACTGCCATAGCTTCTGCTCTGCCATGGACTTCCAAAACTCTCAACTTCTGGTGATGTCTCTTCTGCCTGTTTTTTTTCCCAGTAGTCACAGGTTGATGGCACACTGACTACTGTAATAAGTTAATGATTCTGTTTCTAATGTTGTCCTGGTGGATCATGGGGTGGGAGTACTTGTATCTGTGTTTTAATTAGGGTGAGGAATTAACTCCAACTGAGGTCTTAGGTACCTCACCTGGTGCAACTGCCGCAGTCTGCACAGTCGGTAGGTCACCCTGTGTCTTCCTCTCTCCTGTGAAAAAGCAGCAAAGTTTCCTAGTATACGTAATGTATGTCCTACGGGAGGATTCAGTAGAGTTTTAGTCGCTTTTAGTCTTTGAACGAAGATATACAGCAAACTATTTTGAAAATGAAAGATGCATGGGGGTAGAATTGCTCAAAGGAAGGTTGGTTTGAATTTTTAGGGACACTCGGCACAAGAACAATGGGAATTTCTATGGGTAATTAGGTGGGCTATTCTTTGGTTGAGTTTTTTATTTTCATTTTGGTAGAAGAGATGAAGTTTGGTAACAAATACCAGTGGTGCAGGCCCCTGGCACGTACCTTGGTGCTAACAAGAGTGGGTGCCTGGTGAGAGGGGGCTGTGTTTGCTGCAGAAGGCAGAGTCAACCAGACAATAAAACAAATACACTTTATAGAGCATCATCTATTTTACCTTAGTCATTTGCAAATGAACACAAATGGGTTCATGTGAAACATGGATAATAACCAAGATGTGGTAGGAAATTAATTAGAATTTATTTATAATTACACACTTAACTCGAGCCTATTAGTTACACTATCTGTGTTTTAATTGGTTTAATTTTCTGAATTTCCTCAGACTTTTAAAAATACAGTAGCATTTAATTTAAACGTAAAGTTTATACCTAGAAACACAGGTTAACTCAAAATGGGGAGATTTTTGGCAACAGGGAAATTATGTTTTGAAGAATTAGGCACTCTGTGCTTTAGAGCTTTAGGTATTTACAGACTTCAGCCCTGGGATAGAACCTGAGATATATGTAAAATCCCGAAAAAAGGAAAATAAATATAGGAATTTATTTCCAAATTACCATTTGCACATATATAAATAAAAAGAGAGACAGAGAGGGATGGCAAAGTTACACAAGGAATTATATAGACACAGCTTCTAAGAACTTTTTCACATTTCAAAGCTTGGTTTTGTTCTAAATTGTAATAGAACTAGATGAAATAGATGCAATAGAAACCAGATGAAAATGCTTTAAAAAGTTGTGCATTCATCAAATTGTGTTTAGATTTTCACTTTTTGAAATTCAGTATTCAATTCAGTGTTCAGTAGAAGCTCTAGGAAAAAGATTGGCTATAAACATTGTGTTCTAAAAGTGACAGACAGCAAATGGAGAATAAGGTAGTTCAAAGTTGCTAAAATATTTTTTTCCAAATTTTGTTTTACAAATGAATCTTTGGTGAAATCTTCAAAATTTGCAAAGTGTTTACATTCTCATGAATCCACAGCTTTCTGTGGGGAAGTTAAATGTGCTTTATTTCTAACTTGGGAAAATGGGCTTGAAGCTGATTTGGAAAGGATGCGAACCATTTCCAAGAGTCAGAAGAGCTGTGAATGCTGGGGCCGTGTCACCACGTGTTCCCCTGCAGAGTGGCCACTCTGCTTCCTGGGGTGCAGCTGAGCCCCCCATGCTCATCCCCTGCTGAAGGTCCTGCACTGCAGAGCTGGGGCTGGAGAGCGACCAGCTGGGGTCCTACCTGCCCAACCTTCTCTGATACCCCTGATCACCTTCAGTAGTGTGATATGGGCTGAATGTGTATGAGCTTTTGCTTTTTTGTAAGCTGTTCCCCTTAATTTGGTGAATGCTGCTCTATTTCCAATGACTTTCTCATCATGGACACCAAGTTTTCACAACAAGGAGCTGAAGAGGTGTGCAGTGGCTCTACCTCTGCTCTTGTAGTTGACATATGGCTGCCATCTTGGGGATTAACACACCTGTAGCATTACAAAATGGAGTCTGTACCCATGACATGATTTGTCATGGCTGGTTGACACCAGTCCAGTCCTTCATATTGGATGTCCATTCTAGGAGGGTGCTGTGTGAGGCAATTCTGCAGAGCCTACAGAGACTTCAGAGATCCAAACCGCTGGCAACTCTGCCACTGGCGGGTGCCCTGGTGCCTGTATGTGTCAGTGGAAGCAGTTGTGGATTAAGTGATTTAATGATGCATAGGAGGGATTTAGCCTTGAAGTCATTGTATAGCTTCAAATAACCTTGACCATCATCTCCAGGCAAAAGGGCAGCAGACTGTACAGCTGGGCTCTGGGTTATGCTGTGGAGGCATCTGGGTTCTACCTCCATTGGGTTCTGTTAAATCTCAAGGTAGAGGTGTTGGCCAGAGTGCGGGGACAAGTGGCAGTCTTGTGGCCTGGGCAGGTTGGCTTGGCTGCCATGCTGTGAACCTGGGCTTGGTGAGAAGACAGGAGATACAGAATCACTGTTTAAACTTTCAGGTGTGTGATTTTGATGTGAAAGAAGCTTCTGCACTACATAGTTTGAGAGATGCAAGAATGAATTAAGATTTCTTTTTTGCTGGCTAACAGTACTTCCTGCACTGATGTCTGGGTTTTACGTTTGTTGTTTAGCAAGGAACCAGTATGCGTGAAAATGTTTGGACTCTCCAGGAGATGTTCAGACTAAATGAAGAGCATTTCCTACCACTTCATGGAGTATAAAGGACCTGGAGGTCAACAGTTACTGCAGACCACTCTCTGCTTTTATTTTGTCTGAAGAAATTATTTTCCAGCCTTTGTATTGGTCACATTTATTACATAATTGTGAAAGAGAAATGACTGCTTCTTAGGTCTGCATGAAAGCAATTTCTCTGTGTCAGATAGCTTAGACTTGAAGATTATATATAGGTGCGAAGAATGATGAATAGGATGCAACAAGATGTAAAATGGCTGATAAGGTTAGTGGATAACTTGCTGACTGTCCTGGCTTCAGCAGTAGCAGTCATTTTTCTCCTTAGTAGCTGGTGCAACGCTGTGGTTTTGACTTTCAGCCTGGGAACAGCGCTGATAACACCAATGTTTTTAGTTGTTGCTAGTTTAGTCTGACCAAGGACTTTGAGTCTCATGCTCTGCCAGGGAGGAGGGGAAGCCAGGAAGAAGGAGAGACAGGACACCTGACCCAAACTGACCAAAGAGGCATTCCATAACACAGCACGTCATGCCCAGTATATAAACTGGGGGGCAGTTAACCCGAAAGGGCGAGTTCACTGTTTGGTTGGGAGGGGTATCGGTTGGCAGGTGGTGAGTGGTTGTATTCTCTTCCCTTGTTATTTCCCTTATCATTATTATTATTGGTGGTAGCAGTAGTGGTCTGTGTTATACCTTAGTTACCGGACTGTTCTTATCTCAACCCATGGGAGTTACATTATTTTGATTCTCCTCCCCATCCCTCTGGGTGTGGGCTGGGGGGGGCATGGAGGGGAAGTGGAAGGAGTGAGAGAGTGGTTCTGATTTATGGCTGGGCTTATACCACGACACTGACATCTCTGGATGTGATTTGAATTTCTCTCCTTTAGCCTGTTAATATTTTGTTTGGAGGCAGAGGACTACCTCTGCCTCACTGTTTTAATTTCATGTAACGTGGACTTTTTATTTATATTTCTGTGCAATCACAAGCATTGGGATCATCTACTCCATGTTGGCCTGGTGGGTCCCTCATGCAGCAAGGCCCACTTGTGCTCTCCTCTGCTGAAAACCCTTTCTTACCTCTTGGAAGTGCTTAGAGCTATAAGGAACACTTATTTCTTCCTTGACTGTTCTCATTCTCTCTGGTGGGAAATATTTTTCAGGATAAGTTTTTACTTTCAAGTAAGAAACTAGGGAGAAGAACACCTTTAGTTTTTTTACTGAGCTGGGTGATTTGGTGCTGCTGCATGGAGCAAGGCATGCAGCATTTGGTCACAGTTCTCACTGGGCAGAACAGAAACATTAAATCTTATTACATGAGGATGCTACATTATTAAAATTTTTCTTCATAGATTTGCTCAAACTTATAATTTCTATATGTTCCTCAAAAGCAGAGTAGAAATTGCATGAAAAATTATTCATACATTATATTCTATCCTGAAAAATAGTCTAGTGCCCTATCTGCTTATTGATATAATTAAAAATGGATTAGTTGGGTGGATTATAGAGTTTTCTGAAGTCATTAGGGAGTTCTCTGTCTCTTGTGACCACCCTATCTCTGAATTTAACTCTATTATGAACTAGCTTGTAACAGTGAGGTCTGGCTATGTTTTCATAGAATCATAGAATCATAGGATAATAGAATAGTTAGGGTTGGAAAGAACCTTAAGATCATCCAGTTCCAACCCCCTGCCATGGGCAGGGACACCTCACACTAAACCATGTCACCCAAGGCTCTGTCCAACCTCAACTTGAACACCACCAGGAATGGAGCATTCACAACCTCCCTGGGCAACCCATTCCAGTGCCTCAGCACCCTCACAGTAAAGAACTCCCTCCTTATATCCAATCTAAACTTCCCCTGTTTAAGTTTTAACCCGTTACCCCTTGTCCTATCACTACAGTCCCTAATGAAGAGTCCATCCCCAGCATCCTTACAGACCCCCTTCAGATACTGGTTTTGTTCTTAAGCTTTTTCTCTAGTTTGATTCACACATGGGACTGTGACGGTGGTTGTGTCCTATTAGACCCGAGTGTGAGTCTTAATCCTTCAGGTTCCTATTTCTAAGAGTAAAGCCAACCCAGGTGCAATCAGGTCACTGACAGATACAGCAGCATGGTTTAGGGCAGTATTTTGAAATTGCTGAGGTGAGTGGCTCGAGAGAAGACGCCTTCAACACCGGAGCCGGGGGGAGATCAGCGTCCAGGAGGCTCAACTGAGAGCGGCGAGAGCCACCGAGGGAGCCTCGAGTCCTCGCCAGGACCTGCCCAGGAGCCGGCAGCGCAGCTGAGGCGAGCAGGGACTCACAGGGGACGGAGCCAGGAGGGGCGGCACCAGCCCTGGGTGGGTAAAAACCTGCCCCGGGAGCGCGGCGAGCAGGGAGGGCCGGGGCGGTTTGTGCGGCCGCTCGTGAGGGGCGGTGAGCACTCGGCGTGTGAGCAGGGCCCGGGCCGGGAGCTCTGCTCTGGCTGCCCCGGCGGTGGCAGCGAAGGCACCCAGACAGAGCCGGTGAGAGGGGAGGGAGGCTGCAGTGCTCGGGGTGCAGAGAGTGCCTGCACCGCTCTGGTGAGGGGAGGGGGCACGGTGGGCAGGGCTGCTCTCGGTGCTCCCTGGTGGAGGTGCTCCTGCAGCAGGGGCTGAGCTGCGGGGCGCTGTCAGTAGGCTGCAAGGTGTCAGGGAAGCTGAGAGGAACCGGCACTGCTTGCTCCTGGCTCAACCTGTGCAGGGGCCTCAAGCTTCCATCATAGCTCATGGGGGAAAGGAGGAGGCCGTTAACCCAGGAAGCTGGGGAATAGTTACATAAAAAAAACAAACAAAAAAAGGGAGGAAGAGGACAATTAAAAGCAAGGGGCTTCCTCCTAAATCTGGTGGGATGTCCCCACCCAGAACCGCTTTGCTGTCCTGCAGGGGGCTAACGAACAAACACCCTCGCGCCATGAACAGAACAGCCGGCTGGTGCACTGGTAAAGATGATCTCTACTGGTGCTGCCAGGAAAAAGCGGCGGGTCGTAGTGGTAGGGGACTCTGCTTTGAAAGGCACAGAGGCACCCATCTGTCGGCCTGACCCAGTCTCAAGGGAGGTGTGTTGCCTACCAGGGGCACGGATCAGGGGTGTGGCAGAGAGGCTGCCTGCTCTAGTAAGTCCCACGGACTATTACCCACTCCTGGTGATCCATGTGGGTGCTAGGGATACAGACAGCAGTAGCCTGGGGAACATGAAGAGGGACTACAGAGCCCTGGGAGAGGTGGTTAGGGGCTCTGGAGCTCAGACTGTCTTTTCATCAATTCTCCAGGATACAGGGGAGGACTTTAAAAAGGCTAGGAGGATTGGGCAGGTTAACAAATGGTTAGAAGGGTGTTGCCATAGTAAGGAGTTGGGTATTTAGAACATGGGACTCAGTTTGGGAGGCCAGGTCTAGTGGAGGCTGGTGGAGCTGGCCTTAAGGAAGGGGAAGAGTGGTTTTGGTAGGAGTCTTGCCAGGCTGGTCAAGGATGCTTTAAACTAGGTGTGTTGGGGGAGGGGGGCATCATTCCATCCCAGCATTCCCAGTCAGCTGCCAGCACCTATAATAAATGCTCAGGGCAATGTAGAGATATCCCAGCCACTCCAGCCAATGAGGCAGCTTCATTTGGAGCTCGACTCAGATGCCTCCATACAAATGCCCGTAGCATGGGGAACAAACAAGAGGAATTAGAGATGAGTGCACATCTACGGGGGTATGATATAATGGGCATCACAGAAACATGGTGGGATGGCTCCTATGACTGGAGTGTTGGAATGGAAGGTTACAGGCTGTTCAGGAAAGACAGGCCTGGCAGGCGGGGAGGGGGAGTTGCCCTTGATGTTAGGGATGGGCTGGAGAGTGTGGAACTCTGTCTGGGGAGAGGTGAGCAGTCCACAGAGAGTTTATGGGTCAGGGTTAAAGGGAGAACAGCAATGGGAGACATTACTGTGGGGATCTGTTACAGACCGCCTGACCAAGAGGCCTCTGTGGATGAAGCGCTTTATAGACAGATAGGAACAGCCTCATGCTCACAGGCCCTTGTCCTCATGGGGGACTTCAACCACCCTGACATCTGTTGGAGGGACGGTATGGCCTGGCACAAGCAATCCAGGAGGTTACTCGATTGTGTGGAAGACAACTTCCTTCTGCAAGTAACAGAGGAGCCGACAAGGAGAGGTGCCATGCTTGACCTCATGCTCACCAACAGGGAAGGGCTCATTGGAAATGTGACTCTCCAGAGCAGCCTTGGATGCAGCGATCATGAGGTGGTCGAGTTCCTCAGGACAGTGAGAAGAGCGTGCAGCAAGCTCACTGCCCTGGACTTCAAGAGAGCAGACTTTGGCCTCTTCAGGAACCTGCCCAGTAAGGTTCCATGGGATATAGCCCTAGAGGACAGGGTGGACCAAGACTGTTGGATGATAATCAAGGATCACCTG
Source organism: Pezoporus wallicus (assembly GCF_028554395.1). NCBI lineage: Eukaryota > Metazoa > Chordata > Aves > Psittaciformes > Psittacidae > Pezoporus > Pezoporus wallicus. Next base: position 640,497 of record NW_026636279.1, on the reverse strand, counting down.
CTACAAGCTCAGGAGTGTTGCATCCCAACTAGAAGGAAGTGCAGCAGGAGGGCCAGGAGACCTCCTTGGGTGGATAAGGAGCTTCTGAGGAAACTTCAAGGGAAAAAAGAGGCTTATAAAAGGTGGAAGCAGGGACAGGTGGCCTGGGAAGAGTACAGGGATGTTGTCTGGGAAGCTAGGGACCAGTTAGGAAAGCTGAGGCCCAGTTAGAATTAAACTTGTCTAGGGATGTGAAAGATAACAGGAAGGGATTCTATAGGTACACTGCAGATAAAGACAGACTAGGGACAACGTGGGCCCCCTCTGGAAGCTATCGGGAGAACTGGCTACCCTGGATTTGGAGAGGGCTGAGGCTCTGAATGACTTCTTTGCCTCAGTCTTCACTGGCAAATGCTCTGACCACACCACCCAAGTCTTGGAAGGCAGACACAGGGACTGTGAGAATGAAGACCTTAGGCCCACTGCATGAGAGGATCTGGTTCGAGACCATCTTAAGAACCTGAACATGCACAAGTCCATGGGACCTGATGAAATCCGTCTGCAGGTCCTGATGGAGCTGGCAAATGAAGTTGCTAAGCCACTGTCCATCATACCTGAAAAATCATGGCAGTTAGGTGAAGTTCCCAAGAACTGGAAAAAGGGAAATATAACCCCCATTTTCAAGATGGGGAAAATGGATGACCTGGGGAATTACAGAGCAGTCAGTCTCACCTCTGTGCCTGACAAAATCCTGGAGCAGATTCCCCTGGATGGCATGCTAAGGCACATGAAAAACAGCAAGGTGCTTGGTGACAGCCAGCATGGCTTCACTGAGGGGAAATCCTGCCTGACCAATTTGGTGGCCTTCTATAATGGGTCAATAGAACTGATGGACAGGGGTAGAGCAGTTGATGTCATCTACCTGGGCTTGTACAAAGTGTTCGACACTGTCCCACACAACATACTTGTCTAAATTGGAGAGACATCAATTTGATGGATGGACCACGCGGTGGATAAAGAACTGGCTGGATGGCCGCACACAAAGAGTTGTGGTCAATGGCTCAACATCTGGCTGGAGACCAGTAACGAGTGGTGTCCCTCAGGGGTGGGTGTTGGAATCAGTCTTGTTCAACATCTTTGTCGCTGCCATGGACAGTGGGATTGAGTGCGCCCTCAGCAAGTTTGCCGATGACACCGAGCTGTGTGGTTCGGTTGATACCCTGGAAGGAAGGAATGCCATCCAGAGGGACCTCGACACGCTTGTGAGGTGGGCTGATGCCATCCTCATGAAGTTTAACCATGCCAAGTGCAAGGTCCTACACCTGGGTCGGAGCAATCCCAGGCACAGCTACAGGTTGGGCAGAGAAGAGATTCAGAGCAGCCCTGCGGAGAAGGACTTGGGGGTGTTGGTTGATGAGAAACTGAACCTGAGCCGGCTTCAGTGTGCGCTCGCAGCCCAGAAAGCAACCGTATCCTGGGCTGCATCAAAAGGAACGTGACCAGCAGGGGGAAGGAGGTGATCCTGCCCTTCTACTCTGCTCTCTTGGGACCTCACTTGGAGCATTGTGTGCAGTTCTGGTGTCCTCAACATAAAAAGGACATGGAACTGTTGGAACAAGTCCAGAGGAGGCCACAAGAATGATCAGGGACTGGAGCACCTCCTGTATGAAGACAGGCTGAGAAAGTTGGGGCTGCTCAGCCTGGAGAAGAGAAGGCTGCGTGGAGACCTCATAGCAGCCTTCCAGTGTCTGAAGGGGGCCTATAGTGATGCTGGGGAGGGACTCTTCATTAGGGACTGTAGTGACAGGACAAGGGATAACGGGTTAAAACTTAAACAGGGGAAGTTTAGATTGGATATAAGGAAGAAGTTCTTTACTGTGAGGGTGGTGAGGCACTGGAATGGGTTGTCCAGGGAAGCTGTGAATGCTCCATCCCTGGCAGTGTTCAAGTTGAGGTTGGACAGAGCCTTGGGTGCCATGGTTTAGTGTGAGGTGTCTCTGCCCATGGCAGGGGGTTGGAACTGGATGATCTTAAGGTTCTTTCCAACCCTAACTATTCTATGATTCTAATACAGGAGTAACACCAGTGTGCAGTCTTGTGCCCTTGGGCTTTGTCTTGGATTATCGGCCCGGCTGAAGGAGGGCTCAGAACGGTCCACAGACTGCAACAAAGTTCCCCTGTATGTTCCTCAGTGAGATGCTGGGGAGTAATTTTTCAGCCAGTAAGGTTGTTAATGAAAAGTTTGATCTGAACAGAGCCTGATTGGAGCAGGTGATCTGTCTTAGCCCTGTAAACTATCAGTCTTTAACACCACCTCTTCCCTGCCATGGAGGGAGCACGCTATCACCCATGATGCTGGTTGGATTCTGCAGCAGTGCCTGTGCAGTGGAGGTGCTGAATAATTCTGCATCGTTTTGTGATGTATAAAATACAGAAGGTTCTGGAGGAAAATATGTCTTACCTGAGAAGAATAAACAACTGAAAGTATCTTCATCAAATAACAGTATGCACAAGACTAGCCCGATTTGTTTGTGGATGTGGAGGAGGGAATATTCATGACACACAAATACCTTTGCATTCCAGGGCCAAAAGATACTGAGATGATTATTTACTCATAGTGACAGCATTAGAAATACTCAGCAGCTACACTGAATAAAAAGATTATTTGTATCAATCACAACAGTACCCATAAATATCACGTTTGCCATCAAAGTGAATTTTATATTAACCTATCAGCAAAAAACAAACAAGCAATCTCTAAATGGTAGCTTTAAAATGTATGTAAAGTGCAGTGTATATATAATTTTTCAAATGTTAAATAAGCCTTGTACTGACACGGAAGATTTGGCTGGGATTTAGGACAAATGTCCGGCACATAGAATGCTTTCTTGTTTTTGAAGGCATTTGAACAAAGTCTGAATGATCCGTGCAAAGTTAGCTTGTTGTGTATTACCAACGTGTTTGTTGTGGGGTCGTGTTACACAGCTAGTTTCCTCTCTCAGAGATTTTTCTTGGACAAAATTGCTTAGAAAAGTCTTTGAAAAGGAGTTCCTGTGTTCTGACACTGTAAAAATAGCTTGATAGCAGCTCATCAATAAGACGTTATGACTTCTGTGTGACACAAAGCCCGACAGAATAGAGAGGAATTATTGTGTGTGCCAGATGGGCAATGTGCTTCCCTCTGGTATGTGGCCATATTTAGTATGATTAAAATGGGCGGGGGGAAGAATTATAGGTAATTCTTAGGAGCAATTTAAAAGCTGAATTCTGTTGAGCTTGCATCTTCTTCACTAGAGAGGTATTTGTAGTAAAATCATAACTGGGAGGTTCCTGTCTCTTTCACTGTTCAATAAGAGAATAATTTATGAATCTGACAAACCTACTCCAGGATAGTGTTAAGACTAACATAATGTTCAGTTGAGTAACTCTACACTCCTAAAGTTTATTAGAGTGTGTAAGAAGCAGGGTTGGTATAGCGAAATGGCATACGCAGTCACTTTAGAGGTAGGATGTCTTACTACGAATACACTACAAGACAATGTTGGGAATCTTCCCTGTGGATGGCCCACTCCTTCCAGACAGAGATGGGATACTGGTATCTGTTCAAGGAAGACTCATCACACAGAGATTAATTTATAAGCAAAGAGAAAATGAAAAAATGCGGGCCCTAACATCTACTAAGCCTGGCAAAATTTTTGTTTTTCGCAAGCAACCTTTTCTTTTTCCACCCAGAAGATTAGAGAATCATTTAGATTGGAAAGGACTTTTAAGATCAAGTCCAATTGTGGTGACGCTGTACCCCAGAGATGGGGCAGGGCTGCTCTGCCCTGGTCATCAGCTGGTGAGAATTAAATCTTCTCAGCATTGTGAATGGTGGGGTCTCTCAAATATCACAAAGCACATTTTATAGCCAGGGAGGTCCATGATGGGCCATAGCAGTCCACACTGAAGTAAGTGGGGTGGTCAGCATGACTTGTTTGAGCACAGAACTGTGCTGTTCATTTCTTAGAGACTGTCAAGAAAAAGTGAAGGCTTTAAGTATATGACCTTTAGCAGAAATTAGTTCAGCAATAGCATATTCTACTATGTCAACTACAGTTGTAGTTATAACAATGAATTTCACTTTGAGAATGCAAATTGAGTTCCTAACTGTGAGTCTTAATCCAGGGTGTGCTGGGCAGTAATCTCTTAAGAGTTTTGTTCCTGCTAAAGCATTTTAGATTCTTGCTAGATTCAATATGCTGTTCCAAAGTTGAAAATATTATATGCATGGGAATGAAAAAAGAAAAAGGAAAAATGACTCTGCTTAATGAAAGCAATGCTGTCGTGGAAAGAAAAGATGCAGCAAGCTTTGCTACACAGGGAAGTTTTAGATATACAGGTCCAGATTTTCATAAAACTGTCCTGGGTTAAGCAGTAGCAGTCATTTTTCTCCTTCTTAGTAGCTGGTGCAGTGCTGTGTTTTTGACTTTCAGCATGGGAACAATGCTGATAACACCGATGTTTTTAGTTGTTGCTAATGTTTACTCTGACCGAGGACTTTCAGCCTTATGCTCTGCCAGGGAGGAGGGGAAGCCAGGAAGAAGGAGAGACAGAACACCTGACCCAAACTAGCCAAAGAGGTATTCCATAACACAGCGTGTCATGCCCAGTATAGAAACTGGGTGCAGTTATCTGGAAGGGTTAGATCACTGCTTGGGTCGGGCTGGGTATCTGTCGGCAGGTAGTGAGTGGTTGTATTCTCTTCCCTTGTTGTTTTCCTTATCATTACTATTATTGGTGGCAGCAGCAGTGGTTTGTGTTATACCTTAGTTACTGTACTGCTCTTATCTCCACCTGTGGGAGTTACATTATTTTGATTCTCCTTCCCTCCGGGAAGGGGGGGAAGGGAGTTGGTGGAGGGGTGGAGTGAGCGAGCGGCTGCATGGTTCTGAGTTACTGGCTGGGCTTAAACAGGGACTCTCATAAGGTCGCCTAGACGAAGAATGGAAGCACTCCCCTGCTTGCCAGAATGTTATGGCTGCATATACAACTTGGGACTTTGCTTGTGTGTGTAACCTTGCTTGTGAACATAGTTAATCTGTGGGCATGCTCCAGCATGCACCTCTACAAATAGGACTTTCTATAGATAGTAAGATAAATTCTGGACTGTTTTCTGCTATTTTTTTTTGTTTTAATCCTAAAAAAATATGCCCAAGCCCCAACAATCCATCTCTGTGCAAATTCCAGAATTCCATGTATGCGTCAGGGTTGGATACAGTTTGCCCAAGTTAGAACAAACAAACCAACCAGAACCAAACACAAACCAACCAACCAACCAAAACTAAAAAAAAAAAAGCAAAGTCCAATTCAAACAAGAAATCCCAAAACAAAACCTAAACAAAACAAAAGAAACACCAACAATGCTCCCCCCCCCCCCCCGATGAAATTTATAACGGCTGCAGAGATATCCTTTGTGAGAAGTTGCCTGATGTTTTCTTTTAATTGCCAAAGTAGTAGTTTTGGCATAGGTTTCTGAACAAAGTGCTGAATTCCTGCAGTTGTCATTGTAGGTTTTCCTAGAGACATTAAATCCCCATGTATATTGATCAAAAATATCTAAAATTGTGATTAAATGCCACTTCATATGAAGCTGTACAATTAAAAGTGTGCTACCTGCAAAGATAAGGATTTAGTGAAATTTTTTTGCATGTTTTTTTTTTTTCCCACAAACCAAGTGTCTGATTGCTTTTGACTTATCAAGAGGCTCATTTGGATAATGACTGCAAATTTGGAGCTACTTTTGTACGTCAGAAGGCATCACAGAATTTCAGTGTTATGCCCTTTGGGTTAACGTACAGCTAGAGTCTTTTACAGATTAATGAACCCTGTCTTACGAAGATTAATTTAAGAAATATTTGTTGTCTGTTTATATGAAGTCACAGTAGCAATGTCTGCTTCAGAAAAGTGTGCATATGGAAGGCTAGATTTAAAAGTGAAATGCCAAGGAAAATTAACTTCCTCTGACATCAGGTCATAATTTCAGTAATGACAGTGCATCCTGCAGGAATGGGAGATGTTCTGATGTGAGGCATCTTCAGCTGCTGCGAGACGTTAGATAACGAGGGGGGATTAAACCTCTTCCATTTTTACCAAATTTACTGCATTTACAGGAAATTTAAAGCTGAAAGCATCTCATAAAAGGAGCTTGACAGTGAGTAGAATACATTGTAAATGAAAAGGACTGGGTTGAACTTACCTAATGAACGTTTACCCTGGCATAGGGAAAGACATTACCAAGGCCCTGGCTGCATGGGCACAGAGGATGTTGCTATCACACAAACCTGTGCAAAAGCAAGAGAAAAATATTAGAGATGATGGAGATTGTCACTTCTTGAATTCCAAAACAGAGATCCAGCATGTCTTAGTGTGTTCTAGGATGGGTCTTGCATACTTGCAGGGTTTGCTTATCTGCCCTGTTTTAGGACACAGTGTTGCAGCCAGGTCAATGGAAGAGTTTGTTGTAGTTGTTAAAGCCCACTTTTAACATTTAAAATGACCATTTAAAAGGTAAATATTTATCAAGAATGGAGCAAAGGAGCTCTCATTTCAAGGCAAAGTCACTCTGGTTTTGATTTCTTCACAAATTGCATGCTGTAAATCAAGAAAATGTCATTTTAATTAATATTCTAAAGAAGTACTCTTTTTGAATATTGGGACCACCAAATTAATCTGATATATATATGTAGATAGATCTGTTAACTTAAGGATGGCTTTTACTTGAAGTGTGCACCCTTTTCAGGTGGACTGCTGACAGAAAATTACAGTTATTCCCTGCATGTTTCTGTAAGTTTAGGGATAATTTAAAAGTAATTTTAATGAGAAAACAATTCTGTTAAATAATCTGGCAGGGTATTTCATTTATGATCTTTATGCATGGCACTGATTTGTCAATTCCACTTCTAAAGTGAGAAGTCTGAGTACCAAGGAAGTGTGATGAGGTTTGTGTGTACTTTGGGGAGAGGCTGTTCTCTCGAGTTGCTGCTTTTCCCTTAACAAAGTACCCACTTACCTTTTCTTTCTTTTTTTTTTTTTTCCTTTTTTTTTTTTTAAATGAAATACTACTTTTTATCAGCATTTATTTTTTGGTTTTGATTGTGTGTTTTCTGTTGTTTTGTTTTTTTGTTTCTTTTTTTCCTTTTTTTTTCTTTTTTTCCCCCCAAGATCTCTGTTACAACTCCATTTTGCCCCTTTGTATTTTGATCTTGGCAGCTGGGATGGGTTTTCCAAGCACTCTGGTTATTGAATTTGTAATAACAGAGCAGGCACCAAAGGAAGTGTACTGGGAGCAGAATGGAAAACCCATCCTGAGCATGTCCCCCCAGCCTGTGGGCATTTTTGGGGGAGGCAAACAGAGCAGCAGTGCTCTGCTTTTCTGCTCAGCCTCTCCTGGCTTTACAAACAGCAGGATTTGGTTTCACTGAATAAATCTTAGGGCCATTTCATGAAAATTAGACAGTCTGTGAAATGAAATGTAAGCATCTGGCAGATGGCTTGTAAAACAGAATCTCGGGAACCACCTGGATTTTAGGGATCTGAGTTACCTGGACTGAGAGGAGTTTTCTTGGCACTGCTGACCTGTGTGAGCTTTGCTTTGGAAACTTTGCGTGAAAACAATGTGGAAGATATTGGGATTTCTGTGAAATGCCGCATGTTCCCCAAATGCAGGGCATGGTGTCACCCCTGGTGATTGCCCCATGAAAAAGGAGGCTCACATCTAGCTTGAGGATTTATGATGCTCACATAGTGCATCCAGGCAGTCCTTTTTGGGACAGCCTAGGCTTGGAGGGGAGGCACAGAGCAGGTCTCCACAAGGACCTGCTTCAAACTGCAGCCATCCATCCCTCTACATCCCCTGTCCTGAGTATGTTCACAGGGAAGATGCATTTGCTGGATTGAATTGGTTGGTAGTGCTCTCCAGAAGTGGTTCTGTTCTCATCCTCCTCTTGACCAGTTGAACCATGTATGAGTTCCCAAGGTCTGTATTCCCTTCTTATTTGTTAAATATTATTATTTTGTGATTGTGAATTGAAGCAGCATGGATCATGAACTAGCTTCTAAACAGTGTTTCTCCACAAAGAGCACAAGTAGTTCCAAATAATGATCTTGAACTTTGAACACTGTCAGTGGAAGTAAATTAGGAAATCTTAAATTGTGTTTTATTCTCCAAGACATCTGCTTTGTATCATCTTTCTCTATAGAACTAGACCAGTTTTGACTAGGCAGGATGGATGCTATTTGCATTTGCTGTGAAGGTCATGGTCTTCCTTACCAGGCTGTAAAAAGGGTCAGATTCTGCCCAGTAGATTAAGTTAACTTTTGCAAATTTTCCTGTGGTATCAACACTGTGGAATCTCCTACTTTTACTTCATTTTGGTGATTGCTTTTTACATGACAGATTCTTTCTTGCTCTTCTGTGTAGCTTGTCACTTGTTAGTTGAGAAACTTTACTTCAGGAATTTGGAGTGTCTTGTTATACTTTGCACATCATCCGTTTATGTGTATGAGCTGCAGTAAAGTGCAGTGATTGCTTAAAAACACTATAGTTACTTAAAAGAGATGACTTTGTGTATTTTTTTTTTGTTCCCATCACAATAACACTTTGCAGGTGATTATTAAATTAGAGATTTTCTTTGTTTTTCTAACAAAAAAACCCCAACCTTTTTCATGTCAGTGCCAATTATGAGTAGTAATTTTTCACATTTTACAAAAGAATTTTCTGTCCTGCCTCCACGCCCCCCCAAATAAAGAAGGGCTTTGACAGACTATGACAAGGAGGTGGGGGGTAGGGGTTTTTATTATTATTTTTTGCAAACACAGTGCTTTTGACTTTTCTTTAAAAAATCTGTTGACTCTATTGAAATGTGACAGGGCAATATTTAACCTGAATAGAGGCATGTTGACTCCTCTTATTAAAACTGACAGTTAAGGACATTTCTCTCTTTATTCCTTCTGATACACGCAGACAAGTCTTCACTGCTAACTAGTATACAAAATCAAAAACAAAAAAATACAGAGTGAGGAGATGAGTACCTTATAAACAATATATGAATGACAATTGCAAGTTTAATCTAGCAAAGAAACCTTTTTTTATCCTTTAAGAAAATTAAAGCCCTTTCAAATTAGCTTGATATATGGAGACAGGCTGACATCATTAATTTTCAAGTATTCATTCTTCTTCCCTTTCTCCCCCTGCACACAGATGCAAGATGCTCCAGGTACTCTGTATAGGTCCACAGCGACACCTATAGCAAGAGGTGGATTGTGCTTTGGCTGAGTCTGTGGTGGGGTAGGTTGCCTCAGGGGTGTGGGACTTGCTCTTCCTCTTCCCTGGGGGTGTATTAGGGCAACTTGGCTTTGGAGTTTTTCTTCTGAAGAAGAACTCAGGCGATATGATGGCGTTGATGGCCAACTGCTCTCCCTTTGGGCCAGTTTGGACCACGTTCCCTGTGGCAACCTGACCCTGCCATGAGACTTTCCTGAGAACTTGGAAGTTCTTCCTGGCTTGTTGTAGCAAAGGTTGAAAAGGCCAAGTTGCTGAATTTCCCCTAGGTACTTTCTGATGCAATTGTGCAAATATCTGTAATCATGGAGTATCTTTCACCTGCCTGTTGTTCGTGCTTTGCCTCTGCAGAGGTTGGTGGTTCTCGGCTAACAGCAGCATTCAGTGCTCTGTATCCTATGGCTGTCACCAGAATTTCCCATGAGAACAGTGAAGTCCCAAGTAGAAGAGTCCTCTCACTTGGTTATCTTGTGGAAGGATAAGGTAACCATTTTACAAGCTTCCTTGCATATTTTCAGTTGTTGTGTGGCAGAGTACATAGAGGGAGGTCTATGTAGCCTAGCATCTCAGCTTGGCTCTGGATACCAGTGAGGCATGTGCTACCATTGTCACTGGATGAGAGGAAAAAGATTTAAAAATAAGCGAACAGTAACTGAAGAAAGGCTTTGTAAGGTTCCTTTGACTAAGATGGCCATAGCACAGTGACGGTAGCTGTCCTACTACCATGGAAGCTGTGGCATTTGGAAGTCCCTTTGTGATGGCTGACGTAGCATATCCAGGAACAAGAGAAAGATGAGTGCTGGGGGAACCAAGAGTGAAAATGGTAACGTACCTGTATTCTTTGTTACTCAGTGCAGCCAGTAAACTGCCTATATGGTCTCTAAAAAAAATGCTTTCTTCAGGAAAAGAAGTCAGTTTCAGTAGCATGAAATGGAAATTTAAACCCTCTGACGTCAGGAGTTTGAACATCAGGTACACGAGCAACCGGAAATAGCTTGTTCTTAAGCTTATCCAGTCTGTTGGAAGAGCAGAAGTGAAGCCTAGCAGGAGATGAAACAGCAGTTATGATGGTTAGACAAACACTGCAAATCCTTCTGTTTGCATCAGTCAGTTAATTTAAAAGAGGGAAAAGTCAGATGTATATTTTGTACTTGTCTCAGCTGATATTAGGAGAATATATAATGCCCTAAGGCAGATAGTTCAGACATTTTACAAGAAGTGGATTGATATACTCTGTCATGTAGGTTCTGTGGAGAAATCTGGGGCCTGTAGATATTTTCACATAGGTTTGAGAGAAGGATAACTAGACTATCAGCTGTGGTGTCTGGAAAATCCTGGATGGGCAGTCAGACAGCAGCAGAAGACAGGACTGACAGAAGAAACAGGAGACCAAAATGATGGATTATAGAATTTATGGTGTTGAATCTGCTGAAAATCCAATGAATTTAAGATGCAAAATTTAACATCTTTTCTAGTGGGAGTCACATCTCTGAATTAAGCTGCTAGTGAAAATTTTTTTGAGTACTTTTCGTTCCAAAACTTGTATGTATCCAAGTCAAAGAAGAAGATCCAAATCTGTATGGAAAATATAAGAGGATCTGATGCCTTATTTAATATGTGTATGGTTAATATGGTTAATAACCATGTTTCTACAGATAATGAAGTGATCAAGGACTCTATGTGGGCAGAAAAATGTCTATGTTTAGAGCCAGGGACAAATGGAAAAGAGCAGGAGAGCAGTGTGCAGAGATGGGGAGGCAATGTGTTCTTGATAAAGCAGAGGTAGTGAATTTATGGCAAACTGAGTTTCATGCACTGTTCCTGTTATTTTGTCGCTTCTGCTCTCCAGACACCTACAGGCACTCTCTTGTGTAAATCTGGCTTTAACTTTGATATGCCACTGTCCTTTGATTTGTGTCAAGGCTGTAAACTTTGTCTCACCCAAGATCTGCTGTCTGCTTCGTGAGCCATGTTTTTGCTTTGGCAAAGATCACCCTGTCCCTGCTGAACCAGCCTTCGTTCCAGCAGCCTCTCGCATCTCTGCAGATATCCTCAGTGAGATGATTTCACTGCTGTGACTGTATCACAGCTCTACTTAAGGCTCTTTGTTGGCTCCACTGCATCTACCAAAATCTCTGTCTTTATTCCAATCCCCTTACAGTTTTGCCAGAGCTTGCTTCTCTGTCATGGTTTTGTTTGGATGCCTGCCCTCATTCTCATCCTCTACAGTTATGTGCTTTTCTGATGAGTATTTTTGCACTTTCTGCCATACTGTCACAAAAGAGTGAGAAAAGCACTCAAAGTCCCCAAAGCCACCGCCCTCCGTTCTTTCACATCTCCTAAAACCCCATCTTTGCCTACTAAAGGCTGCAACTTGGCAGTGGCAGAGCAAGTATCTAGCTGTGAGCAGCACAGATCACTTTCTGTGAGTTGTTCATATCCAGTTATGGTTAGTACATGTTCTTCTGTCACCTATCCAGCCCCACTTACTAATTTTATCCACTTCTACAGCTTGACATTTAACTCGTAAGTTCTTCAAGGCAGTTGCTGTCATTTCTTCCATTGGTACAGAACTTGAAGATGGTGTCACAGTATAAATATGAAATAATAAACATGCAATATCAAACATGATGAGGTTGGGTAGTAAGTATTTGAGATGAACAGAAGTCACTCTCTGTAGTTCTAAAAAAAGTTGTCCTTGCCAACAGAGGTCGACCTATATGATTGCAGGTTTGGGGTGGTTTAAATGTTTTGAGTTGGGGTCTTTTCATAAAAGGCAAGGCAAATCCATGGATTTTGATGGATTTTTTTAGCCAAAACACCGTAATACTGAAGAGCACTTAGTTTCATTTTTTAAGTGTGATGAAGCAGTGGCTATCCTTGGTTCTCTCACAATGGGAGCAAGTGAAGAAGAGAATCTCATCTGGTTCTGGTGCTGAAGGGAAGGGTAGCTACGCCAATTAGATTTTTAAAAGTATCACAATGAAACACAATTTTGAAGTAAGTGTGAGCACATAGTGCTCAGGCACAGAAACTTAATATATGCAGTAATTAATTTGCCCTTTTAGGTTCTGTATAAAAGCAGTATACATATACATTATGGTAATAGTGAAATCTGCATCCCTTTATCAGGGAGAGCCCAACACATATCCAAGAGTACAACTGCAAATTAGTGGAGATTTTGGGATATTTGGATTTATTTTTTTCCTTTCTTGGTAGGAATTACTTCTTTACCATGTGGAGACACTGACAGCACTTGGCTCCTTTCTATTTATCTAGCTTTTCCAATAAAACAAGTTTCCAATTTCTGTAATATCAAAGAAGGGATATTGAGAGTTAAATAGGAATTCTGGCTGACATCACATAGGCTTCCGGAAGAAAGGCACTGGAAAACTCATAAAGTGTTAAACTATATGCAAAAATTCACTAAACAGAGAACGACCCTTAGAAAGTGAGACCACAAAAGACAGTCACTTCAGAAATGACAAAGTGTACTGCAAATAAGTGATTCTCACTGAAATGAAAATGTGAGTCTGGGTTTAAAATTCACTGGCATTTAGAGATATAACATTGATGAGTCACCAGCAACAACCTGTTCAATCACACTGCAAATGGAGGGAGAAGTAAAGAATGTATGGTGAAAGTTTTGTGCCCCTCAAATGTGATGGATGCTGTAAGTTTACACAGGTGCAAGGGTTGAGTGGCGAAAAGCATGGAGGGAGAAATCCATCAAAGAATACTGAACACAGACATACCTCTCCTGCTCTGAAGTTTCCCGATCAGCAAGCTGTTGAAGCCTGGGAGAGTGTTTGAGGGAAGTATCGCTAGATGCATGCTCTATGTTTACACTCCTCCCTGGGTGCCTGTTTTTGATGACTGTTGGATGCTGAACACGGGGATAGGTGGACATTTGGTGGGACCCAGAACAGCCATTTGTAGGTTCTCTTCTTATTTGCTACAGTAATTTAGAGAGAGTAGAGAAATACAGCTTCAGTAGTATTTGTCTTATACACCAGAACAATCACAGGACAGATCTGGTCATGTTATTCAGCTTAAATGATGATGCCTTATTCTTCTGTTCCACAACAACCCCACAGGTTTTAAGGTGGCCCATCAGAGTGAGGTTGGCAATCTGTGATGTTTTTGATTCAGCTGTATGGATAGCCACCTGATAAGAAATGGTGTTATTCCTTTTGGTCTTTCCAAGGATTATCAGAGAATCTCTTCAATGATGAGGACAGTACGCAGTTAGGAAGCTGATTTTCATTTGCTGCTTGTCTCCAGTCTTTCAGCTGAAGTGAGGCTTAGTGTAGAATTGTACCTTAATTTCAGTGTTGTATATAAAGCTTTTAAAAGCCCCCATCTTTATTCTTCAAAAGATGTAAACTTTTATTACACTTTTTCTATTGTAAATTTGATTGGCCAGATGTTTTTAAGCTTACGATGTTTTCATTCAAAATTCTTTTTGTAGATTTTGACAGGGGCCTGTTTTGGTGAATAAGAAAACTATCAAAAGGGGAAAAAAAATTACTTTTTTTTACACCTTAACTTTTGCAGCTATAAGTTCTATGATTTACAAAGTTTTCAGTATATCTTTTGTTTGTTTTGGTGAAATAAAATATCCTGAGGCATGACAAACTCTATCGTGGAGCTATTTAAAGGAAGGATATGGAAGGCAGTGGTAAGGGCGAGGGGATGATTGCAGTTTGTTTTAGCACCTTGGAAGAGATGCAACAGGTTCCTCACCTGTGGGAACTGAACATGAACACAACATGCCCCACTGACATAATAGCTACCAGGGCATAATGCTCTCAGGTCCTTCCTGTCACATTTCTGCCTATATTTCTTTCAGGAATTGTCCACAGATGCTTCCCTGGGCAGCTTTGCTGGTGTCCTAAACCACAGCCCTTTGTTTTACTCAGCTGTAATGCTAGATTGCTTTTTTATTCTCAGCCTACCTAGAAAGGGAATGGTGAATAAACCAAGTGGGCAGTGGAGAGTGCATTCCTTTGCTGCTTATGGACTCAACATGTTTTGTGGGATTTGTTTTGGCTGGAGAGCAGTCAAAGGGTTAGGTCTGTGGGGAGGGAGGGCAGCAATCTGGATCTTCTAGGCTGAACATAGCCTGCCTTTAAGGAAACTTCATCCATAGCATGGACATCATAGTCGGTCTGTGTAGGAGGGGGTCCAAATCACAGCTATGGATGAACTCTGGTCCCATCTCCTCCTGCCAAGTAAGTGATATGCCAGTGAAAGCAAAGCATCCTCTTTGGAAGTGAATTAGGAACTTGTGGCAATGTAACATTGGTGGCATTTGAACATGGAATTTTAGCAATTTTCTCATGGGGATCAAGGTCAGGCACTGCCAGTGATGCCCTGCTGTCACCCATGATTTTCCTCCCTCACACAAGTCCCTTCCTCTCTGTATATCTTACTGAAAGATACTTAGAGTTTACTTTCCTTGTGCAGCTTTTTGCTAGTTGATAGGCAAAAGCAGGTGGAAGGCAGTCAATGGGCATTGACTTCAAACACACACATCAGTGCAGGCGTGACTGAAATTCAGGCCAAAAAATGAATCAGAGAAGAATTTGTCCTTAAAATATTTATTAATTTAAGCCTTTCTTTGTTTCAAGAATAGTATTTATATGATAGTTGCAAGAGTAACTTCTGGATGGGAGAACACAGCCACACACACAGATGCAAGGACTAAGGGTGTTTCTAAGCTTTTATTCTGTCCTTTTGGCTTCTGCTGATTAAGGAGAGACCTTGGAAAGATAATAATGTTTATGACCATAGGAAATTACATAAAAGCATTCTGATGCATAAATAAAAATTAGTTTTTGTGGGATAAGATAACTAGCCTATATTCAATACATTAATGCTGATGCATTATCTGTGGATGTGTATTTTTTAGTTTACTCTGTAAGCTGTGATGCAATATGCACTCTATGCTTCTCCCCTGAATTAGGATATTCTATATACATTCCATTTTGAGTCATATTAAAAAGAATTAACTTTAGTAACAGAATATTGTACCAGGAATGGCTATTTTAGCTTGTCGCTGTTTGGGGTCCTCAGGTCAATCTCTTTAATTAAAGTCTTGTAACGTTAAAAGTGAATTCAATACCCATCCTACCCTATCAGAGCTAACACTCTTTGCTGCACTGCTTTTATCAGCATGCCCAATTTTCCACCTGGAATTTGTTTTAACGAAGCCCAAATCCTATTTTGTCAAATGCTGGAGGCTGTATGGAACATTTTGCCAGTTATTCTGTTATCCACACTATGGAATTTGGGACAAACAAGCTGTAAGCTGCATTTTGATGTCAGGTTAAGCTATTATGATACAAATTGTGTTTAATATATTTTTAAATACTTTCTTTAATATTTTATAGGGTTTTTTTCCTATTGAATTAGCAGTAAAACAGCAGTGCTTCATATTTCAGATCTTTTTCCACCTCTTAGAGGCCTGCATTCCACATGATCTGGTTACCAGCTGGACAGCCAGAGGCTGAGCACAAAGAGAGCGCAGCAGACTTAATTTCTGCCTTGGTGTTCAAGCCAGAGTGTGTTTTTCTGCAATAACCCACTTTCTTATATACTACTTGCCCATTTTAATTCCACCCAAAAAGTAGAGATGTTTCTTTACTCCAGTTTTTACTCCATGGCCCACCAAAATGATGGAAGTTGAATATGAGAGGAGATTGCACCACTTACCCTAAATGCACATTTAAATGTCCATTTAATAACACTTTCAGTTCTATTTAACTCTTCTAAGGTGAGCAGTTCTCTGTTTCTCATTCTATTTGCTTAATGTTAACAGCTTGAAACATAGGTGGGAGCTGCAGCATGATGTTGCCAGACTTTAACAAACATGCAATTAAACAAAGCTGTTGAATAATGGTTTGACCAACAGTTGGATTCACATTTCTATCCAGCCCAAGGAATGTAGAAGGAAGCAGAGTGTAGCAGTGCTGCTCCCAGGGGTGCAGGGGTCTGGAGCAGCACCTTCCACTGCACAGTGCAGGGATGCACCACACTGCTTAAGAAACTGAGCTTTAGGAAACTTTCCTCAGCTGTAAGAAATTGGTCTTATCAGAAACAGGAAGCACTTTAAAACCACTTTAAAATCATGCTTTAGCCAATTTTCTGGTGAACATTGTCAGAATATAGTCTGTTGGTTTTGACTGATTTAAACCAGTTTCAGTATATCCCTAGAAGAAGTCTGCATCAGTGCATAGAGCTCCCATCTGGTGAGGTCCACATCAGTTTTTTCATCAGTATGTCCTTAGAGTCAGACTTTTCCTACCGTTTTCCCCCTTTTCCGTCTCCTTTTTCTCTTTTGTGTATTTTCTTTTTTTTTTTTTTCTTTTTTTTTCCTTGGAGCTCAAGTGGTGTTAGCCTTGTAAAGGTTAATCAGGCACTTGCTGATTTCCACAGACCCTGTGCTATTTTCGGTAGACTTATGCCAGTTAAAACTGATTAAAAGTCAATAAACTATGCACTATGTGATGTGAGGTAATAAAACAGTGCACAATTCCTATCGTTTGTATTGAAACAGGATCACAAAAAATTGGCAAATAGCTGCTTTATCACTAAGTCAATATATTTGACCCTGTTTAGACATGGGTAGAGAATTTTTGCCTAAGAAGTTGCTGTTTCTGTAGTGATTTTTTGGAGTCAAGCCCCACTTAAAGGTTATCGGCATTTTTCAGACCTGAAAAAAGAGGGGTGGCTCTGCATGTTACATGTAGAAATGAATCCCATTTGTTCCAAAATGTAAACATTGGATATCAAACACTTGAACTGGTCTTGTTTCAGCAAATACTCAATTTGTGATCATGGTTAATTGAATATAGTTTAAAATTAAAAAGTTAAATGAAAGATATTTTTCCGCAGGCTGTTTTCCAAATTTTCCCAGTCCTAATGTTTTTACTGTACTTGTTCTATTAAACAGCAGCCACATATGTGTCTGTGTTTTTGTGCATGCATCTGTTCTGGGAGCGTATGCATGTGTCTGAACATATGTATGAATTAAGTGAGTGCAATATTGGCTAAATGAGAGAGACATAAGGTAGCCACCTGCTCTGACACAACTCTTAGTGCGTATGTACCAAAGAGAAGAGATTTAAAAACAATTACAATCTAGAATGGACTTGTTAGAGCAAAAGAACAAACTAAACTAATTTAAACTAATTTGTCCCTTAGGATGGTAATTCATTGACAGAATTACCCTGCTATTGAAATTGTGCTGTTGTTTGCACAGCAGAGCGTATTAGATAAATAGCATTAATAGCCGTTCTCTGCATTAATAAACTAGCTAAAATTTCTTGATATGCTTGATCTATATGACAGAGTTTATTCTTTGCTTTCTAGTGAGAAGCCAAGGATGCTTTTGATTTTCTATAGCTATTTTCAGGCATACAAAGAGGTCATGTACTGTCTGCAGTGGGCTGGATGCCGGGCAGCAGTGGGATCTAGGGGCAGTGGAGGACTGAAGGAGAGGAGCATGGCACCTCCCAGACTGTGCCATGCCCACTGCTGCCCTGTCACTGTCTCCAGGCTTGACTCACTTTCCTTTGAAAACATTCCCAAGGAAGGTGCTGTCCATTTAGCGGAAGCAGCAATGTTATCTCATGTTAATACACACATACCTAGAAAGACCTGGCTGGTTGCTTTATAGATACAGTGGTTTATAGAAATACATCCGATGAGAAACAGATGAGAAACATTCTCAGAACACAAAGCTATCAGTGGGTCAATTTGGACTATGGGTTCAAAGAAGGAATGGTGAGCAACACATTGCCAAGCCTCTGCTGCCAGCTGTTTGCTCCCAAGTGTGCGGACTTCTGGAAAGCTTGCATGGGGAAATGGATGTGGAGTAATTTGAGGTGAGAGTTTTAGCTCTGTGCTAATTCTCTATGTGGACAATCCCTTGGGGCAGGAAGATCGCCTCTCTGAGAGGCAGCTCACTCAGTTTCCCAGTGTGGTGAGATCTGCTTAATGCCCTGGGAACATCCTTAGGGAACTGGGGTAGCAGATCACAGGCACTGTGAGTTTGCATCAAGCTCATAGTGCACAGACGTCCTTGTATTCCAGGACATGCTGCTGTGCTTTGACATAGTGCAGCTACGGGATGGACTAAGAAAAGGATTTAGGCAAGATTTAAAGACCTGTCACCTGATCTTGGAGTCAACCTGTCGCTCCAGTTCATTCTGGTCTGGTGTCAGTAGTGTGAGGATGGGCAGGGGTCTGAGCCCCACAGGGGAAGCGCAGGAGGAGGGAGCACAGTGGGAAGGGCAGGTGGTATTTCTGTGGGCTCAGTGGCAGTTGGAGGAGCCCAGGAGCTGTTGAAAGCACTTTAGCTGGGCTGGATCTGGCTACACTTAGTCTTAATCCACCACTCAGTAGAGTATCCACTTCTGAACCTCTTATATATTGCTGGCCTTCATCACATCCCTGTAATTTGTTGGACATGGGACTGGTTATGTGGGTTTACTACACCCTGACTGAAAGAAATCCTCTGATATTTCTGTACAGCTGCCTTGCTGTTTTTCTCACGATTTGCTTGGCATAATTGCAATGAATGTCCAACTTCAGCATTAATATCTAGATTTGCTTTAGGGTCCAGAGGAACAAGGCAGATGAGTTTTAAATGTTGAACGTAACAGTAAGACAAGTAGTTCTAGGAGTACCTATCCCCCTGAGCTGGACAACTGGGAACAGAATGAAGCCCCGTAATTCAAGGGGAAATGGTCAGCGAGCTGCTGTGTCACTTAGACACGCACCAGTCTATGGGGCCAGATGGCATTCACCCAGGGGTGCTGAGGGAGGTGGTGGAAGTGCTCAGTGGACCCCTTCACATTATTTACCAGCAGACCTGGCTAACCAGAGAGGTCCCAGGGACTGGAAGTTAGCACAAGTCATATAAGAAGTTGCTGAGGGTGCTGAGGGTACTGGGCTTGCTCAGTCTGGAGAAAAGAAGGATCAAGGGAGACCTTATAGATCTCTGCAGCTCCTGATGGGAGGTTGTAGTGAGGTGGGATTTGCTCTTGTCCCGTCACTTGTTACTTGGGAGAAGGGGAAACAGCCTCAAGTTGTGCCAGGGGAAGTTTAGGCTGGATATTACTAACAATTTCTTCACCAGAAGGGTTGACAAGCATTGAAACAGGCTGCCCAGGGACACACTGGAATTGCCTTCCCTGAAAGTGTTTAAAAGATGAGTAGATGTGGTGCTTAGGAACACAGTTTAATGGGGGACTTGGCAGTGACAGGTTAATGGTTGGGCTCGATCTTAAAGGTCTTTTCCAACTTAAACAAGTTTGACTCTATGATGTTTGCAAGTGCCTGTGTGAAAGGGTCAAACAGACAAGTTGTGTATCTTTAGTACCAAGGCTCCTGAAGTAAGGGTACAATGATTTAAATTTTATCCTAAGTGTCTTTACAGAAAGCACCACTTGGAAACAAACTTCAGATTCCTTACTCCTTACCAAGAGCAACCTTGCTGCTTTTCATTAAGCTGTTTGATTGCTATCAAGCTCCTTGTGTCAGTGCAAAGGCAGACAGAGCTTTGTACAACATGCTGGGTAATTGTGCAGTTTCTGTGGTCCACTTTTGGAACAATGTCTCATAAAAATCTTAAGCAGCTATCACTTTTCATGGCTAATGAACTGGGAATTAGATCCAGAGCCAATTCTTGGATTAAAACTTCTGAGCCCAAAACAAGGCTGTCTTTAGGAACAAAAAACCAACCCCAGGCTGCTGGAATAGGGTACTACAGACTGTGACCTTCAGGATGTGAGATAAGTGACCAACATGAAGGATACAGCAAAAACTAATCAAGGAGCAATTGAGGGTCAGGGGGGAATTGTTTGCTTTTAGATGTGATTTCTAAAAGGCTTTTTTAGTTTCAGAAATATTTGAAGTAAGTATCTCTCAACATTCACATGCTGATCAGGGCCAGAATTAGTTTAGTGGCCTCAGCCTGCCCCTGGTGAACAGGGAGTGGGAGAAACCCCCCAACCCGTTCAGCACACAAAGGAGTGGATTGGTAAGTCGGCGACGGGTGGGTGGTCTGTATTCAGAGGGAGGTTTAAAGGCAGATTTCATCCCACAGACCAATAATATTTAAGAATTTAATCACAAAACCCACAATCTCCTCAACACCCTGAAAGCCAAAGAAAATACCCTTATAAAGTATAGATTTTAGTGCTTCCAGAAAAATGAGAACATGGAGAACAACTGGAAGAGTTGTAAATAGTGGCTTTAACAGGAAAATTCCAGAATGTGTTCAAAGTAAATTAGCTACTGCCATGCCTCTTCACACGCCCTCCTCCCTTTCCTTCCTTCCCCCCAGCCCGCTTTTATTTGCTTTGAATTTCCTTTCCACTCTCTTACTTGACAGAATTTTCACTTATTTCTGTTAGGGAACATGGCCATTCTTTTTTATGGCAAGGTGAAAATAATTTTATTTTCATCACTTTTCCCCACTCCCATGATGGATTTACTTGAAAAAAAAAAATGACGGGCTTCACAAACTGGCCTGACAGTTGTGATGCAGAGAGTGAGCTGGCTGAGCAGGGACAGTGAGGCATCTCTGTACCTATTATGGCAAAAATCGATAATGCTTTCTGTAAATTGCTCCTCCCAAAGGAGATGAACAAATGCAGGAGACAAGGGAAGCCATCATTCTGTATGAAAACCCCTGCACATTTGGACCAGTGCAATTATCAGGAAGGGCTTTTTTTTCTTTTCTTTTCTCTCTTTTTTTTGGGGGGGGGGTGGGGGGGCAGGGGATGGGGGTGGGAGGGAGGGTGTGGGACAGTGGGGATGGTGGAGAGAAAAGCGAGAAAGAGTGAGATGCAGGAAAGACAATATTTTTCAAGAAATATTAATTAAAGGCTAAGAAGATTCTTTGAATTGTCCAAACATGGGGGGGGGGGGGGGGGGGGGGGGGGGGCGGGAAGAAGGAATTAAGATAAGTTTTGGAAGTGCTCATACTCTTTGGATGTCTCTACATTCCGATTGTGCATTCAGTATTGCCTATTAACTGCTGTCTATAAGACAAAATTAATAATCTAGAATCACAAAGTTCTGTTAACCCTCACACATTCTGTTACCATGAATGGGAATTCCAGAGAACACCAAACCCCAATTTTTCCCTGTTCTAGAACAATATGAATTATATATCAAGTGGTAAGAAAGTAATCATAAACCAAGTAGAGGAGCACATGATACCTTTACTACTGCTCAGACTGACATTATTTGCCTAGTAAACAAGAAATAACAGGGAATTTGGGTTGGAGATACTCAATGAAGGTGCAGAGCTTGAACAGAAGGGATGGTGAAGAAGTAAGAGCATAACGGAGTAAGATAATTTGCCTGTAAGTGCTTGTGCTTCCTCTGAAATGTCAAATGACCACTAGTAGGTCCTACAGCGTGTTTGCCTTTCATCACAAGAGTGTTCCCTTTGTTAGTATTTTAAAGAATGTACAAGCTGACATTATCTAGAATGGATATGGATACAATATACATTGGGAATGAGGATCTTCAGGACTGGTCAATACGTGATCACTGGTTTCATGTGAGCCTTTGGCAAGTCTTGCAGTTTCACCAAGTCTCAGCTCTCGAAAGTGAGATTAGTAATAACACTTGGCTTCGTTAAGGTCTTCACTTTCTTCAAAAAAAAAAATACTTGAATGCTTATTATGTTATTTGATAGTACTGCTCTGTCCAGAAAATGCACAATTGTTTTTGTGATGGCATGTTGTGAGACCCCTTCCTGCCTACACACTGGAAGAGAACCATGAAGCACAGCTCAGCAGTGTGACAAAAAGATTTGGCTGTTATCACCTTTCTGGCATTTCTGTTTCAGTGAGAAAATACAGTGAAAACACCATAGAAGAATGAGAATTACATTAGTTATTGTTCGTTATCATAGGTGGAAAATAGACACGACATTGCAGGGAGGTACTCAAATTCAAAGTGCCCTGAAGTTTAGAAAGACTCTTCAGAAAGATGTATCTGGAAAGGGCATTCAGAAAGTTCAAAAAAAGCCACAGTAGGTAAAAGAGTTCAGCATCCATCACCTTGGATTAAATCAGAAGTGAAAGGAGAAGCACTGGTGGGAGACATTCAGCCTTTCAAAATCTGTCTTGGAGCTGTTGTTGGTTAAATGCTTAGGGATGTATTGCCAGATGTGGGGAGATATCCATAGCAAAACTTGAGACAACACAGTAAAGCTCTCACTGTGTGGTATGTTGACAAGTGGCATAATGTTGGGGAGTTAAGCTGCTTTTCCAGTGCTAAAAAGATGTATGTTGAGTGAAGATGGATAAATAACAAAGGTAGGCAATGATGGAAAAGAGAAGGCATTCAAGAAAGGTATATTTATTCACATGGATTTCCTAAATTTAGTTTTCTAACATAGTAATTCTTGCCTCTTGGTTGGTTTCAGTTTCTTCAGCAAGTGTTTTGTTCATGAATTCTAAGTCTCTTTTTGGAGTTCTAATAATTGCTTCAGAGTTTGAGGAAAATGTGTGAATGAAAGCAGACATTGTAATTCCAGCAAACCATTTTTTTAGAGCTATTTCATGGTTTGTTAAAAACACAACAGCTGTTTACAGTTTTTGCACATCTTCTGCACTGCGCAGACATTTTTTTGGTGAGTGCCTTTCTGTCCTATAATAAGCACATAAGCACTGATGAACTTCTTATGTCATGTTCTCATAACCTGAGAAACAGCTTGAGTTTCTTCTTTCTAATACCTCTGGAATGGAACCCTCTTTTGCTGGGTGGGAGATGAGTGTCGGATCAAGTTTCTACTTTGTCAGTAAGAAGCCATGAGGAAAATGCCTAAGTGTGTTTCACAGTGGAAGCCAGTCGTTATGAAGTGGCAAGTTTTGTTGTACCCACTGTGTTTAGGTTGAGAAACTGTGATGGAGCAGGAAGTGAGGACACTCCATTTTAAACTAGTATTCTGTCTCCCTCTCATGGAGGGGAAAAGCATCACTTTGCCATGGCTGTGAGCACAGGAGTAGAACAAGCAAAAATTATTTGCTAAAATCAATAATTTTCACGTTGCCCTAATGCATATAAAATATTAAAAGGAAATATGTTTTAAAGCTATTATTATGGTTTACATATACTGCAAGTTTTAAATAGTGGGTTTGAAAAATGCTTCTGAAAAATATGGCTGGTTCTCATAACCCGGAGGCAAGTCTGGGAACCCAGCATGCTGCAGGTCAGGAAAGGGCAACTGGAAAGGTAACATCCATCAAGCCTATGCCAGCGGCTGGGTATTGGTGATCCGCTTCCGCTAGCAGTACTTATTCTTCTGAAGGGAAAGCCTTCTAAACAAGGCTGTGAATTGGTTTTCATGCTCGCATTGACAGATTGGGAAAGCAGTTTGTTCTACCAAATTTAACAATGATATATCATTATCACAACTTTGGGGGAAATCTATAAAATCAATAAGTTTGTAGCCTGAACAGGATTTGTATCGCTTGCTTGCTGTGCTGGTGTCAAAGCGTGAGCATATGGATTGAGTCACAGCCTGAGATCAATGGAATTTGTGGACAGTAAGCTCAATAACAAGCCCTTCTGAAAAGAAATAGATGTAAAAAGCAAATTTACTAGAGTATAAAAAAAAAGCTAATATCTTTTCCGTGCCTGGCTGTAAAGTGCTGTTTGGCTGCCGTTGGCTGCTGGTACTTTGAAAGCTGTCTAGGGTATGTGCTTGCAATGCTGAGTGCAGCGGCTGCTCTCTACTTCCATGCATTGCATGTACAGTTGGATGCTTCTGTTTGTAGGGCTTGTATTAGGAAACTAGCCAAGAATAGGAGGAGGGGGGAAAAATAGCCCTTTATATTGTAAACTGAATAAAGAATAAAAACAGTCAGTGTGTCTGCTGGGGAAAGACCATGGTGGCTTTATTTACTTTGTACTGGCAGGGCTTGCTAATGGAGAAAAATAAAAAGGCATAATTAAATAGTTTAATGAATTCGCAGCTCTTTTGTTTGAGTGGGGCTGGGAATGCATGTTCCAGAGGGCCTCACAAAGAGCTCGGCTGGTAGTGAGTTAAAAGTAGGAAATCAGTCCTTTGAAGGCATTTTTATACTTCATTATCCCAGCATGTAAAATGACTTGTACTAAACGATTGAGGATTTTTTTTTCACTCTCTCTCTTTCTCTCTTCTTTTTCTAAACAAAGGAGAGCATCAGGGCGGCAGGAGCATAATTCCCTTCAGTGTCCTAGAGCCAATAGATCAGCTTGTCAGCAAATTGGTGGGCCTGTACTTACGTTTCAGTAAAATATAGGGCTCTGGGAAACTGTAGTGAACAACGAAGCCACAAGCCAACCACCACCGAAACACACACTCTCTAAGAGATCCTGGGGGAACAGGGATAAAACCTCCCTTTTCACCTCAATACTTTGCAGTAGGCATATATTCATTTTTAAAGTGTTTTCTTGTGTGCGTGTTTGCAGTAAAAAGAATAACGTTACATTTCCCCCTCCCCTCTTCCCTCCCCCCAGGTTTATTTCTGGTTTATTTCTTCGTTGTTACAGATCAGTAAAGTTGGAACAGCTAAGGTGTATTGGTGTATTTCCTTCCTCGTGGTATGCCAAGTGACAGTATGTAGTATTTTAATGAACCTAATAGCATTCATTGATACTCCTCAGCTAGCGTGCACACTTTAGTGATCATGAAGGTGGAAGGATGGCTGTCCTGCAAAGAGCCAGCCACAGAGAGACTGTGCCAGGTGTGGACTCCTCCTGACCTGGGTCTGCATCTCTGGTGTTCCAGCACTGGCCCTCTAATGCACATTAGTCATTGATCGTGGCTCTTCAGGAATTGGTCTTTAGTCTTCACATAGTTCAGTGCAGCCCAATTAACACTTCCAGCATCCCTGGACTATTCAGTCCTCAGGGTCCAGGAGGGTAAATACTGCACCTCACACCACATTGCCAGTGGAAATTAGGTTTGAGTCACTGCTCCCCGTTGTTGCGCTGGCATTCATCTTAATGGTGTGATCATATTGCACTGTAGGGAGACCAGAAAGCATCAGACCTTCCTGGGGCTCTACCTAATGAATTAATTTCATTGAATTTCATTAAAAGAGAGGGTGTGTTGCAGGGCTTAGAAGGAATGTGGGTATTTCCTATTAAACAAAATGGCAGCATGAAACCAATCTGATTTGAATTTGAGGACTGTTTAGATCAAAATATTCTGTTGTACACCAGAATTGTCTAGGATAGTCTTTTAAACATTATTTGCTGTTAGATAATACATTTAACAGTCATTATGGCCATTTTTTGGATGGAGATTACTAGCAGGTAATTCCATGCAGTGGAAGGAAAGGCCTGTGACAAGAAATGTCTTTACAAACAAATAAAGATTTTGCCATTGTGCCATCCTTGGCCAAAACCACTGGCTTTGATTTCACCTGGCTGCTGGAGCTGGTTGCATTCTGCAGGCGAGAGCAGCTGCAAACAGCAGGGAGCTTCCCTCCAGGACCTCATCTGGCCCATGGACTGGTATTTACAAAGCATTGCCTGTGTTTTACAGCTTGAGTTTGCTTATAAACAACACTAACTGTTTGTTTCTTGTTAAAATTTACCTCATAAACAAATTTTACTGTGTGAGTTCGAGGCAATAATTGTTTAATCCCGACTTTCTCATACCCATAACACAGAGACTGTAAAGCTGTGGTTGGCACTTTATAGAATTTTTCTGTTGCTCCCTTCAGAGAGCATTGTGCCACATGCACTGCTAATGGGGACATTGGCTAGCCCCTGTGCACTGGGGACAGGCTAGCCTCTGCCGAGGAGGCAGTTATTGGGAACGGCATTGGACCAACTGCCTTTCTTTGCTCTCCATGGAAAGAATTAAAACAGAGAAAATCTCAGAAGAAGCCCAAAAGTCCACAGTAAAAGCCTTCTCCTAATTCTGAAGCTTTACTTACTTCCTGATGGAACACTAAATCTGTACGTTTATTTACAATCCATGACACTCTCTATTGTCCTTCTTGCTGAGTAGCAGGGAAATGCTGTGGAAGTGACTGCTTATATTGATTAGCGAGACAAGAGAGAGTTAGAGACCCTCAGCACTGCCACTTCCAGTGGGCAGGAGACCCAAATTGACCAGTAATAAAGTGTTTGAGATTGTACAAGGCGGCTCCTGGGGAAACCGCCTTCTCAGAATGGGGATGCTAGGGGTAGAAAGATGTCAATTATCCGTGTTTGATGAGGACTAAGTAAATGTGCCCTTAAAGTGGCAGATTAAATGTGAGAGAAAATGTGCTGGGGCTGGGTTCCCTCTGCAGAAGTATTTTTGCAAAGGTACAAGGATGGATGTTGTTGTACCCATGAATAAAGGAGCACCCCTATCAGTAAAGAATATAAAGCTTTTGGCTTGATTTATCTCTCTTCTTTTTCATTGTGGTCTCTAACTACAGATAGTAGAAAAATGAAAATATTGTTAGTGCCCCCTGTAGAAATAGCATAAGAAACTAAATTCTTGCTGCAATGCTATGCTGCTGTGTTGTAGAATGAATATGCAAAAGGAACAGAGAAGGCCCAGACACAGCTACTTGGGACATCATAGGCAAAAGGGTAGCAAGCTTTTGAGTTCAGTGCACAATTAAAAATGAAGAACAATCAGTGAAACCGAGTATCTCAGAAACCTAATGTGACAATTATTGGGAATTATTCAGACCTGTATAATTACATAAATGGAATCTTTTTATAAAGTGCAAACTATCCTAGTACAGAGGATGGATACAAGGTGCAAGAAATCAGCTTGCAGGTTGCTGAAAGTAGGTCTGAAAATACAGCAGAAGCATGCTGTGATAAGATCAGATGCCAAATAATAGAATAAGCAGCTTGTAAGGTGTAGCAAAGTAGCAAAAATAACAACACTAAAAACCATTACAGGGACAGGAGAATAAAGAGACATGTAGGATTGCCATTCTCTGAAGAGCAAAAGATAATTGTGAGACAGCCAAATCTTTTTGTATCCTTCTCTATTAAAGGTCGTCTATAGGACAGCAGCTATCATAATTAATACCATTGCCAAATAGGTAACATCTTGGTCCTGAAGAGAAGAAACAGGTTAAAGCATCTAAGATAGCTGCTGTCAAAAGTGTGGTTTTTCAAAAGTCATTACAAGAATGAAAATAAACTCAGAACTAGCAGTGTCTGGTTTTGAAAACTTGTGCAGGGAAGATGAAATACTGGAAGACAGTATGGTGTCCTTAGCTGAAACAGGAGTTTAGACTGGACTTACAGAACAGGCAGCTAAACTCCATTTTCTGCAAAAATTCTTGAAAAAAAAAATCAAGCTGTTTGCAAGCACTTCAAGGATGACAAGGAAATTAAAACCAAACAGATTTGTCAGAAAAAATATTGTCTAACCAACACAGACTGTACAATGGAGTAACAGGTGTGGGCAGAGAAGAAGCAATAGATGTCTTATATATTGAATTTAGGGAAGTTTTTGACACTGCCTCACATGACTTCTTTATTTATAAGCAAGCTAAGGAAATGTGACTTAGATGCGTGTAAGTGTACAACTAGCTGAAGAATTGGATTTGGGATATACTTATCAATGAGGAAATAGAAAGAGGTATAAAATGAGGTTTGGTAGGGGTCTGGCCAGACTCTGGGTTATTGCAGTGCTTGCTGTAATGATCTGAATTACAAAGTAGGAAATACATTTACTGAACTTTCAGAAAACAGAAACCTGAGATATTGAGTACATTTAGTGACAGGAGTACAAGTCAAAATAATCTGACAAGTGGGGTTGATGGCTTGAGATAAACCAAAGGAAATTCTGTGGGGACAAGGAGATCTTCTTATGAAAAGTTTGTGATGTGCACAACAGTGTAATCTGTTAACTAATAGTAGCTTTTTGGCCAACTGCTCTGATGATGGCTTCAAACCTTATGTCAACCTTCTGCTTTGACAACTGAAATTATTTTAAAGTTTATAAAACTGCAGATGAATAATAAAATGGATTTTGTAAAAAAAAAAAAAAAAGGAGAAAAAATCACTGAAAGCATAAATAAGAAAATTCATGTGAAGGAAATGGGTTTGCTTTGTAAAGAACTCATGTTGAGATACTTTTGGTGCTTTACTAACATTGTCTGTATGGTACAGACATGCTAACAACAAAAGCAAACCAAAATAGTTTCAGAAGTCATTGCTAAGTAGTAGCTGTGCTGTGCTACCCCCTCGTTGACTTTGCATACGCTGATGTCAAGCAGGAACAGCAAAAAGGGAAGTTTTGCTAGAAGGATATGGTGTGTTTTTTTACTTATTTCAATAGCTCCTTAGAAATATCATTCCTAAAGTAAACATATTGTACATGAAATCCAAATGTAATACTCATGTAAACTCCTCTTTTCACTTACTGACTCAGGCAAAGCCCTTACTCAGGTTAATCGAGGTTTTGACCATGTGACAGACTTGTTACAAAAGCACTCTCAACAGCTTTAATACCTGTTCAATTAATCCCCCTCGTTCTCCTTTCTGAACAGGGGCTCGAGTATGTGGTTTCACTAGCCCTGCAAAAGGAAGTAAAAAAGCATGTTTGGTAATGATGTCTAATTGTTGCTTTGCATATTCATGTTATTGTCTGACCATCAAAATCCTTCACTGGAGAATTTTTCTCCTTGTTGAATTCTGTGGTCAGTCGGGAGGATCTGGTCTTGTGGAAGCTACCCCTGCCTGTGACAAGGTGGTTGGCATGGGGTGGTTTTTAAGGTCCCTTCCAACACAAACCATGCTATGATTGATTCTATGATCCAGTTTAGATGAAACTACAAAGCCCTGCAAAATCTTCCCGTTGAGCACTGGCTTCCGCAAGAAGGCCTGATGTTCTTTCTTTCATGCATGGTCATCCTGCAGGTTCTGAAGCGGAATGGCATTTGATAATAGAGTACAGAATGAAGATGCTGAGATAGCCACCAAAATATTTCTTGCCTTCTTCAAAGGTGCCCGGGCTGAATGGGATCCTGATGGGATGCTGTCAGGGCACAGCCATTTCTCTTTTGGTGTACTCCTCATCTTACATGTACTTCTAACAGTTTTCTGGTGTGCATAGTTTCCTATCATACGTGAAAAACAGCTAACGTACTCAGAGGTATTCTACAACTGCATTTTCTCTTCTGACTAATCCCCCAAATGATGAAATTCAGATTATCTAAATGCTCAAACCTTCACTACTGCTGTGTTGGAGAGATTTTTGTTGGAAATGTAAAACTTTTGCTTTGCTCCATCCTTTTTGGTGCCGTTCATTTCCCATCAAATAACACATTCTGATTTGCTAATAATAGTAGTCATTCACAGCTGTGTAAGCTTTGTGTTTTATTGGATCCTCAAGTTAGGAAATAATCTACTGGCAATCTTTCAGTCTACCTGTGCATGTAGTCTGGTTTGTTTGTTCATTTGAAAGTATAGTCTAACATCTTCCATGAATCCCCTGAGATCCTTAAATCTTTCTGTTGCATGAAGTTAGACAGAGACAGTCAATGACACTTTCTTACTTATTATTAATTTGTTACAGGCAAAATTCCATCTTTCTTTTTTATTATGTTTGTGGTACTATGAACTTCTCTTTTTTTTCCTCTTCACTGACCCCCAAAAGCTCACTTCAGCAATATGAAGTGAACCATGCTTTGAGTGTTATTAAGTAATATTCCTTATTACAAAAAAGAGCAGGGCTCCTTTTAATGAGTGTTTTCATGCTACCAGTTCACGTCACTACCAAGGGTGCCCCTTTTCTTTTGCTCATAATGAGGAGCACCTCATTTGCACTGTCTCTAGATTTATGGAAGGACAGGAATAAACCCTCTATTTATTATGTCTTAAATGAACTGCTCCCAAAGCAAATACAAAGAGGGTAGTAAACTGGTGCCTCTGCACTATATAGTTTGATTTTGATTGAGCTGTATAGTGATGTTCTGCCTCACCTAAGAAGGGTGAGCATGGGCTATAATTACCTCTTGTGAACCCCATTTTCTGATAACCTCAATGGCCTCTACCTCTTCAGGATGTTGAATCTGTCAGTTATGGTATTTTATTTGTTCTTCCTGGTGGAGTTGTGTATGGTTAGAAGCAATGAGGCTCATTTGATTACCTCATTTACTTGAAAAACTGGGCATGGTCTCTGAATTTGAAACAGAGAAAACACTCCAGTTGTTCTGTGAATTTTATTCTACTGTACTTCAGAAATTCTTTCTGTTAACTCTCTCTGCTTATGTTCATCCTAACCTTCTTTTGCTCCATCTGTACTATTGGTTCACCTCTTTGGCAGATAGTCTTGCATACTGTAAGAATTAACTAAAAAGAAAACAGATTTTAATTGATGAAATCCTAGTTTTAGAAAAAAGGGCTTAAGGTCAAAGTCTTTCTTTGTAAAGTGAATAGAGACAGGCAATAAGAGCTGTGTTCTTGGTACAAGTTTAAATTCACTGTCTCTTGTGCAAGATGAATTGACATAATGGTGTTATTCCTTGCTTTTCTGACTTGGGAAAAAGATGTATTAATTCCTTGAAGTTTTAGTATTATTTAACTTCTCCTTTACAGGAATGTTTTGCATAAACATAACAGTGTCTTTGATGTGATAAATTTCAAATAAAATTTGAGGTGTAAGAAGGTTTTATGAAGGTGGGGTTTTGTTTTTATTTTTTCTTTTGACTTTGGCTTACATATACTTCCTTGCACTCAGAAATGTGGAGCTCCTGAAAACATATTTTTCAGCTAGACAGTAGTGTTCTAAAACTTTGTCTAACCTATGGCAAAAAAGCAGAAATCAATAATAAATGAGCTGGAGCTGGTGTCTTTTTGGTGTGTGTGTCACTGTGTCTTCTCTGTAGCTCAAAGGTTATAGAAATTATGGTAGACAAATTTCAGCTACAAATAATACTTCCAGCATTTTGCATAAAGTCTTAAACTCTTCTTATTTATTTCCCTTTCTGCAAGAGTCAAATAATAGGCTTTTGCACACAAAGTCAAGGTTTTTTTAGACTTAAACTTCAGAATATTTTCAATATCTGCAACATTATCTTTTGAATAATAATTACCTCTTATATTAAATTATAAGACAGGAGGATTCAGGATTAGATCTCTGCATATTATTCTAGTGAAGGAAATTATGACAGGGGTCATTTTTTAGAATTATGTGGGAGGGTAAAAGGTCCCAGGCAGCATTAGAATGGAAGGCGTTTATAATTAAATTGTAATTTAGGCCTATGATTTATAGTTTTCTCAATGAAAAATTTGGTGCTGTAGAGAGATCCTAGGAGAAACTTTAGTGAGATACAACTTAATGAAATAATAAAAAGAAAAATGATTCTGGAATAGACTGTATTATGATGGTACCCGTTAACATGCCATGGTGTAGCTAATACTCTGTCAGTATTTCCCTTTTAATCTCCATTTTCCAGAAATCTATATTTAGGCAGTAAAAGTTTGGTTTAGGCTGAAACACGGCCAATCCAAACTATTTTATGATTCTATGTGATGTTTCTGATCAAGAGAATTTTTACAATATATTTGTATTTAAATCATTTAGCTCATTAAGGAGCATATTCTAAAACATACAGGTTCCTAGTTTAAGACAAAGGCAAGCTGCTGCTCTTGCTGTTACTGTTATTTATGAGTTGCAAGAAAACTGTCAGCCTTGTTCTTCTTTGTAATTTGTGATGTAATTAAAGTATATACAGTAGAAATCTG
This sequence comes from Pezoporus wallicus, assembly GCF_028554395.1. Taxonomy (NCBI): domain Eukaryota; kingdom Metazoa; phylum Chordata; class Aves; order Psittaciformes; family Psittacidae; genus Pezoporus; species Pezoporus wallicus. The sequence goes on along the minus strand of NW_026636279.1, from coordinate 608,459 downwards.
CTCTGAAATAGCACCCACTTCTACTGAAACAGTTAATTTCTATCTAATATGCAGAGTTATTTTGAGTTTTAGTATTATTCTGTAGAGCAGATAACGCTGGAATTAAAGGAGAAACACTTTTGTGGTTATTTTTATTAATTAATGGGATAAACTCTTCCCTAATGTGATGAAGAACTATTCTACTGGCATGAAAACATTAATACAGAAAGGTTAAATGATTTGCCAAAGGCAATTGAGGTAGTCAGTGACTGATCTGACAACAGAAGCCATCTCTGACCTGATATCCTCCGGCAGTAAAACTCTGTTGAACTAGTTTATACAGATGGCTAACAGCTCATGGGTGATTTAAAGCCACAATTCAGGTGAGGAATAACTAATTTTCATTTAAAAAAGAGAAGACTTTAAAAAAGGGATGTAGGTTCAGACGTTGCCTGTTCAGTAAGACTTGCTTTTGTAAATTCAGCAGCTGTTCCTACAAATTGTTTATTTTATTATTTACTACTTTGTAAACTGAAGATACAATCATTAAACATCAGAGCTTTTTTGTAGCTTCCAAAGAAGTGTCATGTCACAAAAAGCAGGGCATACGAAGAGAGGAGGAAAGAAAGAAAAATAATATTGTGTGGCAAACATTGCCTTGGAAATTACAGAGGGAAGAACAGAAAGATACCGAATTAGTGAAATTATCTCATCTTTTCTCTGACAGGGCTGCTGAGGATTCAGAAACTCAGTACATGTACCAGAATGGACTATGTGATGGAAAAGGTGGATGGAAACAAAAAGGGGTTTGACTAGGAACCAGCTACTTTTCTAACGATTTATACTATTTGTATTTTAAAATTTTTCTTGCAAATTATCCAAATATCTATTTAAGATAGTGCACAGTTTGTTCCCAAAACATCCAAATCTTATGAGAAAACTACAGGCTTTTTAAAGATTCATTGTATGCTCATACAATGAGTATTTAGGAATATTAACAAATAATGTTCTGGAAAAAAAGTCTTAATAGCACAAATTATTCTGTGTAAATAACAGATACTTTAGAATTTATTTAAATAAAGAAGTTACATCACAGGCTTTAGCATTTTCAAAGGAATTACTTATAGTTTATTGTGTCAAAAAAAATCCAGGTTAGCTTTTTCTTTTCCTTTTCCCAAGTTCACCTGAAAAAGAAAATGTTAAGACTGATCATTGAAAAAAGAGATATTTCACCTTAAACAAAGAAGAAAACTAGGGATATTTAAATAAAAATTAAAAAAGGTGGGTTTTTTTTGTTTTGTAATTTTCTGAACCTTGCTTGTAGTAAGTGTTTATTATGGAAACAGTTGTTTGAAATCTAGGCTTTTTTCTCTGTAACTCCTTTCCCTCTCCTTGATCCGACAGGGAAATCGCAAGTGCTGTGTTTGACTTCTCCTTTTGTTTGGCAAGGCGCTGTGATCGTATACCTCATTTAGCATCTTAACATCGTTCTTGGATGAAGAAGCAGCAGCCTTTGTTTAGAAAGAAAGTCTCTTTGATAATTAGAAGTAGTGAGGGATGCAACAAAACCCGAAGAAAATGTGTTACAAAGTGTGAATGCATCTTTTATTTCAACAGATTGCCATTTCCACACGGTGAAATCCCCAGGCGAGGCCATGGATGGTGGCCCACTAGGCTTGCCCTGTCTTCCCTCATGGTGTATGGTGGCTGTGGCCCCGTGGGCAGGCTGGGGGTGATCACAGTGCCCTCATCACTTTAGCCAGAAATGAATTTTTTTTTCATTATTTTTTTTTTTAGTTTTAATTTAATTTTGGCTCAATTAATTTACAGTACCTACTGAAGCCATTTTGATACTAGCTTAATAACCCCATTCTCGTGACCTCCAGCCATGACATTAAAGGCACATGTGCATGCAGTGATTTGCTTGCAGGAGAGTGTCTACGTGCTGTCTGTGGACTTTGGCTGGATTTCTGGCTCTTCTGATGGGGAGCCTGGCCTGGCTTGCTCAGAGCCCCAGGGTGAAGGTTAGATGGCCCAGGGGACCAAGGACCACAGAGGAATAGCCAGGGGACAGGGGAACAAATAGCTCCATGGGGCTCTGAGGGTGCTGAGGGACCCTCGCTTCAGGCTGCCACTGCTCACATCATGGAGAATCTGCTTAATATCAGAGTCAAAAGCATTTACACCCAACCTGTTCACAGGAAGTCACAGGGTGGCTCAGTTTTGTAAATGAGAAGTTTACTGCTGCCGGGGACTCCTGCTGTGTCAGTGGTAGAACTTAGTGTAGCGCACAGGAAAAGGAGTGTGGACTCTTGTGAGTAAAGCAGAAAAATGACTTGTTAAAAAAAACAGGACTTTTTTTGCTGCTTCTGTGACTGACCAGTAGCATCATGGTGATGGTGAAGTTACCTAATACAGCCCTCATGCAGAATGCTGTGAACTGTGGAGTGCAGCTGGGGCGTGTGGTATTCTGTTTGCAGAAGTGGTGAGCAATCGCTGCTGCAATGGGAACTACTGAAAACCATTCTAGTAACATATTTAATTCTGTGAAATGCTGTGCTTAAAAAAAAAAAAAAAAAAAATCAAGTCTAAGGTGGCTTAGAATGGATACCCACAATTAATAGACATATTTGACCTTAATCTGTCTTCCTGGACAAGTTTAATTATGGCAATTTCTTAACTTCAGCTCAAGCTTTTGTGTTAGAAATGTTAGTGTTCTTTTAATGTGTGGGGTTTTGTATTTAATATCACTCTGTTTTCTAAGGAAAAGCAAAACTTTCATCTACAGTGATTTACTGGAGTGGAACAACCCAAGACTTTGGAGATGCTAAAGATTAATTTATCTTTCTAAATAAATTACTGTTTCTGAGATGAGCTCAAATTGGGGGTGAGGAGGAGGAAATTAGAAATACTGTTTCAAGAGACAAATTTAAAAGGGAATCTTTTTCAGAATGGTATTGTTCCCTTTGTGATCACAGTCTGTCCTGTCAGGAATCTTCCAGTGTAAAATATTGGCCATGAGTTGGTGATTAAAAACAGATTATGCACATATTGATTTACACCACTCTGAGTCCTAGCATTTTATTTTAGCCTTTATTATCTGTATATAACTTAAAGATGTAAAGGTTGCAATATATCTGTGTAATTTCAAATATAAATAATTGGAAATATAAAATGTTCTAAAACACGGTCATACGTATGTAATAGTACATCCTAATATGTATTATTAATAGTGCTGTTATTTAGGAAAAAAGCAGCTTTGTTAGCTACTTCCCTTAGTCAAACTCTATTTGCCCTATCTATCTAATCCGGTGGTGCTGATGCCTCATTTGATGACAGCAGCTTTCTTTTCTCTGCCTCAGTCACAGCAGCAACATCGAGAAGGAGTTTTACTCTGCCCCTGAAGAGCTCCAGACACTGTAACCTGCAAAACTGTACAGAACTAATGACTGATACAAATAAAGGCTTTAGGTCCACTGTGGTTTTTCTTAGTTGATGATAGCAAGAAATGCTTGATGTATTTTTGCTGTCCTCCTTTGAAAACGAATAAATCCACTTGTATAAAAATGCATTTCTGTTTTCCAAGAGGTTTGGAAGGCAAAGTTTATAAAGAGATGTTATATCTCTTACACGATAGATAAGATTTTACTCTGTTTTTCTCTGTTTAAAATAAAAAAGCTGAAAATTTGAGGTTTTATACACAAGCAGTAATTTTACATCTGTTTTCATAAATTTAACATCTTTTATATGAAATAATTTCAAGTTCTCTATAAAAAAAGTGAAAGAAACCACTGGTGCCTTAGACTGAAGACTGAAGTAAGTAGTTACAAGACATGCTGATGGTGTAGAAAAACTCCTTGACTAAATATATATATATATATATATATATATAAAGAATTAAACAGTTTTTGTTTGTCTTTCTATAGAGCTGTCTTTGTGAGTAGGATTCTAACAGAGCAGAACAACTCGTTGCTTGAGTGCACTTACTTTAGTTCCACATCTTATCCAACTCTAGGAACTTGAACTTGTCATTATCAGACACAGAAGGTCAATGCATTAGCCATGGTAGTAGCTCTTTCATGTGGCCTTTCTGAGGAGGAAAAAACAGCTTTTAATCTCAGCTTTTATAAAACAGTGTGTGGACTGAGATACATCCTAACTTGTCGTTTTCTCATCTGTTTTAGTGCTGGGGGTTATCTGGATGATGCCACACAGATACACACGTCTGCAAAAGGCCTAATCTGAAGTGAATCTTCTATAAATAATAAACAACAAATAGGTTCCTTTTAGTTATATTACCCCCAAAATAGGTCATGTACATTTATTTTAAATGCAAACTTGACAATAAAGTAAATTCCCTAGGTGGAGAATTTGATGTGTTTGTGCAAATTTTCTGGACACAGTACAAAAAAAGCCAACACCTATATTTTACCATTTAAAATATTTATAAATTGTCTCTTAAAGTCCTGTGTTTGAATTACTGCTTATAATAAACTCCCTACTAGAGAGATAGTTGTGACAGTGTAAACACTTGCCATTTGTTACTTAAACACAAAGTAATGTATGTTAACTTGGTTTTGTATAAAAACTTAGTGTTTTCTGTGTTTCCAGAAAAGTTGTTGCCTTTGTCAGTTCCTGACCTCCAAAAAATCTTATTTTTCAATATCTACTCTTAGTATGTTTTGTTTTCTATAAGAACCAAACTTACACAGAATCATCCAACTGGCTAGATATGGATGCAAGGTACATCTCAGTGTCAGGATAGCTTCCTAGCATATTGGACCTAGTTCTAAGTTGTTCAGTGTGCAAATATATGAATAGTAAAATGATAGCCTAGACTAAATGAGTATGTTTAGTATGTCAGTGCTTAAGCTAAAGTAAAAGGAATGCACCAAAAAAGAGCAGCAATGAGAAAAAAGTCTAAATGCATGGGATTTTTTTTTCTGTTAAATTGCCATCTTGCACCTCAGGGGAGCAGGCTTTTCCAGCTCCTGGTCCACAGGGTCCTGGGGTTCCGTGGGCAAATTCTCAGGAAGGGTGATTTAGGAAAGCAGGAAGGCAAGCCTTGTGTCAGTAGGGTTTCACTCTTCTGTGCCTGTGTGCTTCCACTGGAAATATGAATAGAGTTTTCAAAGAAAAAAAGACCAGAAAGTCTGCCTAAGCAATCCTTTTAATGCTTCCTCTAAATATAGGAACTAATATGTTAAGTTCTGTGGGTAACTACAAGAGAAAAGAAGGCATATCTGAGAAATAGGTAATTTATTGTCCTTGTTTGGAATTAAAATGGCTATGACACCTATTGTAATTTTCATACTATTTCTGCCTAATGTAATAGTATTTGGATTTTAATTGGAGTCTTTAAGTGCTACTATAATACAAATAATACATATAGGATGTCTCACAGTAGTATTAGACAAAGGTAAAATGCTAAAAATTGTAGTGCCACATTTTCCAGCTTGTGTTCATATCTGGAGCCAGCTAGAATTTTAAGTTCTGTGTGTCACCCATTGTAATGTACATAATTTCTTCGTCCCTATTCATTTTCATCCCTGGGATGCATTGTAAAAGTGTAAATCCATCACTAGATAATTTTCAGTTCCATTATTTACAAAAATGAATAGTTAAGCAAGTCATTGTTATTAGTGGGATGCTATTGTTGTTTCATAGAGATAGGGACTGCCAAGGTCTTGAATGATGTACACTTGAATGTTCTTTCAAGATACTTGTACCTGTTTCATTCGGGAGGAGTTTCACTCATGTAAAATCAAACAGAAACAATTTTAGTAGCCTCTGAAAAGAGAAGAAGGGAAAATGGATATTAATGAACTATTTAATATTCTGCTATGGAAGAGATGCAGTGATTTTGCTGTTGACACTTTTGCATGGAATTAAAGCGAGCTGGTGCTTGTTTTGCTTGTCTGTCTTTGTTCCTGAAAGACTTTTCAGTGTCATCAGATTGGGTTTTGTAACCTAAGAGATATTTTACAGACATGCAGACAAAAAAAAAAAACCCTGCTGCTTCTTCATGAAATTCATTGGTATTCAGAGCACAGTCCTTTGATGAATTAGAAATTTTGGTTAAAGCTTTAATGAGGTTTTTATTTCCTGAACTTATGTTGGAAAATGTGTAGGCTCCATGATTCACAATTCTGAAAAAGTTTTTGTTTTGTTTCTCCCCTCCCAAGAATATTTTTGGCTCATTGTTTATGACTAATATTTCATTGATTTGTGAATTGAGAAGTTCACAGTGAAGGTGGAACAGTTTAGAGCTATAGATCTTTACTGCATGGTCTGTATTGACATGCTTGCTTGCTACATTCAGGTAAGAGTTTGCAATTCAAGGTTATGCAGACACAGGTACCTGCAGATTTTTTGTCATATAAATACCATTAGATATCTGCCAGTTTATTGGTGCTTATTTTTTTAAGACCAAGTCTTGTTTACACCCATCCATATCCTCGTACCTTCAGCAAAGCATTGCTGGGGGAGAAGGACCAGGCAGGGTTCATAGGAGCCTGCAGAGGCGAATTGTTGGTGTTGTGGTGTTTGTTGGGTCTACTTGTGAAGCATCATGGCATTGGTAGCACAGTCTTTGCCTCTTCGATATAGGATAACCAGTGGAGCCTGTAATAGAGGAATCTACAGAAATGGTTGTCTCCTTTCTTTTTGACTCTTACCTTTTCAATTATGCAGCATTCGTCAGTACATGTAAATTCCCTATAAGTTTTCAGTTAATGACTGTGTAATGTCAGCAGCTTGTATCTGAGGCTGGTATCTTCAAGCAACTGTGCTGTGAATGTAGACAAGCATATTTACATACTTGCTGTATAAATGTAACTAGATAACCATTTGTATTTATTTCATGTTTAGTAAAATCTTTCATCATGTGGCTGGTTGTTTCATTACACATGGACAAGTAGTTTGGGAAGCTTTCCACAAGCTGTCATTGAATGGTCTTAGATATCATAACCTTTCTTGTTTTCCTGTACCGCGCTACTCACAAATGTTCTCGTAACCCCAAAATGTTTGAATCGTATGATGTACCACATTTTGAAAACTTACATGTGTTCCAGTGTGTTAAAAATAACAGGGATATTGAAATTATCATTGTAGCTTGTCCTTTAATTTACTTAATATCAAAGCTTTTCAGGGTCACAATACTTGCAGAAATATGTTGGTGCTAATGGAAAGGAAAGGTATTATCAGTATATAACCTTAGCACTTCCTGAAAATTTTGAAAGAACAATTCAGTAGCCATATGACTTTTTTTTTTGCTGTGGAGCCAGCAAATAGGTACTGAACTTGGAGCAGTGTTACATACTGTTGTATTTAACTGTGATTGTTACTAGCATGGAGCATTATCCAGTAGTTTTCCTCATTTCCTGTCTCCTTTTCTATATACTGCTTTTGAGGATTATATTTTTGCTTATGCTGTGGGTACCTAATCTATTTAGACTTCCCTGATCCTTCATCCTGTTGGGTTTTGGTTTGTTTGTATTTTAAGACTCATTTTTGTTGTGAGCAGCTCTGGTTTTGTGTTGGTATCTGCCCACTGGAGATGCCTCTCATTATAAGTGACCTCCTTCTCCTGCTGTATTTTTCTCTTCTTCAGTTCAGAAAACATCAGAGAAGAATAACTGTGTTTTTTTACAGCTAAGGTCAGAAGAATGGGGAAAATATAGGCATCTAGCCCAGTGTGGAGCAGCATGAGGTTATGTCAGTTGTACACGATGTCACTTTCCACTGTTAGAAATAATGTCAGATATTAATTGAGGCTGTAATCTAATACGGTTCACTGTTTGGAGATGACAAGATATGTTTGGACTGTTTGAAATCGCAGTACCTTTTTTAGAGCATCTTATCTTGCAAACCTTCCAATCTTTTCTCAACTACTAAAAAATGAAATATGACTTATCTGCATACTGCTTGAAGCTTCATTCCCTCTGCAAAGTCTTCTGCAGAAAGAAGAAATTTGCTGACTTGACGTTTCAATTCCTAGTAATATTTGTATATTTTAATTTTCCAGCCCTGAAATCTGAGGGATCTGTGAAAACTGTCCATGTACCCCTATTCCGTCTATTTGACACAAGCAATTTCAATATCTGACAGATCCTTGAAAGGTAAAATGCTTTTTTTGGTGATTAATTTTGCCCAGATTGGCAGATTTTAAAATAAAATTATTGTTTTGACACACAAAAGGAGGAGACTCATATAATCTATATTTAGTGCTTCTTTCGTATCGTTTACAATGGTTGACTCTTGGGCCTTATTCTTCTGAATGTATTGACTGGTTCTTTCTTCAGAAGTGTTCTTCCATCTGGTGTGGAACCAAACTGGTACTTGCAACCAGTTGTGACCAGACCTTTTCTTTCAGACTAGAAATGAAGACCAAAGTAGGCTTTTTTATTAGTCAGACAAGAAGAAATTCTGTTTGTTCACACTCAACCCATGCTAAATTTGTGGTTTTAATTTATTTCTGC